>NW_023270377.1:18623005-18642951 GCF_011800145.1 Mirounga leonina
GGAGAAGCAGGCTCCCCGCCGAGCAGGGAGCCCGATGCGGGACTCGATCCCGGGACTCCAGGATCATGACCTGAGCCGAGGGCAGTCGCCCAACCAACTGAGCCACCCAGGCGCCCCGAGCATGTGACTCTTGATCTCAGGGTCGTGAGTTCGAGGCCCATGTTGGGAATAGAGTTTACTTAAAATAAATAAATTAATTAATTAAAAAATACATATATATAATTTTATTAAAACAAAGAAAGCAGTCCTCCTTCCTGTCTCTTCACTTCGCACTGATTCTTAGACCACTCAACTGAGCTTCTGCCCCACCCATTCCATCCTAATTTGGCTCTGACTCCTAGAACGTCAAACCCCTTGGGGCATCTGGCCAGCTCAGTCTGTAGAGCGTGCGGCTCTTGATCTCGGGGTTGTATATTTGAGCCCACACTGGGCATAGAGATTACTTAAAAATAAAAAAAAATCTTAAAAAAACATTAACAAACAAACAAAACCCTTTGTCACTGTTCAGTCCTGGTCACCTAACCTCTGGGCAGAGCCTTCTTTTTGCTCCGCCTTCCCTGTCACAGTCTCTTCTGACTGTCCTCCCACAAGCATCCCCTTCTGCTGCCCTTGCTCCTGTTCCCCAGAGCCCATGACGTGGGCCTTTTACTTCCTGAGTCACATTCACTGCTCCCCCTGCCTCCACTTGACATAGAACGCATCGCTTCCAGAAAGGAACGTCCACCCTGGTTTCCCTCTCGAGTTCCAAATCGAAATGCCCATCCTCTTTCTGGTCATTTCCAGGTGTGGCAGGGCAGGTGTAGGGGATCCTCAGTCTCTTTCTTGGCAGAAGGGACTGAGGGTCCGCACGGAGCTATTCTGACGACTAACCTTGATTACCCAAGTAAAGCACACAGTGCAGGGTTCATTTGCAGATATTCATTCAGTGATGTTATTGAATCTTGTATGTTTCTTGCAACATCGACGCCTGGTGCTTGTGGGCGTGCCAATACACATTTTAGGAATGGGTGCAGAGGGTGTGATCCTTGCCCTCCATTTCCCACTGCCATCACCCAAATTTGGGCCAGGGTCCTGACACTCGGCCCACCCACCGCAGACACCTCCGTCCCCCATCCAGCGTACAAAGGCTATCAGACAAAGCCTTTGGAAGCCCAACTCTCAATCAGGTCTGCACCCTCCCTGCTCAAAGCCAGCATCTACACCATTAAATTCACATTGCTTGACTTAGCAATATGGCTTCAACCCAGTTTTCCAGCATCTTATGCTCGCACTGCTCCCTTCCACGTGCCCCCCCCCCTTCAGTAGGTCTGCCCTGGTCACTGTCCTGGATTGTTTGTCCCCTACACCTGCCCCATCAGGCCTGGAGAAATCCCCCAGGCACTCTTCTCTGGGTACCTTGTGCCCCCACACAGCCAAGATGATCTAATACACTCCCGAAGCCCCTGGAACTCTTTGAGGCTGATTCTCAGTCTGGGGAGTTCTGCAGGCTCTCCCAGGGACAGAAAGGGGGGAGCGTGAGGTCAGTCCCCAGGGAGACAGCTACGTCCTATCTTGGAGCAGAGCTCCTTGAAAGCTAAAAGTGAATTCAATCTCCCTCTGAAGCCCCTTCTGATCACCACAGCTTATGCCCGGTCACTACTCTATCTCCACGCTCTGGACAAACACCTGCCACATAGCTGTAAACAATGAAATGAATGGTTTGAAAAGTAACCCTCACGATTTTCTCCCTTGAACTGTGGTGGAGTCCAACTGGGGGAGCCACTGTACCTTGTTTCCAGGACTGCGGCCTCCCCAGTCTGCCTCTCATCCCAGCGCCCAGTACCGCCCTGGACCCAGGGCAGAGTACCAAGTGCTTTGCTCAGTCGCCAGGGAAGGAAGAACAAACCCAGCGTGGATGCTCGTCTACTGTGCACCAGGTGGGAGCGGCACCTTTGCGCATGTCCCTCCACTGTTCTAGCCACTGTGTGAGGCAGGCGATGGTGTCCTCGTGTTAGAGATGAACAGACTGAGGCTCGGCCGGGCTAAATGATGCACCCCCTCACAGAGCTAGTAAGTGACAGAGCCCAAATTCGGTCCTAGTTTTATCTGACCCCGAAGTCCAGGCTCATCCCACTGATGCTGTGTTGCTGGACTTGGCCAGGAAATGGAGAAGCCACTCAAACCGAGGACTGGAGGAGAGCGCTGTGAACGGATTACAAGGCGACGCGCAGGGTACAGGAAGCCCAAGGGATAGTGCCGTTCCCCAGGACTCTGACAGGGGGGTCCTGGCACCACCTGTAGGCCTGACAGGTGAGGGCATGGAGCAGGTGTAGAACTCGGAGGGACGGAGATGTGTGGACAGGGCCACCTCACCTTTGGTTGAGGGATGAGCCGGTCCATGGAGACCCTTCATGAAGGAGAAGAACAAATACCCTGACTTCACGTGCTCCTCGACTCCCCTCTCTCCATTGGCCAAACCCAACCGAAGCTGGAGGACAAAGGGCCCACGGATGCGTCCACCCAGGCCAGCTCTGAGCAGTGGAGCAGGGCAGAGATAGTCGTGGGGGACAAAGGAAAGGTAGCCAGCCAAATGAGGCCAAAGAAGTTATGTGGGTTTGGGGTGGCTGTGGGGGGAGATGCATCGATTCTCCAGAGGTGGAGGTTCCGCCACCACCTTCCATCCGACGCCCGAGACAGCTCCTAACGGCCGCCCTGCTCTCCCGCTCACACCCCAGCCCATCCTCTGCTCAGAGCCAGGGCATCTTCTTAAAATGAAAACCGAATCATGTCTCTCCTTGGCTCGAAATCATTCAATGGCTTCCCTTTGAAGTAAAATTCAAAATCTTTAACGAGGCCCAAGAGGTCCTGCAGGTCTGGCCCCTGCCCAGCTCCCCAGTCTCCTCTTAGGCTGCACCCCAGTGCTCACCTCACCTCAGAGTTCCCCGAGCACCCCAGGCACTTTCGGCTTCGGGGTAACCTCCGCCACCTCCACACAGCTTGTTCCTTCGGTGGAGAATGATCACAGCGTGTCCGCATTGCCACACATACCGCCCCCCATACATCACATATGACACACAGACACACATACCACCCACCGTCCACACACACACCCACACCACATACCACACACACACGCACACACACAAACACCACACACATCCACACCCACCGCACGCATATCTGCACATACACACGCGTGCACGCGCGCGCGCGCACACAGCTTGGCTGACTCGGGCTACTCTTCCGTTGCACCCTCACAGGGCATCTGCTTTGGTCTCTCCAATCTCAGGTACTGCTCTCTTACGACCCCGAGTCCATTTTTCTTCAGAGCAGGTATTACTGTTTGTTTGTTTTTAAGATTTTATTTATTTATTTGAGAGAGAATGAGAGCGAGAGAGCATGGGGGGGGAGGGTCAGGGGGAGAAGCAGACTCCCCGCCGAGCAGGGAGCCCGATGCGGGACTCGATCCCGGGACTGCAGGATCATGACCTGAGCCGAAGGCAGTCGCTTAACCAACTGAGCCACCCAGGCGCCCCAGGTATTACTGTTTGTAATGTTGTATTTGCCTGTGAGACTAGTCGCTAATGTCCGTCTTCCCCACTGGACTGCAAGCTCCAAGAGGGCGGGAGCTGTAGGTATGGTTTTCCCCCCTGTCTGCCTGCGCCTCGGGGCAGGGCTTAGCACAGTTTGCCCCACAGCCCCTCAGCAGCACTTGCTGAGTCAGTACAAAAGCACTGGGTGCGAGGCCTGGCTCCAGAGTGCCTAGCCCCGAGCCTGGGCATGCCATTCTACTTCTCTGAGCTCAGTTCCTTTTCAAATTAACCTCTTATTATGGAGAACTTAGAACAGCTAAACAGAAGAGAAAACAGTATAAGGAGCTCTCCTAGTCCCATTTCCTAGCTTCCACACTGGTCAACTTGTGGGTTTGGTTTCTTTATGTGTAGGTATGGGAAATTAAGGTGACTTTTGACCATGACTCACAATAAGGACATTTTACATCAAGACTCATACACAGGGGTGCCAGGGTGGCTCAGTTGGTTAAGTGTCCGACCCTTGATTTTGGCTCAGGTCATGATCTCATGGTTGTGGGATGGAGCCCTGTGTGGGACTCCACACTCATCAGGGAGTCTGCTTGGGATTCTCTCCCTCTCCTTTTGCCCCTCCCCCTGCTCGTGCGTGTGTGTGCTCTCTCTCTCTAAAATAAATAAAGCTAAAAAAAAGACTCATACACAATAGATGTATACATAAAACTAAAACAAGTTACACGTAACGATAATAGGGCTTATGTTCATATATTTTTCTGGCCTATTTTTTTTTTTAATGTCGGTATGACTCACTTAATTGAATTCGCTAATGGGTCACGATGAGCAATAAAAAACACGGCACTGGATGATCTTCCACCTATGTAGACAAATTGTTAGGGTTCTCCTTTTTTTTGCCAAGAGATGCTAGCCAGATCCTGCCCCCTAGTGGTCATGTTTGGGAACTAAGCGTGTGTTCCTAGAGGTCAATTTTTGACTTGGGAATAAATTTATTTCGATAAAAAGTGCTGAGTTCAGGTCCTAGGCCAGGCATCTGGGGAGAAGTGGGCGGGTGGGGGGTCTGAGATGAATACAGCATAGACCTTGACCCCCAGATTCTTCCCGCAGTTGATGACCAGCATAACTGCCATACATCCGTGCTGTCTAATATGGTAGCCACCAGCCACATGCGGCCAGCGAATACTTGAACTGTGGCTAGTGGAACTGAGAAGCTGAATTTTAATTTTATCTTATTTCAGTTCATTTAAAGTTAAATGTAAAAATCAACACTGATTTCAGTTACTCAAATATGTTTGGAACAACCTGGGTATGTGAATCTACCTTTTCAGCTGTACATTTTTTATAAAATCTAGATAGTCAGTATTTCTGATGAAAATTTAACATCCAAATTGAGATGTGCTGTAAGTGTAAACTATGCGCCAGATTTCAAAGTCCTAGCATGAAAAAAAATCCTATCAAGAATTTTTTATACTTGGTTAAATGTTGAAATGATGCTTTTAGACAAATGTTGGGTTAAATAAATAAATCATTAAAATTCATTGTACCTGCTTATTTTTACTTTTTAAAAATTTATTTTATTTTTTAAAAGATTTTATTTATTTGAGAGAGAGAGTGAGAGAAAGAACACGAGCGGGGTGAGGGGCAGAGGGAGAAGCAGACTCCCCGCTGAGCAGGTACCCCCCCCCCCCCCCAAGGCAGGGCTTGATCCCGGGACTCCAGTATCATGACCCGAGCTGAAGGCAGATGCTTAACCAACTGAGCCACCCAGATGCCCTTATTTTTACTTTTTAAATGGGCTTGCTGGAAAATTTTAAATTACTTAAGCGTTGGTCAAATTAAGCTTGAAGAGCTTATGACCTCACCTGGAAGAGAATGGGCCACCAGGCAGCAACATCACCTGGAGCTCATTAGAAATGCAGATTCTCAGGTCCCACCCCGGGAAGCAGAATCTGCATTTAGACAAGATCCCCATGTTATCTGTTATGCACACAGAAGTTCGAGAGAGCTCAGTGGCGATCCAGGCTGCGGTTCTCTGACAGCTTTTGTTCGCTCAGTGACACGGGAAGGAAGGCCAAGCCTGAGAGTAAGGCTGTGGAGAAGGAGCTGGAGCTTTGACGAGATTGACGTAAGTGTGGAGTAATTATCTAGGGCAGGAAGGTCAAGATGAATGCCGAGAAAAACCCAAGTCTTGATGAACTCAGGGAGATCTGTCAGCACCTTGCACGTTTTCCTTCTGCCTTTCAGCTGTGTGCGGGCAGCGTTCTGAGCTCCACCAGGCAGGGGGGCAAAGGAGTGCAGGGATTCCCACAGGGGATTGGGATCGAAGCCGGTTAAGGAGGGAAGTGAAAAGGGGAGGGACAGGGAAAAGGAGATAAGACGCAGAAGCTGTCAATCCTGGTGTGGTCACAGAGTTGTTGCTGTTGGGGTTGTTGAGCTGGGGAGATAGATGGTGATCAGAGTGTGGGCGCTTGACCCTGCGATTACGGAGGGGGCACAGTTACTGGCAAGGAGAGACCTTAGGGCAGCTATTATCTTGGGCTGGGAGTGAAGGAAGAGGAAATGGCTGTTGGCTTTGCGGAGTGTGGTGTTGTTTAGACAAATGCAGGTAAGATATGAGGAAGGCCTTCTTGCGCAGGAGAGGTCTGCAGAAGCTGGGAATCCCCTGACAGGTCAGGGTGACCGAGGAGGCCAAGGTCTACCAGCAGCAGTGGGCAGGGCGAGAGGGCACACCTTAGCTGCCGCAAATTCATCTATTCTGGTCCTGTTTAGTCTTCCAAAGGCAATCACACTGCTGGCTAAACTGAGGGGTGTGCTCATCACTGAGTCACTGCGTTTCTCTCTCACCGCCAACCATTACAGTTGACGATTTTTGCTAGGCCCCAAGCCCTTGGAAGCTGCTATTTTGAAACATTACACTCTGTATTATTTCCTCCCTTTTTACAGAGAAAGATACAAGGCTCCCAGAAGTTCAGTAATAGGCCCGGCGTCACTAACGCAATTTGAACAGAGCCCAGGTCTGTCTAGCGCCAAAGTTGGCTGAGAATCGGATTCACCAGGGGGCGTTTCTTTCAGCCGCCCCTAAAGATTGATTCACATTTCTGATTCTAGAAAGAGGTATCTCCCAAGGAATGGCCATGGTTTCCCAAGCCCTTGGGGCGATTCTGATGGTCAGGAATGACTGGAAGGCATTGCCGTGTACCCTGGCCGTGGCGCGGTGGATGCCACGTGGGCTCCGTGGCCCGGCCTCTGTCACAAGGTGACACATCTAGGGAAGGGGGAGCTCTCTCACCTAACCTGTTTCCAGTTCTACCTCGCTGGCAAGATCACTAACAACAGCCCCACATGCATGCCTTTTTCAGTGCTTATCACGTAGCTGACTTCATCTGAGGCTTCAAAAGTGTAGGAGGAAGGAAAGAACAGTATGATTAGACTCATTTATAAGTAAAGACATGGGCCCCAGGCCTCACAGCCATTGAGGGGCAAAGCTAGGACAAAATTCTTGTTCCTGGCACATTCAAATCCACTATTCTTTCTTCTCCCGATTTCTTTATGAAAGTGCTGACCACTGTTTATAGATAATAAGACTAATTTTCAGGGGAAAGAGCTCTAATGCCCTCCCCCACCCCAGCTTGGTGCATTAGAGTCCCTTTAATGCGGGCGCCTGGGTGACTCAGTTGGTTAAGCGACTGCCTTCGGCTCAGGTCATGATCCTGGAGTCCCGGGATCGAGTCCCGCATTGGGCTCCCTGCTCAGCGGGCAGTCTGCTTCTCCCTCTGACCCTCTTCCCTCTCGTGCTCTCTGTCTCTCATTCTCTCTCTCAAATAAATAAATAAAATCTTTTTAAAAAAATTAGAGTCCCTTTAATTCAACAGATATGGGGCAGAGCTGTCTGAGGCTAGGGATGAATGAGACTTTGTCCTTGCCCTCCAGTGGCGAGAAAGAGGCATATTTACCCCCATATTTACTTCTGGAAAACAAAAGGGAGCTCTTTGGAGAAAGTGAGTGATAAACAAAAAGACCTCCTTTCTTGGGTGGAGTAACGCATAAGCTCTAAGTGATCAGGCACAGGGCAGGAGGAATGTATAAGACAGATTACTGAAGCCCCGGGGCTGGCTGCAGAGAAAGCTGAGCGTTCCAGGGCCACTCCCTTCTGGTTCCACCTGGGCTCCAGGAAAACCACTCCAGGCCCCCCCCCCCCCCGCCCTCCTGCCAACCTCCCCTCTCCAATCACTAAGCTCTGGCTGCCCCGTCCCTAAAACAAACATCAGCCTGATTCCTTTCCTTCCTTCTACTCTGCCTCCTGCTGCCTGATTTGACTGAACTTGATTTGACTTTCCTCCTGGGGCAGGGTTGCCAGAACACAAGAAGCCCAGGTAAATGTGCACTTCAGATAAGCAATGCACACTTTTTAGTCTAAAATGTTCCCAAATACTATATGGGACAATGACACATACTTATACAAAAAATTATTTGTTGTTTGTCTGAAGTTCAAATATACCTGGTCATTCTGCCTCTATTTGCTAAAGCTGGTCCCCCTACTCCGGGGGCACCATCAAGCCTCCCACGCCCTTCCTGATTTTCCTCTAGATGGCTGTTGACAGCCACATGCCTCCCATTGCCCCGGAGGTGAAATCTCAGTTCTGACCCCGTCTCCTTGCTCAGTCCTGGTTTTCTTTTCTTTTCTTTTTTTTTTTTTAAAGTAGGCTCCATACCCAGCATGGAGCCCAACACGGGGCTTAACTCGTGACCCTGAGATCAAGACCTTAGCTGAGATCAAGAGTCCGATGCTTAACCGACTGAGTCACCCAGGCGCACCCCCGCTCCGACCCAATTTCTTAGCACTCCCACCCCACTCCACCTGCTCAATCCTAGATTGCTGGGAGGTAGGGACCCTAAACCCCTTGCTTAAGATGTTGTCCCCAAGTGAACACTTCTTCATCCCAGCACTTTGGCAAGTGCTGTCAAAATGAAAATGATGTGGTCTTTTACCATCTCCCCTAGACTGTGAGTTTCTTGAGGACAGGGGCTGGGCTGCAGTCCTTCAGTTTTGTCATCTCCAGAACCAGAAATTCCTGTCTGCTTGACACACAGCAGGGGCTTAGTTAGTAATCTGCTGAGAGTCTTATAAATAAGGCCTTTATCCCTTTTATCCAGGGATAAAAGGGGGTCAAGAGAAGGAGACATCATTCACTGAATGCCCATGGTATGCCCTGGGCCAGGTGCTTCGTTTCAGATTCTTGTAGGATTATAATCTTGATTCCATGATCAGAAAATGGGCTCAGGAGAAAGCAGGCAGTGAGGCTTGTCTCTACATTCCCCTTTCCCATGAAGCGGATGTGATTGCTGGCTGGGAAAACAAATCTCCCTGGAGACTGTTCTGGCAGTTCCAGAAAGTGGAGGGTGCTTTCTGGAGAACAGGCCCAAGTGTAGAGGACATGAAGAGGTGCCCCGAGATCTGGCCAGATTCTGTGGAGCTTTACATTTCACCCGAGGCTCTATTCTGCTATCAGAGAACTTGCTCCTGTGAGCTCTTGCTGGTAAGCTCACGAGTTGGGAGGGGACTTCCTAAAATGAGGTTCGTGGCTCCTAAGATCTGAATTCACATTGAGAGCTGGGGTGGCTGGGGGAGGTGGGGGCTAGCCTGCCAAAATGTCCACAAGTCCCCCTAAGTAACTTCTCCTTAAATTATATCTATATGAATAAACATACGAACTGTGTGTGGGGGAGGCAATTAAAAAAAATCTCTATTTTAATTGGTTTGAAATATATAATCTGAGTGGTAATTTTGCTTACTATGCTTACTGGTAGGCACAATGCTTTCACTTATGGGCTTTCAGGTAAGTCCATGGGCCCCTCCTTCCTAAGCTAGACTGGGCCACCAGAGAGAATCATGTAAAGGAAAGTGCTTAGTGATGGGTCTGGAATCAGGAGGGCATCCAGCTGTGTTTTGTCAAGTCTACGGGTCCGTCCCTGCCATTCAAGAAGTTAGAGCCCTAGAAGCTGTGAAAGACATCCAGTGGTAATGTTGATTTGTAGCTATTAGCACTAGATAAGCACCTGCAATTAAGCTGTTCATCGACTGGCAGCTTTGGCGTAATGGGAAAAACATGGACTTTGCAACTATACAAACTCGGGCAATGTTTCAAAAATTCCCAGAACCCGTTTCCTGGTCTGTAAAATGGCACTAGGAGGGCATCCTTGCCTTAGTGGCTGGGAGGGCTGAGATGAAGGCCCGGGAGTACTAGTAACCTACCTCCCAGGTCAGGATTTCTGAGTCTAAAACACCTGCTTTCCTGGTTGAACTAACTTCAAGCAGGAAATGTCCTAGTTCCCAGGGACAGAGAGATTCCAAGTCCCGTCTTTACGTCTGGACGTTTGAAGTTTTAACCCTGTGAAGTGCGTTTGGTTTAAAAGAAGAGAACTGTCAAGGATGTTCACCACGGATTTATGTCTAACAATGAGAAACGAGAAACAACTGAACTGTCTTCCAGTAAGAAATTGGTTGAATAAATGAGCACAGCTATGTGATAGAATACTTTGCGGCATTAAAATCATGCTTCTGAAGAATTAGCTAGTGACAAGAAAAATGTTCATGATAAAATGTTAAGTAAAATAAAAGCAATAGATAAAACATCATACAATACGCCCCACTCTGGAAAGATAAGTAAAATACATGGACATGGAAGGCAAAGAAGCACAAACGCAAGCGCTTTCCGCTGGAAGTCGGGAGGCGTGGAGAGAACAGATTTTCCCCTGTGTGTCTTCTAAGTTTCCATCAGTGATCGCGTATTGCCTTTATATCCGAGAGAACCCTAGACGGTCGGCGGGGCCTCGGGAGGCGCGCGCAGAGCGGGCGGACGCGGGCGGGACCCCGGGCGGCCCCCAGCGCCCCCTGGCGGCGTCCCGAGGCCCCGCCCCACGGGGGGCCGGCGCGACGGGGCGGGGCGCGGAGCCCCAGCCCAGCCCAGGCCCGCCCAGCTCAGGCCCGGGCCGCGCGCTCAGTGCGGGACTCGCTGCGCCTGGAGCGAGGTCGGGAGCGAGGCCGGCAGCGCACCGTCGGAGCGGCCAGGCAAGCCAAGGGGCCGGGGCCGGCGGGAGTGGGGGTACGGCGCGGGCCGGCGGGGACGGGGCCAGGGCTGGGGCGGCGCCCCGAACTTCCTCCGAGGGCTCGGCCCGGGGAGGCGGCGCCGGATGAGAATCTGTGGCCCTCGCCCTGGGAGTTTCGCTTTCCCGCCGGCGTCCGGGCGGCCGAGTGGCGCCTGTTGGGCGTTGGGAGCGGAGCAGTGCGTTGTGGGCACCGGCGAGCGGGCCGGGGTCTGAGGGTGTCACGTCCCCCTCCCTCTGGCGCGTGTGTCGCAGGGCGTGTCCACCGTACGAGCCCCCGGCGTGGCGGGCTGTGCGCGGGAGGAGGGCTGTCAGGGCCCTGGGCCGGTGCGAGGGGGAGGGGAGCGGCCGGGAGGCTGGTGCCAGTCTAGGCGTAGACAGGTGAATGAGTATGCGAGGGGGGGAGGGGGCCTGGCTTTGGGGGTGGAAGCCCCCAGCGGCCCACCGTGCTTGGCGTGGGGAATGGCCACCCCTGTCACCATGACTTTGCCTCAGCCCGCCTGCTTCCAACCACTGTCCCCAGGCGGGGTTGGGAAAGCAACAAGGAAGTACTGTCCTCGCGCCCTCTCTGGGTCAGCATAAACACCCGACAGGAACCTGGGAAAGGGGAAAACAAGTGGAGCCCCGGGAAGGAGCCAGAAGACAGCGGGAGGGCAAGCAGGGGAAGGCTGCTGGGAGGCTTGGCCCTGATCCCGGGGTCCCGCACCAGCTCTTGTCCTCTGGGGGTCTCCATCCTCTCACCCCCCTGTGGCCTGGGTGTGGGATCCAGGGGGTGGCCTTCTACCTAACGCCAATGTCGGCCATGGGATAAGTGGGGGAAGACCTGGGAACTAGGGTCAGAGCCAGATGTCATGGCAGTTCCCTCGGGTGTCCAGTTCTCCGGGGCTCTGAAATATTCATCTCACTGGTGAGCTTTGGTTTCAAAGGCCAGTGGTGGCCCGGGGAGCCGCGTGCTGCCTTGGGGCTGCTTTGCCTGGGCCAAAGGGGCAGCCGTACTTTTTCTTCACCTGCCTGCCATCCCTGTCTCTCTAGGCAGGGGACCCAAACAGAGGGCCAGTTTGTAACTTAGAAAGAAGTGGTGGGCCCACACAGTGTCAAGGGCACTGACTTCCTGTCTTCTGGTGCCATGACCTCAGGGCCTCACTTGTAAAAATGGGTACGTCAGAGAGGTAATGATGGGTTACGCCGTAAGTGTGGGCAGTGCTTCGTGTCATGGGCTGGGGTAATAGACACCTCAGCTCACACTCCTCCCATGGGGACGGGGGCCTCAGCTGGAAGCTGTCCACCTCAGAGCACTTCCACCCCGCCAAACTTCTCACCCTGGGTCCTTCAGAAAGAGCAGAAGCCCTAAAGAAGGAACACACACTCGTGTCTTCGGAGCGCTGAAGTGGGCGGGCCAGAGCGTGGATGCTCCGATAGCGGATAGCGCTCGGGGAAGAAGTCCTCTGCTAACAGTATGGTTAACACTGATGTGAGCTTTCTTGAGTATTCTGTTGGGAATGCCATGGAGGGGATGGCCTTGACCGGATCCTCCAACCCTAAGAATCTGGGATTCTAGACCAAAACCTGGGTCTTGTTTGGAAGTAGAGATATTCAGAAGTCCACAGGCCACAGTGCCGACTACTGAGAGTAAGTACTCAATGCACTAGTCAGGGAGGAAGATAAGAATGAGTCTTTGTATTTAATGATTTGTATTTTTCCCCATTACATATAGGTGATGTTAGGGGATGCCAGTCTCCTAGTTCTGTGCTAGTTGAGGATGTCCCCCAGCCCTTGACAGTAGATCTCACTGTGGAGATAATAGCAGCTGTCTTGGGGGGTGGGCGGCGGAGAGGAGAGGACCGGACCCTCGCCGGGGATCAAGCTGACTCAGAATGAGGGGACATACTTGTACTTCACGCGACTGCTCTGAGGGCTGTAAGGACAGGGGTTTTAAGATATGAGGAGTTAGGACATGAATCATTCTCAGGGCTGGGTCTATCTGTAAAACAAAGGTGGACTGGTCAGGATCCCACAGGATATTAATTAGGTGTGCCCTGATAAAAATGTTTCAGGCTTAAGAAAGTTTGGAGGGAAACTCGGTTAAACAAAGTTGAACAGTTTTTGCTCACTGCAGGACTGCTCAGAGGCTGAATATGCCATTGTGCCTTGGGAATCTCTGAAAGGGGTATGGATTGTTTTTCAGACTTCTCTGTTTCAGAACTTGTCCATTAACATCTCCTGGGGTGGTGTTCTTTAGAGCAGTCCAGGAAATGCCTGCTGGATGAGTTTAGCTCTCAACTCCATGGTTCTGGGTAATTACTCCCTCCCTCCACTCTCCCATGGGGGCTGCTGTGGGGGAAAAGGAGGCCAAGGGAGGTCAACTGCCTGGTGGCAGGGTTAGAACTGGAGCCCAGGTCTCCTGACCTCCCTCCTGCTGGTACTCTTTCTTGTCTACACTGCTAACACTGTTTCCCTGCAGGCTCTGGGGTAAGTGAGCACGTAGGAGATGCTGGCCATAGGTTCCAGAGGGCAGTATGGGGGCAGTTTGGGAGGAGAGGGTGCTAGGGTCAGTCCCATCCCTTGAACATGCCATGTGTGTCTGCCTCTGTAGATGGGGAGTAAGCCTAGGTGTAGATTCTTTAGGAAGCAGGTCATTCTGCCCTGAAACCTGCTGTGCTCTGTTAGGCTGCTCCTTCGGAAGCAGAGGCTGTTGGGAGTTGGAATAGGCTTGATCTTTTGGTTCAGTGTACCTGTTTTATGGTGGGGAAAAGAGAGTCCGGGGATGTGGAGTGGCCCACCCTGACTCACAGCAGAGTTAGGACCCGGACAAGAACTCCACTCCCTGCCTTCTAACCCAGAGCTTTGTCGTGGACTGACTCTCTCCAAGGGAAAGGTCTTCACTAGGTCACCCCGCCCCAGGTGCTGGCCTGTGCACGCAGGTGGCTGATGGGGGTGTCTCAGGAGCTTGTGTTCCAAGCAGGTGTAAAAGCAAAGGGCTGGAACTCTAAAATCAGACGTCCAATCTGGGTTCAAACACATCTCTGCTGTTTACCTGCTCTGGGCCCCTAGATGGGTTTTTCCTCTGAATTTCAGCTTTCTCCTCTGGAGAGTGGGGATAAGAATATGCACCCCGGAGGGCTGTTGTCAGGCTCAGACCTGCCTTAGTAGCCAGTGCCGGGTACCCGGTACTCACTGCTGTATAAGCATCTCTCTTCCTTCCTGCCTGCCCTGCCCACCGCAGGGAAGGGTTACGCAGTTCTGCAGTTCCCGTTCTCCACGGTGGCTTGCTAACTACGTCTGCCTCTCCTCCCTCCTAATCTGGAAGTCCTCTGGAAAGGCAGGAGTTGAAAGGCAAAGGGGGAGGTGGCTAGGGGCTCTGTTTCTGATTCCTCCTTCCTTATCTGCATTTCCAGGCCGTTGGGACCAGTGACGTGGCTGGGGTCACTGAGCTTACTGGCACTGGTGACACACTTCTACCCCCCCCCCCCCCCAGTGAAGGGTGATAGAGCTGTGGGGCCTGGGTCCTCCCCTGCTCTCCAGGCCTTCTCTCCCTCCCCACCCCTCTCAGCCTCCGATGGGAGAGAGGCCGCCCTGGGCTCTAGATGGGGCTGGGGGGGAAGTCGTGGATTGGCAGTCTTATCTATTTCTGAGCAGGGGGGCACGGAGGATGGGGGGTGGGGGGGAAAAGGACTTGTTGTGGCTCCGCCTCAGCTGTGTGTGTGCTTGTGTCTGTTACTAGGTTCTCAGGCAATGGGCAGGGCTGGGAATGGAAGTTCCAAACCCATGACCTAGAGGGCCTTTTGTGGGCTGGGCCGGAACTTTCTTGGTATTGGGGTTTCCTTTTCTGTCAGGCAACCAGGTGATTTCTAAAGGCCACTCCAGCTCTTACGACTCAGGTTTTAGATCCCCTCAGAGTCATCCTGTTATTCCCAGAAGCCAGGCAGACAGAAGGATAAGTTGATTCTGGGCCTCTTGGCCCGTGTGCAGCAGGCCTGGTGACTTGCCCAGACACTCCTGGGTGTATCTTTTTACTTCTCTGCCCTGGTGGCTCTGTGCTGGGGCCGGGGCGGGAGGGGAGTGGGGGGCCGGTTCCTGGGGGTGGGGGAGGGCTAGGAGAGGTGGGCGTAGGTTGAAGGAAAAGGGAGGGAAGGAGACTGGCAGGAGACCGGGGGCTGTGCTCCCGCGCCTGCTGGGGCGGTTTCCTGAGATGCACACTCTGAGCTATTCTTTCCATCCTGGCTCTGGGCATCCGTTCCTGGCAGAGAGAGGAAGGGAGGCTGCCTGACCAGTCAGCTGCTCCTTTCCACCCCTCCCTCCGAGACACACACGCACACGCGCGCGCGCACACACACACACACGCACACACACCCTCACCCTCTTGCTGCAACCTTTCTGCGTGGATTCCAGAGCCTTAACCCTCAGGTGCCCCCAGGGGAGCCCGAGCCTGGACCGCACTGAGATGGCTCCAGGGGAAGGAGATGCTTCCCCCTCAAGGCTGTATCTGAAAACCTTGACAGCCAACAAGTCCTGTGACTGAGCCCACCCACTTCTGCTGCCAGGATGGCTGGGTCTGGAAGAGAAAGGAGAGCTTCTGGCACCTTCCTGATGGGGGGATTGGGGTCATGAGGATGGAGGAGCAAACTTAGATCTGTAACATGGCAGGGATGGGGCAGAGTTAGAATGTCTTGATAACAGGCATGGTGAGGAAGAATGTTCTAATGATTGAGGCTGCCTGCAAGTGATCAGCCTTGCTCCCTGTTACTGGAGTGTGTTCAGGAGAAGCTGAATGCCTACTGTGTTTTAGGAAAATTCAGGCTTCCAGTGGGGAGCCTTAAAGGTCCCTTTTAGCCCCTGGAGACTGTGAGCTCCTGCACTAGCTCCTGACAGAACCCAAATGACCCGATTCCTGGTTTCTGGTCTCTGGATTGTCTCCCTCCTCTTTCCCCTCATTCCTTTTCGACTCCATGTTCTCCAGCTCCCACCCTTAGTCATAGCTACGAAAGTTAACACTGACCACTTCCCCCTTTCCCTACTACCTAGGCAGAGGCCAGCCCCAAACCTCATCCTTAGCTGAGGCCTCGATGACAGGGAAGGGGCCAGGCCCCTCATGTAGCTGGGCCACAGTCAGTTGGGCCCCACCTGGCCTTGCTCGGAGGTGAGTGAGGCTGAGCTTAGCCACTCCCCTGACCCGCCTGAACACTGTCTCCCTCTCCTGTGCCCAGGACTCTACCTCCGGAGAGCCGGGATGTAATCCCAGCCCCGGGCCCAGCTCCATGACCGTGGATAGGTCACTCTACCTTCCTGTCCCATTGGTAAAGCGAGGGGTTTGGCTCGCCTTAGATGAGTGGGCTTGCTTTCAGCTCAGGCAGTTAAGACTCTCTCTGACCACCCTCTTCACCTCCTGGCGGTTGTTTGGGAACTGGGGTTGGGGGGCGGGGATTATAAAGGGGGCTGAATAGCTCAGTGTCCACTTGCTATGTAAGCCTTCTGTTGTTGTTAGAGTCTTAGATGGGTAGCCATGAGACGTGACGAGAGGCTTAGATAGACAGGCTGTCCAAATGTGGGATTGGAGCATGGGCTCTGGAGTCCGTCTTGGAGCTCGGGTGTGGACTTCATCACACCCTAGCTAAGAAACCTTGGCCCAGTGACTTAATCCTTTCTTCATTTGTAACTAGGGTAACATTATCCACCCTGTTGGACTACTGAAAGGATTAATAAAATAGTAACTAAAAACAGCCACCATTTACTGTTTTTATCAGGGGTCAGGTACCCTTCTAAGTGCTTTATGCATATTTTTACAATTCTGTGGAGGGTACAATTATAGTGTTAAACACATTTTCCAGGTGGAGAAACCGAGGCATAGTGAGGTGAAGTGGTCCAGTGCCAGTCTCTGGTAAGCCTGGGCTGGTGGCTGAGCCCTCAGAGAACTGGACTGTGACCTGCTGATGTCCCCAGCAGGCAGGTCTACTGGTGAATTCCTCTGAAACCAGAAGAGTCAGAGAGGGGGGCAAGGGCGGGGCGAGGGAGTCTGTGTGCGTCTGTACCCTTCTGAGCTGGAGCGGGCCCCCGGAGTCCTGGTGGCCCCTCCAAGGCCGACCTTTCTCTCGGTGATTCACCCCGCACTCTGGGGCCACAGCCCCTGTGTCTGGGAAGGGACCTGTTGGCCTGGCTTGGCCTAGAAGAAGGAGGGAGGGCCAGCTGCTGGCTGGGCAAAGGGCAAGCCCCATGTAGCTGGGTGCCTCAGATAATTCACGGTCGGCTAGAGCTGGAAAGGAGCTCACAGATCATCTGGCCCATGACACCTCATTTTACAGAGGTGCACCCTGAGCAGCTGACAGGGCCGGGTCATGGTGGCATCACTGTGGTGGCCCAGTTGGGGCTTCTGACCACCGGGCCTTCCCTGCCAGTGTCTCTTGGGTCATGTTCGGCCTGTTCATCTGCGTGCCACCACCCAGATGGACCCGGGGCTGAGATGGCCATAATAATGACAGATAGCCCTACTCCAAAGGTGACCTGTTCGGACCTCTTCCTACAAACAGGACGCCATTCTCTTGGTGGAGTTAGAAGGGGGCTCCTGGAGAGGGGCGGGCAGGGGGGTGTAGGGAGAAGGAGCCTTTGGCCTCAGGGGAGGAGAGCCAGTTTGTGTTTCTTCCTTTTTAAAAATCTACAGAAATTTCCATGTTACAACTATCTATGCTAATTTCCCTACCCTTACATGGGACCAGAACTTTCCCACAGCAGTTAGTATCTCTGTTTCTGAAACAGCACTCAGTGTTTGGTCTTCTCCTGTTCTCTTTCGCTCCTTATCTCCTCAGGCCACTCTCCTCTACTGTGCAGACCTTCAGCACAAGCCTGCTGTGGACAAGTTGGGTCGCTGTGTCACACCCTCACTGCTAGAAAGGTCTTCCTTATTTCTTGACCTGACACATTCTTTTTTTTAAGATTTTATTTACTTATTTGACAGAGAGAGACACAGCAAGAGAGGGAACACAAGCAGGGGAAGTGGGAGAGGGAGAAGCAGGCTTCCCGCTGAGCCGGGAGCCCGATGCGGGGCTCGATCCCAGGACCCTGGGATCATGACCTGAGCCGAAGGCAGACGCTTAACGACTGAGCCACCCAGGCGCCCCTGACCTGACACATTCTTGTTGTGCTGGTCTCTCGGCTCTGGGAGGATGAACAGCTTTCCTCAAAGTAACCCATTTGAGCTGGCCTGTTACACCACCCCTCCGCCCTGCCCCTCCCTACAACCTTCCTCTCTGCACTATCCCACTTCTCCTAAGAGAGAAGAGATAAGACAGTCCTTTATCTGATCCCTGGACTCTGTGGAGTACCCTAAAAAGAGAAGCCGGTTCTCTCTTCCTTTCAGCAGAGGTTCTGAGGATGTCTGCCTGCCTGGATCTGGGGGGGTGCTTCCTCCCTGGGGGGTCCTGAAGGTCTGCCCCTTGGAGATGCTGTAGGAGGAGGTCATGGCACTGTCAAGGCTCATCCTAACCAAGGACCTAGGGCCTTTCTGGGACCTCCTCCTTAGCTCTTCTCCAGCCCCGATCTTTGCAACCTCAGAGGGGACACCAGGCCTGGGGGACATTTATCTGGCCTAAGAGGCCTCGAGAATGTAGCCTAACACAGAGTGTGCATACCCAGGACCCTGAAGGCCTCAATTCTGGTTGTGCCTTCACGTGCTATTTCTGTGACCCTGGGGAGGCACGAGTCCCTTCACTGTTCTGTGCCTAATTCCCTTATCCGAATTGAGCGTTTGGGGCCATACAACCTGGAGGTCCCTTTGAGCTGTTTTGGGGGTTCCCTCCTCCTCGTTCCTCAGCCCTGTCCCGGCTGTGGGACTCTTCCTGCTGCAGAGAAGGTACGGGCAGACTCCTTAGCACTCTCTCCTCCCCACTAGCCACAGCCCCTGCTGGGGAACGCGGGGATACCAGAGGCCCCGGTGTTCAAAACATGTTTCTGTCCCTCCAGTGGGGGTTCGGGGCCCGCACACACTGTCCTGCTCCCAGCACACCCGGCGGATGTGCCTCGGCTGTTATCTGAAGGAACCAGAAAGTCCTGTCTCTGGCCTGCCCTTTTGTGCAGCTTCCCAGCCCTGAGTGGCCAGCCTAGCGCACCCACTCGCCCAGGCCTCTCCGGCGTCCCCTGACTCAGCCACTGGCCATGGGCCCGCTGCCCTCCGGCTCCGGGCCTGGTGGCTCGGCCCTGGGGCTAGCTTGTTGTCCTCCGCGTGCCCCCCCTGCCCCCCCCCCTTTGAGCCTTGGCTCCTCCCCAGCTCTGCCTTTCAGGCCCCATGCCCCTGCCACCTGCCCTGGGGGCTGGGCTGACCCCTGCAATGGGTCCCAGCTGGCCGTGTGACTCACCCCGAGGCTTGGCTGGGCCAGCAGCCTTCTTCCCTGGTCACTGGAAGCTTGGCTTAGACAAGCACGGGGTAGGGGTTCCCGGGCCCGCCCCCTGCCCCTCACACCAGCGGTGCCCAGTGACTGCTCTGGGCTCCTGCACAGCCGCCCCCTTCTGCTTTCCGGGGGCTTGAAACTGCACAGGAAGGAGGGCCGGGGACAGAGAGCTGGCATGAATGCCAGGGGGCGGGGGCTGAGCTGGTGGCGCAGGCAGCACTGTGGGGACCGAGAGGATGGCCTGTGGGCACAGGATGACACACGGGGGTCGTGATTAAGAGAGAAAATAGGAGGGTCCCCTCTCCACAGGGACAGCCTGGACTGGGGCCTGGTGAGCTGGGTCTGGGCACTCCTGACTGCTTTTCTCATCTCCATTTCAGGTGCCAGCAGCTGGGGTCTCCCCTCAGCCCCTGAGCGGCCATGTCCAACCCCAGCGCCCCCCCTCCGTATGAGGACCGCAACCCCCTGTACCCTGGCTCTCCGCCCCAGGGGGGCTATGCGCAGCCGTCCGTCCTGCCTGGGGGCTACCCTGCCTACCCCCAGCCTGGCTACGGTCACCCTGCTGGCTACCCGCAGCCTATGCCCCCCATCCACCCGATGCCCATGCACTACGGTGAGTCCCTGAAGGGAGCCCCGGGGTGGGGGCGATGGGGCAGCACTTGTCCCACACGAGCCACCTCTTTTCCTTCCCTCAGCTTCCTGTTTCATCCCTTTTTTCATCTCCTCTTTAGTTCTTTCTGTTTCCACATCGTTGTTACCTCCCCACTTGCCCCCTCAGCACCTCGCCCCCCCAGCCACCTGCTACCTCCCCACCTGCTCCCTCAGTGCTTCTCCCCCCCCAGCCACCTGCTACCTCCCCACCTGCCCCCTCAGCGCCTCGCCCCCCCAGCCACCTGCCACCTCCCCACCTGCCCCCTCAGCACCCCCCAGCCACCTGCTACCCCCC
>NW_023270377.1:18643051-18719511 GCF_011800145.1 Mirounga leonina
CCTGCCCCCTCAGCGCCTCGCCCCCCCAGCCACCTCCCCACCTGCCCCCTCAGCACCTCGCTCCCCCACCCCAGACGCCTGCTAGCCACTTTATTCAGCAAGGAGACCGAGTCCATAGTCACACACCAGAACTTACACATTAGATGAGAAAGTGGCAGGATGAAGTAACTAGTTACTTCAGAGCGGCTACCTTAGGAGGAAGCCATTTCCGTGTCCTAACTTTACAGGTGCCATCTCTGCCCCCAGAGTCCTCCCTTAGGAATTGCCTTTAGAACCTGAAACACTTTTTTTTTGGTCTTGTTTTGTTAATATTCTCGGTGCTAACGGGTCCTCATCTGTTAAGGTAATGTCTGAGTTTTGCAAACATCCAGAAGTTATTTGGATGTTTGATAAATGTCATGGCAGGTAAATGCCCTGTTGGGTCAGAAATGAGACATGAGATGCAGCGCCTTTTTGTGAATGGCTCATGTGTGGATTCTGAAAGCGGTTCCTAAGGAGGCACTGAGGGAATGTTTTGAGCCCCGCAGCCTCTGGAATGCTGGGGCATGGCCAGCCCTCAGCTGCCCATACGTGTTCATACGTGTCTGGTGGGGATGTTAGCGCACCGGTCACGTTCACAGTCACGCCTTGTCCTGGGCACGGGGACCCCTGGCATCCCGGAGTGCTCAAGCTTGCCGGATGGAGGACATGGCCCTCACTCTGTTCTCCACCCTCCACACACGTGCTCTGTTTCTCCCTGCCTTTCCTCCTTTCATTCCTGACGGCCCTGGCATCCTGCCGCTGATGCCCCAAGCCCTGCCCATGCCTGGCCTCCTCACTAGGTCGTGACCCCTAGATGGCAGGGACCATGTGTGTTTACACGTAACCCGGAGCACCCAGGTGTGGGCCGGACACCCTCACGCAGGAGCCCTCAATGAATGCGCACTGATGGATGGGCTCACACCTAAGGCCCCTCATGACAGGGACACACGGCTCCATGTGGTGCCCAGGCCAGCCCTGGGTCACTCTGAGGGCGTCTAGAGGCCCTGGCTTGGGTGAGGAGCTCCTGAGTTATGGCACCTGTCTTTTGGCTGGAGATACTGGAGACTCTGACATAATGTCATGCAGGCTTTGGGATTGAGGCCACGTGTCCCAGTCCCCAGTTGGTCACATGTGATCTGTTCCTCCAGGCCCAGGCCAGGGCTATGATGGGGAGGAGAGAGCAGTGAGTGAAAGCTTCGGGCCTGGAGAGTGGGATGACAGGAAAGTCCGGCACACCTTCATCCGAAAGGTGAGACGCGGGCTGGGAGGCCACTGTCCCCGGGCCCCTTGGGAGGTGGGAATGGGGTGGGGACGGGGTGCGGAGGGCCAGGCACTGTCAGCCCCGGGCACTCATTCCCATGGAGATATGCTGCCGCCTTCCAACTTTTTTCTAGCTCTGCCCTGCCCTCGGGAGGGGCGCCAGCTCCTCCTGACCCATGTTCCCTGCCTCTCAATCCTCTCTTCCTTGACCTTGTGGCAGGGGACAGATTCAATCTAGGAAAATCTAGGCTGGCTCTGCCAGAGTGTCCTGCCCTCCCCAAACTTCTTTCTCCTCTGGGACTGGAAGCAACTCGAAGGCAGAATGATCATACTTGTTTATACTCCTCCTCTCCCCGGGCTCCCGTGTGCACAGCACCCTGCTGAGTAGGCACAGAAACTGCTGTGTGAGCGTGGAGGACTACCTGGTAGTGAGGCAGGGGGAGGAAGCAGGGAAGCGAGGCTGGCCGTGGGACATGGCAGGTGGGGAGAGATGGCAAGGAGCAGCTGGAGGTGGGGGTCAGCCCTGAGGGTGTGGGTAGTCTCTGAGCCAGACTCCTCACTCCGGGGTGGCCTTCAGGACAGGCGGCAGCAGGGAAGGGCCCCTGAGTGGAAATGAAAAAAGAAGAGATCCTCCAAAATTAAGAAAGAGCCCCCTCCCCGCCAGTCAGAGAGGGTCTTTGGCCTCCTGGGTGGGGGGCTGGCTGCTTCCTGGGGGGATGGGTGGGACAATGACACATGCCGCCCCCACCCTGGCTTGTGTTCCAGGTTTACACCATCATCTCTATCCAGCTGCTCATCACGGTGGCCATCATCGCTATCTTCACGTTTGTGTGAGTCTGAGGACGCTGCCCCGGTCTTACTGGGTCCCCTGCGGGGCGTGCGGGGTGGGGTGGGCCCTGTGCTCAGATGGACCCTGAAGGGAAGTGTGGGGGGGCCTGGGCAGGGAGGTAGCCAAGTCTTGTATGACTCCTCTCCCCTTCCATCCTCCCCTGCTCCACAGGAAGCCAGTTGGCGACTTCGTGAGGAGAAACCTGTATGTCTACTATGTGTCCTAGTGAGTCTCCGCTCCCCTCTGCTGTATGTGTGTTGGGAGAGGGGGGCAAGGAGATGAGGGGGGACCACTGACCAGCTTCTCTCAGGGCAGGGATCCAAATACGTTTTGAGAGGGGCCCTTCAAGTTGCCAGCTGTGCTGGGGAGTGTGGGTGTGTGGGAGGGGCCAAGTGAGGAGTGACAGCACCACAGAGCGCCTGGAAGCAGGGGTAGGGGACCGGTGGCAACACGCAGACTGCCAGCGGGTCCCCAAGTTCTCTTAGCTTATCTGCCTCGGTCTCCTTCAGCCTCCTTCCTGGCTAAACCCTCCGTCTCAGAGGTTCTCAGTGCCCTTGGCTGGGGTACTCTTGTCCTGGGTGGCTTCCCCTCAGACTTCCAAAGGGTTCTGTGGGCCCCCAGCCTGCCGGCCTGGGGAGTGCTGCCAGGCGGGTCGTGGAGAGGGCCGAGGGGTGGATCGGGCTTGTGGGCTACTTCCTCATCTCTTTCTTCCCAGTGCTGTCTTCCTGGCCACCTATCTGACCCTCGCCTGCTGCCAGGGACCCAGGTGAGTCCCAGACAATGAGAAGGGATGGTGGGGGGCAGGAGAGGGGGGACCAAGTGTTTGGGGAAGAAAGGGGATCCCTATAGCAGCTGTGTGGTGATGGGCGCAGCTGAGGTTCAGGTGTGTTCAAAGTCCCTTGCCTGTGTGTGATCGATTCAGTTGTGTGGCTGTTATTTTTATGGTACCTCTGCAAGGTATGTAGCATTTTAACCATTTAACAAATAGGAAGCACCCAAGGCTCAGGGACGCTGAGTAACTTTTCCCACAGTTAACACAGGCAGGCCGGGTAAGAGCTGCAAATGGATCCGGGTCTTTGTGGTTCCACAGCCCAGGTCTGTCCCATTGGCCCACGCTGTCCCTGCACAGAACACCTGAGCAGGTCCCAAAGGCCATCCCAGCCTCCCCGCCCCCCCAAGTCAAGGCCACATTCTCCAAGCACCTGAGCCAGAACTACCTGCTGCTGAAAGAGCCTCTGATACCTGGCTGGCCCCAAGTCACTTAATCACGGTCTTTTTCCCTTCAGACGCCGGTTCCCATGGAACATCATCCTGCTGACCATTTTTGTAAGTCAAGAAGGGGTGAGGGAGGGTGGGTCCGAGGGAAGGGCTGGGGACACAACCGTGGTGATGTCCCTGGCACTCTCCCCAACCCTAACCTGACCCACGCTCTTGGTCTCCTCGTGGCTGCCTCTTTCCTGCTCAGTCACATGTGCCCCCAGCTCTGGCAGTCCACCAGGGCCGTGCCTGCAGGGGGCCCGCCTTTCTTACGTGTTCCACTCTTATCTCTGTCCTCCCCTCAGACTCTTGCCATGGGCTTCATGACGGGCACCATTTCCAGGTACACTCAGGGACAAACCATCACACTCTTGTGAAATGTGTATTATGGGGGAGGGAGTGGGGCATCCCTGGGCTGGCAGTCCTCTGCATTGGGGGGGGGGGGGGGATGCCGGGCAGGATCCTTCTAGAAGTGATAGTTTTGAAGTCATTCCTATATGACTTATGCCTCTGGCCTCTCCGAACTCCTTCCCCTCAGTGTGTATGAAACCAAAGCCGTCATCATTGCAATGATCATCACTGCTGTGGTGTCCATTTCGGTCACCATCTTCTGCTTCCAGACCAAGGTGAGGGTATGGGGAGGGGTGGGGGGCACTTCCCTGGCCACCCCCCCTTTCTTTATATAAACCTGGCCCTCCAGGCTTGGCACTGCAGCAGGCCTGCCAGGGCCCAGACCCGTCTACACCGGGGATTTCCCTTAAGAGACCCTAATCCCCTTCCCTTCCTATCTGCACCTATAAAACTGTTCCCTGTGTCTGTCTTTAGAATGTCATGGTTACTCCCGTGCCTTCTAGGAGGCGGCACTGGGATTCCCTGGTTGGGGAGGCGGGGCAGTCTGGCTGGGCTGCTGGTTGTGACACTCGTCTGACAGGTGCCTCCTCCTCCCTTTCTGGCAGGTGGACTTTACCTCGTGCACAGGCCTCTTCTGTGTCCTGGGAATTGTGATGATGGTGACTGGGATTGTCACTGCCATTGTGCTGTCCTTCAAATATGTGAGTGTCCTGGGAGAGCTGGGGTCAGCGAACCTAGCACTCGGAGGAGACTTTCTGTATCAAGTGTTGGCCAGGCCTTCTGGAAGCTCACAACTGGCTAGCAAAGGCTCCAACACGGGAGCACCATCATTTGGGTTAGGGTAATCGCTATGTGGAGATGAGAAGGCCCTGGGAGCCTTAGAACCTAAGGCCCTGGATGGCATTGCAGAATTCCCATGGGAAGTAGTGGGGAGATCTGCCTGGCAGCTTAGGTTAGGTTCTAGAAGAGAGACGGGAGAGGCGCCCAGGACTGAGAAGATGGGCTTGCATGGAAGGGACCTGCGAGGAGGGGAGCACCGTGCTGTGAGGGCACCTGCCTACTGGACCATGGCTGGCCCTGCCCTTCTATGAACAGGCACCTGGAGGGCTCCAGAATTCTGGTAGTCCTTAGGGTGGCTGGGGGCTTCCTTCCCAGGCTGGCTGCAGGAACCATGACTGAGCACGGACTAGGACTGGGGGAAAGGGGACAGGGCTCTTCGACCAGTGCTTGCCTGGCTCTGTCTCTTCCAGAGCTACAACACAACCACCTGCTTTTTTCCAGAAGTACAGTGGACACTTCTGTACCCTAACTTTGGAGATTGGTTTCATATGACCACTGGAGGATGGCCTGTTTTCTCTGTCCAAATTTGTTACTATTCTTTTTTTTTTTTTAAGTAATCTCTACACCCAGTGTGGGGCTCGAACTCACAACCCCAAGATCAAGAGTTGCATGCTCCACTGAGTGAGCCAGCCAGGCATCCCAAATATGTTACTACTACTAATTTCTTCCCCGATCTAGAAGGCAGAAGTGGTCCTTTCATGTAGCTAGCTTCCTGGGTCTCCCTGCTCTTCCCTATTCTTCCCAGAATAGGGGGAAGCTGGTTCTGAGGGACTGCCTGGGTCCGTGCTTTGCTAAGATTTCTAACACCATCCCTGTCCCCTCTCCCCAGATTTATTGGCTCCACATGGTCTATGCTGCTCTGGGGGCCATTTGCTTCACGTTGGTGAGTAAGGCCCTGCTCCCTCTTGGCAGGGGAGCTGAGGGGCTGGAGGGGAGCAACTAGACAGACAGAGCATGAATTCGGGCTGCTTGGGAGGCAGGGAGTGGGCCACAGTTACCTTTCTCTCTCTCCGCTGTCGAGATGACTGATGTTCTGGGCGATCCTGCCACCTCTTTTTTGTTCACCTGCCAGCTATGGAGCATACCCAGCAGGCCCTATTACGGATGGGGGTGTGTCTCTCTCCCTTTCTAGACTCTGAACCAATTGAGGGTAGAGACCATGTGCTGTGCTGTTCGTTAACGTGTCCCTAAGCATACTGCATGGCACGGAGGCTCCCAGGACGGATCTGCTGATGAAATGAGAACCAGGAAGGAGCTCCGGCCACAGAGCCCCTGGGTCCTCACACGTGCCTTCCCTATTCCTACAGTTCCTGGCTTATGACACGCAGCTGGTCCTGGGGAACCGGAAGCACACCATCAGCCCCGAGGACTATATCACTGGCGCTCTGCAGATCTACACCGACATCATCTACATTTTCACCTTTGTGCTGCAGCTGGTCGGGGATCGCAATTAAGGAGCACCGCATTCCGCCCCACCGTGGGCTCCCCCTTCCCTAGAGGGCTGGGCCCTGTGACCAGAGTCTGGACCTCAGATCTCTTTACTTCTCCCTCCAGTAACATGCCCAGTTTCTGTTCTGTCCTGTAATGGGTGGCCTCTCTGGTGATGGATGCACAGGTTAGCTGGCGGGCTGGAGGAACTGGGGACTAACTCTTGCCTTTGACAGACCCAGAGGGGACTAGGCAGATGTGCCTTCTTCCTCCACCCACTACATGGCACCAAACTCTTCTCAATAGCTGGGGTTGCAGGGAAGGACAAGAAGAGCCTACTCTGTAGCCAAAAAGGAGTATGAGAGGTAGAAGTGACTTTGAGATGATGAGGTGTCCCCTCCCACCTCTGCCATAGGCTTCTGGGCTCTGTAGCTAGAGCTCTTTCCTCCCTCAACCCCCAAGTCAGAGAGCTTTGTCCCCAGCCTCCTGGACTCCTAGGCCATTGTCCTGTACTCCTTTGACAACCCTTCAAGCTCCTGAAGGTAGAAGAGATCTGTGCCCATGGGTCTCCCCTGCTTCAATCCCCCTATTTTTGATGGCTAATACATATACTGTTTATTTGGAGCAGGGGAGGAAGAGGGGAGTAAGCAAAGTCAAGCACAGGGGCCAATACAGAGTGGCATCTACCCTGGGCTTCCTCATGGCTTCTGGTGGTGGAGAGGACAGGCTGCTCCCCATTCTCCAGAGCTGCCTGGGGCCTCCCTGGCTGCTTCTGAGATCTCTGGTCAGAGAGACCTCTTGCTTCCAGTGCCCAAGCTGCTCAGAGCAGAAAGTGAGGAGCAAAGGTCAGGAGATGGGGTGGTTTGTAGGACTGTAAGTGTGGCCAGGAAGTAACGATGGTGAAGAGAGGCCAGGGTGGGGGCAGGGGAAAGGCTCTGGGGTCTTCCGCCTGGTCTGAGGGATATGAAAGCCTCCTGTGGTATCCATGGAAACTTCCGTGTTCTTATGCTAACCTGGGGAGGACCCTGAGCGAAAGGAGACTTCCGCTCTCAGTTTGTACTGGGGGATTTCAGACTTGAGCCTTCTCTCTCCAGCCAGCTGCCACTTTTTCGCAACACCTAGTGCCTCAAGCTGGAACGGGGGGAGGGGGACAAGAGTCAGTCTGTTGGTGGGGGTGGAAACCAAATTAGCCCAAGGATATAATTAGGACTTCTCTTAACTACTTGGTCCTAAATATATCACGCAAAAGGACATAACTAGAAATGTAATAAAGTTTTATGTTTAGGAGTTAAACCCCTATTTGGCTCTGGTTTCTTTGCTTTAAGGTGGGAGCTCTGGGAGTGCTGGTTTGGCTCTGCCCTAAGCATCCGCTTCCTACCTCTGCCTTCCGGCTTGGCGTCTTCTGCCTTTTCTAAGATAATCAAATATATTTTGCCCCAGTGCTTCCTGGTGATGGATGCAACAGACTGGTAAAGGTTCAACCCTGCAATATTGGGTCTGGCAGGGACCGGTCAGAGCAGTGGCACGTGACCTTTTCTGCATCCTAGACCCTTTACAAATGCACATGAGAGCTATGAACTCCCCTCCCCACAAAGCTGTATGTGTTCACACGACTTCACATGTGGGGGTGGAGGGAGATGAACCACAGGTTCAAGTTTAGAACCCATGCCTTAGAAATCAGTAGTCCAGGGCGCCTGGGTGGCTCAGTCATTAAGCGTCTGCCTTCAGCTCAGGTCATGATCCCAGGGTCCTGGGATCGAGTCCCACATCGGGCTCCCTGCTCCGCGGGAAGCCTGCTTCTCCCTCTCCCACTCCCCCTGCTTGTGTTCCTGCTCTATGTCTCTGTCAAATAAATAAATAAAATCTTAAAAAAAAAAAAAAAAAGAAATCACTAGTCCAATCCCTATTACAAACAAGGAAACTGAGGTCCAGAGTGCCCAGTCACTTGGACCGGACCAAGAGGAGTGCTTCCCCCCCCTCACTCTGAATCCCTTTTTGATTCTTTTTATTTTTCGTTAGAGGCTCAGTGAGACCCCACCCTCCTGGCCAGCAGCTCTGAAGGCTTGGTCCCCAGGGCCTGAGCCTAAGCTTGTTGTACTTAAGTCTCCGTAGTCTCCCCAACCAGCCAGCCAGGAACACTGAGCGCTCCTGTGAGAGGAGCACATGTGAGTAACCAACCCCTCCCTCGGCCCCTCCCGTCCCAAGGATTTCACAAGCCCACTCCTGGTTCCTTTGCGCTCAAAACATTCCAGGACTTTATTTGCCTTTGGCTGGCTTCTGAGGGGGGGCAGGGCAGGGGGCTGGCAGCGCCCTCTGGCGGACCTCATAGGCAAGGACCGGAATCTTGGCCAAACCCAGAGGACTTCAGTCTTGGAGGCCACAGTCAATACAGTCTAGGGGAGGGTGGCAGTATTCCTCAGGCTTGCACCCCCGACCCTGCTTCAGGAGACGGGGCATGTTGGGAGGAGGCCCTGAACCTCTGGCTCTCATACTCGCCCGTGTTGGATGCCCGCATGTTCTGCCGAGCCTTCATCTGCTTCAAACGGTCCTTGTCCACTTCCCGCTTGGTGAGGATGAAGAGGAGGATACCACAGGGGAAGCCGATGGCCCTAGGGGTGGGGAGATGTGCACGGGATTTGGGGAGGGGCCAAGCCTGAGCCAGAGGAGCTGGGGCAATCTCATTCCAGCTTCATCGGTTGCACGAACACCACAATACCTCTCGTGTCTCTGCAGCCTCCGCACTGGCTGCTGGAGGGCCAAAAGCCAATCAGATCCTGCTGCCGCACTGCTTAAAACTCTCTAAAGCTCCCCGTCACTTCCTGGCCAAATCCAAACTCCTAGGCACAGCACAAAAGGCCCAGTGTGGTTGGTCCCCTGCCCATCTTTTCATTCCTTTCCCGTATAGCTTGAGGCTCCTTGACCTGAGAGCCCTGCGATCCTGCCATACGGACTATGCAAGATTCTCCAGATGGCCCATCCTCCTTCCCTCTCCAAGTGTTGGCAAAGGTTCCCTCTGCCTTAACCGCCCCACATCCCCTCCTCGACTCCCCTTCATCTGAGTAACCGCTACCTGGGAGGCACTTTAGTGTGGGGGGAGAGGGCATGGAGTCATAAGACCTGGTGAGAATCCCACCTCTGAACCTTACTTAGAGTTCCTTCCTCTGTGAAATGGGATGTAATTAAAAAAGAAATTTTTTTTTTGTATTTTGGGTTTAGGGGATGTAACATTTATCTCAGAAAAACTAAAACATTACACTGTAAAGTACTGGCACACCTCAGGTGTGGAAAAAACTGTTAATTTTCCCCTCCTTTCCTTTTAATGTTGATCAACAATACATATTAAGGTCAGAGTCAGATCCAAATAACGAAGTATTGGACACCTTCTAGATGCTACTTATACAACTAACATAATCTCTCATGATCTCAATGAAAGAGCTCAATGGGCTTTCAGCCCAAGCTCCCAAAAGAGAGAATGAGGCCAGGGACCCAAACTCCAATCAGATTAGCCCAGCTTACTACACCGAAAACCCACTGTGTCTCCAATTCCACATACTTTCCCACCTCCCTTGCGCCATTCCTCTGAGATTCCAGTCCTCACGTCAAGCAGTTCTGTCCCCACAACCTCAGATTCAACTCACCACCTAAAACTTGAAGAAACTTTCTGGGTCCCGCCCTCCACTGTGCCACTCCCCATTGGTGGGCAAAGAGTTTTAGTTAAAACTCACCAGGCGAGTCCCACAGCTTTCATGGGGTTCTTGCCCCTCTTTCTGGGAATGTATTCCAGCTCAGGGGATAGGGGCTCCGGTTCCTCCTTGCACTCTGGGGAACTGTGGCTTTGCAGTGCCCGGGTCCTGTTCTGTGAGGCCTTGTTAGCTGTGGCTCCTGAGAGAATCCCTGCGGATGGAAGGAAGGAAGGTCAGTAAGAGAGGATGAGAAGAAAGCCCAGGGGAAAAAGGGGAGAGACAGCAGTTTGGAGTAACAAGTGTCAGGGAGAATCCAAAGGGAAAATGGGAAAATTGCCATCGAGGTGGCACGTCTGGAAGCCACTTCCACGTCACTGCGGGCTCATCACCCTGGTGCCAGGAGAGCGAGCTTCGTTGTTCTTCATCTGCTCAGACGACAGAACGTGAAGGACTGCAGTGGGGCTCACATAAGTCGTATCAAGGAAATCCGAGGAAAGGTTTTCAAACTGCAGGATGTTAGCACTGGGAGCTTAAAGGTAGTCTACTCCATCCCCTTATTTTATAGAAGAGGAAACTGAAGCCCCGAGAGCCGAACTGCTTCGCCCAAGGTCAAACTGCTAATTATCCGGGGCTAGAACCCAAGCCTCCAGAAGCCCAGGGCTCTTTCCTCTGCACTGCGGTGAGTGTAAAACACCTGGAGCGCGGGAGTCTAAAAGGCTTCCTCGGAGCTCCCTCTCGCAGCATGACCCCACAGGTGTCGCGTAACTTGAGGGCAGGGGGATGGGCTGGGTGACCTCTAGAGAGTATCTTTGAGCCCCTTGACTCTTTATGATCCTGCAGAGGGGTGCAGGCAGGAATCGACAGCCATGACCTCCTGCTATCGCTGGTTGGGATGTATAAAAAAAGGGGATCCCCTGCCGTCCTGCCCTCCCCGGGGTCCCTCTCCTTACCCCGAAGGACGCGGGCATTTCTCGCCCCCCGGCCCTTCAGCGCCGTAGCAGCTACCACCGCCGCCATGCTCAGATCCCACCCCCCGCTTCACCGCGCTCCGCGCCGGGAATTGTAGTTTGCGTAAGGGGCCTCCCCCGCTCCTTCCGTCCTGCCTACAGACCAGAAACTACATCTCCCAGAAGCCTCGGAGGGGACCCTGGAGAACTACCCTTCCCAGGAGACCCCGGAGGCGCGCACGCTCGCTTGTTTCCCTCCTGTTGGAGGCGGAGTCAGGCCGGGCGGAGTTTGGGTTCTCCCCGCCACGCCCCGGCCCCTTCTCCCAACTCTGCCCTGTGACTGGTGGGTCGGCCAGTTAGCCCCCTTCGCCATTGGCCTAGCGGCAATCGCTCTTCCTGCCGGGGAGTCGCCTACGCCTACTTCCTCCCGGGAGGAGGGGCTCGAGTTCCGCGTCGTCGCGCAGAGCTGACTCTGGGAGGCGTTTGGGCCCAGAGAAGTGGATCGGCTGCTTGCGCCGCATGGAGTCCGAATCCGAGAGCGGGGCCGCCGCTGACACCCCCCCACTGGAGACCCTGAGCTTCCATGGTGATGAGGAGATTATCGAGGTGGTAGAACTGGATCCTGGCCCGCCGGACCCGGGTGAGAACTGCCGCTCCTCGGGCCGTGGGACAGGAGGCGCTCACCCCTGGCCTCTGACCCTTGCTTCTCCCCCCTCCCGGCCCCTCCCCACCGGTCATTCCTACCGACCTCTTTCGCCCTTCCCCCCTTCCCTGCCCCCACACTTAGTTCTCAGGCCTGGCAGGGGTGGGGGTTCCCCTGACGCCTCCTCTGGCCCTTCCCCTCACACACCCCCTTCCCATCATCCCCTCGGTCCTCCCTTCCTACACCGTCTCTGGCCAACCCCGGGTCCTCAGCCCTCTCCTGTCCTCCGTCCCCAGTGCCCCCTCCTCCCTGCCGCTTCTCCCCGCGCTTCACCCTCTCTGTCTGACCTCAGCCGACCCTCTTGCTACACCCCAGCGCCTCAGGCCTCCCCACCACTTCTCCCCTGCCCTTTTTCTTACTGTCTGCCGAGCCCCATCTCTTAACCCTCTCCCCAAAGCAGATGATCTGGCCCAGGAGATGGAAGATGTGGACTTTGAAGAAGAGGAAGAAGAGGAGGAGGGCAACGAGGAGGGCTGGGTTCTGGAACCCCAGGAAGGGGTGGTGGGCAGCATGGAGGGCCCAGACGATAGCGAAGTCACCTTTGCATTGCACTCAGGTGGGTCTCTGAGGAAACCCGTCATCAGGTCATCAACTCAGTGCACGTGGGCATTTGAACATCAGACACCTGCTGTGTAGGGAGCCTTCCGAGGGACACGGAGGTGGGAAAACAGAGGCTGGCCTTGCCCTGGAGGAGCTCGCAGTGTGAAGGCCTGGGGGAGAGCTTGGCTCCCGGAGCCAGCTGAGCCCCCTGGCTTCAAATCCTCCCTTTGCTCCTTACGGATTTGTCATCTCTGTTAATCTCTCTGGGTGTTAGTTTCTTTTCAAAAAGTCGTCTTGTTGTAAATTAGAGGTAGTAGTACCTTTTTGAGCATGTTTTATATAATTCTCTCAAATGGTGGCCCTTAATAAGGTCAGTGACAGGGTGCTTTCCTCACTCTGTGCTCAGCCTGGTGGCAGCCCGTGCTGAGACCTGTAAGCCTGCACGTGTACCCTCCTCTTGTCTGTGCGTCTGTCTGGGGTGGTGAACGCAGCAGCCCTGGGGAAGGACTTGGATGGAGCTTGGCAAGCACGGGGAGGAATTGCTCCAAGAACTTGATGCTTGAAACTTAGAAGAACTTGGATGCACTCTTCTTTTCCGGGAGGAAAGACATGTTGCTTTGGGTGGAAGGGGGTGGGTTTCCTGAAGGTCCCGAAGGACAGAACCTGGGGTGGGAGCCCTGTCCGCTTACTCATGGAATATCTCTTTGGACAGCATCTGTGTTTTGTGTGAGCCTGGACCCCAAGACCAACACCTTGGCAGTGACAGGGGGTGAGGATGACAAAGCTTTCGTGTGGCGGCTCAGCGATGGGGAGCTGCTCTTTGAGTGTGCAGGTGAGGGAGTACGGTGAGGTCATGTTCCTTTGGAGGTCATAGGGGGCTAGCCTGCAATGGTTGTGCAGACAGCAGCCATTTACTGGTGCCCATTTGGGGCCAGTTCTATGCTGGACCCAAGGACCTCAGAATAACCTAGTCTGTCTTGGGCATGGGGAGGGAGCCAGTATTGGCCAAGGGAGTCTGGGGAAGGTCTGGGAGGAGGTAACAGCAGCATAGGATATTTAGAAGGGAGGAGCCGGTATTTTGGGCAGAGGTGTGGAGTGGACAGAATGGGGAGGACATAGGCCTGGGCTAGGCATGGTGGAGTGGGAGGCGAGCATTACCATCCCTAGGGAGACCTCCTGGAGCGGCAGTGAGCAGGAGTCACCTGTTACGGTGGGACCCAGCCTTCTTCTCTTCCCAGCTGGTCCTTTCTGGGCGTCAGCCACCTGGGTCCTGTTCTCCTGATGTTCTCCTCTCTTTCTGTCTCCTTCCCTTTGCAGGCCATAAAGACTCTGTTACTTGTGCTGGTTTCAGCCACGACTCTACCCTCGTGGCCACAGGGGACATGAGCGGCCTGTTGAAAGTGTGGCAGGTGGACACCAAGGAGGAGGTCTGGTCCTTTGAAGCGGGAGATCTGGAGGTGAGAGCATCAGAGTGGTGTTCAGCTGCGCGGGGCCTTGGGGAGGAGCTGGGAGCTGGGGGGGGCCAGTCTCGCCTTTACTAGACCGAGCCCGCTCTAAGGCAGCGTGCTCTCCACGTGCAGCGAGAGTGTGGGGCTGTTTCCTGTCCCGTCCCTGCCACCCTCGGAAGCAAGGACAGCTTGGGTGGCGCTTATGGGACGGGCTCCTAGGGGGGACAGGCCTCCCTGCTGACCCTTGCCCTCTGCCTAGTGGATGGAGTGGCACCCTCGGGCACCTGTCCTCCTGGCGGGCACGGCTGACGGCAACACCTGGATGTGGAAGGTCCCAAATGGTGACTGCAAGACCTTCCAAGGCCCCAGCTGCCCAGCTACCTGTGGCCGAGTCCTCCCTGACGGTGAGGGCCGCTGCCCTGTCTGTCTTTCCCGGGTCACAGAGAGCTTGGCTCCAGGTTCACGCGCCTTCCTGGGCTCCCTCCCGGGCCTTAGCCGGCCGGCTCCGAGCTCTGCTGTCCGGAACACGGACCCAGGCCCCAGAGCCGACCGCTTCCCCTTTCCTGCCCTGACTGGCCGCTAGTCCCTGGGGCGGCGTCCGTTCCCTTACTTCCTGGTCTCCCCCTTCCCCCCCATTCCCTTGCCGGGTGTGCCTGTGAGTGCTGTCTTTCTCTTCGTCCGTGCCTGCGGCCCTTCAGGGAAGAGAGCCGTGGTCGGCTATGAAGATGGCACCATCCGGATCTGGGACCTGAAGCAGGGAAGCCCGATCCACGTACTAAAAGGTCTCCAGGGCAGGGCCAGGGTTCTCCGGGTGTCTGTGCAGAAGGCCTGGGGCAGGCGTCGGGGGCCGCGAGGAAGCCTGACTTAGCTGTGTGCTCCGTCCTAGGGACCGAGGGTCACCAGGGCCCTCTGACCTGTGTCGCCGCCAACCAGGACGGCAGCCTGATCCTCACCGGCTCCGTGGACTGCCAGGCCAAGCTGGTCAGCGCCACCGCTGGCAAGGTGAGGGCGACCTGGAGCCTCTGCTGCCGTGTCATGTGTCCCCCTCCACCGAGGGCTCTCTCGGCCCCTCTCCTGGCCCTTCTCCCGTCGCCTTCCCTCCTTCTCATCAGCCCTCCTCCCATCCTCGGATTCTCTCCCGTGGCTTCTAGGTGGTGGGAGTTTTCAGACCCGAGACCGTGGCCTCCCAGCCCAACGTGGGAGAAGGGGAGGAGAGCGAGTCCAACTCCGTGGAGTCTTTGGGCTTCTGCAGCGTGTGAGTGTGAGAAGGGCCTCGGCCTGGAAAGGAGAAAGCTGGGGAGGACGGGGTTTGGCAAGGGGTGCCTGGGCCGGGGAGCCAGGGAGGAGTGCAGGGTGCGTGAGTCCAGGTCCCTCCACGAGCCTTAGTGGTGCTCTCCTCTGCCCAGGATGCCTCTGGCAGCTGTTGGCTACTTGGATGGGACCTTGGCCATCTATGACCTGTCTACGCAGACCCTCAGGCACCAGTGTCAGCACCAGGTACGGGCAGCCTGGAGCTCCGGCGTGGCCCTCTGTGGCCCTCCCCGGCCCTCCCCGCCTCCCCGCTGCTCCCCCCTGCCCAAGTCAGGGCAGGCGCCTCCTGCTCTCCCAGCCCTGACGTCCGCTCTGCCCGCTCTGTCCCGTGGCCCCCCGGTGCAGTCAGGCATCGTGCAGCTGCTGTGGGAGGCGGGCACCGCTGTGGTTTACACTTGCAGCCTGGACGGCATCGTGCGCCTCTGGGATGCTCGCACCGGCCGCTTGCTCACGGACTACCGGGGCCACACGGCCGAGATCCTGGACTTTGCCCTCAGCAAGTACGTGAGTTGGGCAAGGGCTGGAGTCTCTGTGTATTTGGAGGGTGGGAATGGCACCTGGGGGGCCGCAGGGTCCTTGGGGTGTGGGAGGGGCTTCCTAAGGGAAGCTGGGGTCTAAGGCCTGGTATGTGAGCCCGAAGGTCGGGGAGGCCTGAGGGTAACCTGCGTGGGCTCTCACATCTCCGTTCCGGGGCTAAGGGGCTGGGACCGTCTCCCCCATGCTGTGGGCTCTTCTCTGATCCCCTTACTGGTTGCTGGCATCCAGTGTGTTCACTCGACGTGGACACGTCAGCCTGGTGCCAGGCACCAGGGATCTAGGATTGAGGATGCCCTGGAGGAGGCCACCCGAGGGTCCCTGGGTAATGGGCTTGGGGCCGGGCCCCAGGTCCCTCAGTCCCATCGACCTGCGCTTTCTGTCCACAGAGATGCCTCCCTGGTGGTGACAACGTCAGGAGACCACAAAGCAAAAGTATTTTGTGTCCAGAGACCTGACCGCTAACGGCTGCAGTCTCTGCTTTGGTGTTGAGGGGTGAAGGGAGAACCCCACCAGCAGAGGCGGTAGGGTATGGGGGAAGAGGAGGGGGGGCCTCGGACTACTTTTCAACCCCTTCAAACTGACTTGCCCCCTCTTGTCCTTTCTCTTAAGAGACCCACCCCTTGGGCTCCCCCCACCCTCACCCAGACGTGCGGGTCCCTCGGGGGGGGGGGGTTGGGGGGGTGGTCAGGCCTCTTTCTCTTTCACCTTCATTTGCTGGTGTGAGCCCCGGGGGTGTGTGTTTGTATGTGGGGAGTAGGTCTTTGAGGTTCCCGTTCTTTCCCTTCCCAAGTCTCTGGGGGGTGGAAAGGAGGAAGAGATATTAGTTACAGATTTTAAAAATGTAAATAAAATATACTTCCCAGACACGGTGTGCGTGTGAATTTTGTGGCGTCTGGACATGAGGAACCAGTGAGGGACACGTCGGGGTGAGGCTCCCTGCAAAGTCTGCTAGGCTTTGAGATTCCTCAGCCCACCGTCCGGGGCGGCGGCTCGTGCTCCCCGACCGTTGATTCTGAGGGAGTCGGATCTGTGGCTGCGTGTCCGGCTTTGGTTTCTTTGCACTGCTGTCCCCCGCCCCCACCGCTCTCTCAGAGCTGCGGAGATAACCGTGAACAGGGCCGGAGGAGTTTATTTGGTCAGGGTGGGGTCACGTAAGGGCAGGGCCTCTGGTCCAGGGGCTCGGGGACGAGAGGAGACTGGCTCGGTGGCCGAGGTGGACAGATGCTTCGAGTAGGGGCCAGCAGAGGCCCTTGCCCCGGTTCGGGTCAAGGTCCACGCTGCTTGCGCTGCTGGTGTGGAGGGCCGGGCCCGGGCCGGGGGGCTCTCCTCCGCAGCACGCGCAGGCACCTCCGGGCGGCCGCCCTCCAGGGGCCCGTGTAGCGCTGCTCGCCCAGCCCCATGGCCACGGGCACGGCTGCCGCGCTGGCACTGCCCAGCGACATGAGGGACAACAGAGTTCCGGGCCCCAGCGGCAGGCGCTGCTCGAAGGCCAGGACCGACAGGAGCAGGGTGACCACGTAGGGACCCCAGCACAGCCCGAAGAGCAGCGTGGCCCCGGCCTGCGCCCTCGCCTGCCTCCAGGTGAGCGCCCGCGCCAGGGCCGAGGGCGCGCCGCGGCTCACCGCCCGCTCCAGCCGGCGGATGTCGCTCAGCTGGCGGCGGGCGGTGGCCAGCACGCGGGCGGACAGAAGGGCGGCGGCCCCCACGGCGGGCAGCAGGAGCCCGTAGACTTCAAGGTAGAGGTAGGGCACTGGGAAGACGGTCTGGGAGCTGCAGCCGGTGCCGGGGTCCCAGCGGTTCCACCCCAGCGCCGGCAGGCTGGCAAAGAGCAGCGGGCCGGCCCAGGTGAGGAGGAGGGCCAGCCGTGGGCGCCTGCGGGGCCGGAGGGGCCACAGCACGGTCGCGTAGCGCTCGCCGTGCACCAGCAGGAGGTTGGCGAGCAGGGAGAGGAAGGAGAAGTTGGGCGCCAAGTAGAGGAAGAGGCAGGGCCAGTAGCCCCGGCGGCTCTGGCTCCAGAGGCCGGGCAGCGCGGGCAGCGCCAGCCCCGTGAGCAGCCCGGCCAGCAGCAGGCTCAGGAAGAAGCAGCCGGCGGGCGTGTGGCGCAGCTGCCGGTCCCGGGCGATGCCCAAGGCCAGGAGCAGGTTGGCGGCGACGATGAGGCTGGCCAGGGTCAGGGAGAGCCCCAAGGCCCCCGCGGGGACGGGGCTGGGCGCCTCCGTGGTGCCATTGGGTGTCATCTTGGGCCCGGGGCCGGGGGGCGCCTGGAGCAGCGGTCGGCGGGCCTGCGTGAGAGACGGGCGGCCCAGTGAGGCAGACGGTGCCCGCTGGCGGGCCGCGGGCCTTACATGTTTAGCGGGCACGCTTTTTTTTTCAATTAAGTGCCAGTTACGATTTACATAAAAGTCCATATTTTGGGCTTCGCACCTCCCGCAGCAAGTCTGTCCGCGGCTGGAGCTGCGGGGTGCCTGTGTTCACCCAACTCCCCAGGCCCTACCCTGCCGGCGGGCCATTGCCATTCCCTGTCCGAGCCCCTCCGGGCCGCCGCGTTTGATGCCTGCGTTTGGACGGAAGGGCGGACCCACCCAGCCCCAAAGCCCCAGAGCATTTTGTCCACCCCTGCCTCCACAAGGCAAGGCCTCTAAAACTGGCCAGAAGGGAGGACAGGGTCTGGCTGGTGTGAGTGGTTTCTGGCCAGCCATCAGTTGAGAGCCTCCTTCAGGTCGGGCTGGGCCCAGTGCAGGGTGGGGGTGCTACGATGAAGGAGGGGTCTCTGTCCTCAGGTGCTCCCAGCCTGCTTGGCACCAGAGCATTAGGAGAGGGGAGGCTGCTAAGGATTGGGGGGGCGGGTGGGGGCGACAGGCAGAGGCGAAGGCAGGGCTGGCCGAACACCTGAGTTAGCGACAGGCCCGGGCCACGCGTGGCAGCAGCAAGCAGGGTGCCCCGTCCCCTGAGCACCTCCCTCCCCCGCACAGCCGGTTACAGCTCAGTGAGCAGCCTCCGGGTAGGACTTCCAGCCCATAAACTTGACTCATCCGCACCACACTAGCAACAGGGCCCTTCCTGGGAACTGGAGGAAGAGAGGAGTCACTGGGGAGGAGGATGCCGGCAGCAAGGACGGGCCCCACACCAGAAGCTGAGCCCACAAGCGGCGGGGGGAGCCTGAGGGCAGGGCCTGGCCGTTCTGTGGCTGATCTGGCCCCGCCCTTCCCTTTCTTGGTTCCGTGTCCTCAGCCCCCTCCGGCGCCCTGGCCCCAGGGCCACACGGTGGGGAAGAGGAGAGTCTCGGCCCTGGGGAAACTCCTGCTGCTGCTAGGGTTAAAGTCAAGAAGGAAAGGATTCCCACCTGCCCCCACCCCCAGCTCACCGGATCCGAGGGCACCACTGCCACCCTGAGCTCAGGACCCTCCTCTTCCCAGCTGCCCACCCCCCCAAGGCCGGCCAAGCCACACCAAGCTACTGCCCCTCTCCCCTCCCCTCAGCCCATTTCCTCTTCCTCATCCTCCCTCACCCCTCACCCCAAGCCCTCTACCCAGACATCCTTCCCTCTCTATCAGGCCCTTCAGTTTCTGTTCCCTTCGTCCCTGTGCCACCTTTATTAAACCCCATGAGACCTCAGGGGCCGTGACTTCAAACCTGGACTCTGGAGTCCGGAGCTGGAGCTCCCAGCACTGCCCTGGAGTGAGTCCCCACCCCTCCTCCCCCGGGGGCAGCATGAAAGGCAGGGCTGGCCCCAGGGCCACCTTCCCAGAGCTGGGCTGGCCCCGCGACCTGCACGCCCTGGAGGCTCAGGTGGCTTGGGCGGGCTGCGCTGGCCTCTTCAGGACCCGGGGCTGAGGTCTCCCGGTGAGGCTGGGTGCGGGGTGGATGGGGACGGGTGAAGGGGGAGGAGGGCGTAGCTACTCACATGGCTGTTAGGGGCAGGTGTTGCTGGCCCAGCCTGGGCTTTCCCCTCAGTGTCAGGGTGCTGCCATAGGCAGGCCTGCAGGGCTTCTGGCGCTGTCTGGTGTCCCGGCCGGTGAGGACATGGTGCCTCCACTCCGCGGGGACCGCAGGGCCCCGGGCTCTCGGCTGCCCAGGCTCTGCCCCTGCCCTGGGTTCTGGAGGGATGGAGCTGGGGCGGGTGGGGCTCAGCCTGGCCCCGCCCCTGGGGGTGGGGCCTGGCACACACTGGGCTGCAGGGGCTGGGAGGCCTTCCCATCTTGGTGCAGTGCCCTCGCCCTGTGCTGTACCCGCATGCCCCCTCTCCAGCCACCAGCTATAGCTTGCCACCAAGGTGGCAGATCCCCTACCTCAGGTCACCCAACTTGGAGCCCTGTCACCTGCTGCTTGCCTAGCTAATGGGAGAAATGCAGTCCACTCAATGAATAATCAGGGTTTCGGCTCCCCCTCTCCACTTCCTGTCCCAGCGAATACATTTACATTTGATGGGTCTTAAACCCCTGGAGTGGCCAGCCGGCTGACAGCACACCCAGCTCCCTAATTCTGAAGAGCAGTGTCTGATGGTGCCAGGGCTGGGGGTGTTTGCAGCTTGAGGATCTTCCCATCCTATTACCTGATGGGCCTTTCGGCTTACAAAGCCAACCTTACCTTCTAGAACTTGGGGTCATTCTACACTTTTCTCAACTGCCTTGAGTCAAGTTCTGGGCAATGAGGTAAAAATGGCTCTGGGGGTGTGGCACTGGGCAAGCTAACTTCTGGGCCTGTTTTCCCACCTGTAAAAGGGGAACAAGTAAAACTACCACTCTGGGCTGTTGCAGGAATATCATGGAGTAACATCTGTGACTGCGTATATCCCAGTGTCTGACACTTAATGGGAGGCCTCCATGGTGAATAAGAGGTGTGAGCCCAGAAAGCCTGGGCTTGAATCTTAGAATCTTGGCTGGGATCCTTTTTTTTTTTAGCTGTGTGAACTTGGGCAAATTACTGAAGTTCTTTTGCCTTCGTTTCCTCATCTGTAGAATGGGGCTTACATTGCGCTCACCTAGGGCGAGACTAACTGAGCTAATACGTGATGAAGACTTAAATGAGCACTAGGCACACAGGCACTCAGTGAAAGGCAGCTGTTAACATTTTTAGGATTTCTGCCCTCTGCATGTTGCTTCCCTCCAGCCACCTGTCCCCGCTAAGAAAACTCCGTAGAGAAAGGCAGACAAAGAGCTCATGAAAAGCAAGAGGGGATGGCCCTTTGCCCCACAGACAGCAAGGAGAGCAGGTACAGGAGAGGAAGGGCAAGTGCAAGGCTAGGGAGCCAAGAGGTGCGATGCTCCCATTTTCACTGGTATCAAGTGAGGCCTTGGGGTGCTGGAAAGAAGGCTGAAGTGGGAGGGAGCAGGTTGAAATTGCAGCAAGAAAGCCGGAGATGAGACAGGACGGAAGACCTCCCTGCTCAAGAGCACAGGTAGACGGAGTGAGGGGACCTCTGCGCCCTCAGCGGGGAAGGGCAGGGAGAGAGAGCCGGGCTGAAGGCTGGCGGCCCGAGGGGTCTAGCTCTGCCCATCCTGCACAGTGGTCAGGGGGCCCGGGGAGGCGGGACTTCTGTTGGGACAAAAAGTGGGAAGAGGAAAGCATCCAGCCTCAAAACCCTCCTCAAGTGAGCTGGCGGCCAGAGGACGCGGGCTTCCAGCAGCCGGCCCTCAGGCCCACGCTATCTGGTCGGGCAGAAGTCAGAGGCTCTGGGAGAGTTCAGACTGGGGCCTGGACACAAGTGGGTGTGGGGCCCTTCAGAAGTTGGGCTGGCAGGAATAAACAGACCTCCTTCTGTTCCCAGCCCTGGCCTCCTCGGGATCCAGGATGTCTGTGTTTCTTCTTCGCTGCTTTGTCTAAACAATGTCTGTGGGATGACGTCCGAAGGGGGCGGCTTAGGCGGCAGGGGCTGGGAAGCCTGGGTCCTGTCTCCTCCTCACTGGACCATGTGGGCCTTCTCTGCTCCCCCATCCATCTCTGGCACTGGCTCATCCCCGGCCTTCTAGACCCTTGGCCCACAGGAGGGCTCTGGTGCAGTTTCCAGACCCTCCATTCCAGCTGCAGGCCAGTCGCCGTGGTCCCCGTTCTCTCCTCAGGCACAGCCTCTCTGCTATGGCGGGGCCCAACCCTGCCAGGGAATCCTCCTGGGCCTCCTTCGTCCACTCCATTCTCTTGGATACTGGCAGCTCTTTGCTGACCATGGGGGCCCAGGGCAGGGTGGGTGTGGTATGCAGGGGCTGGGGCACTCGCTAACTGGATGAGTGGAGGCAAGGAGGCCCCGGGGCTTTCTGGACCCTGGCTGGCCTCCAGGAGCCGCTGTCAACACTCGTCACTCCCCACAGGCAAGAGCAGACAAGCCCTTGGGAGCCTCTGGAGGGCCCTGGGCACAATCCTGGCCAGGACCTTGGCCTCAGGAAGCCCTGAGCCAGGTCTCTGGGCAGAAGAAACCCTTGTCCTTCCTGTTAGGGTTAAGCCAGACTCTCCACGGCCCCCTCCGGGCCACTGCAGTGTTTCAGCAATCCCTGAAGGGGGCAGCATTGCTTGAACTCAAAAGAGCCCCCAGAGCAGACCCAGGTTTGGGTCTTTGGCCTCAGGAACTGTTGGGACGAGGGTTTTTACTTCCAATGGGACCAAAGGGAATGGAAATGGCAACTGCCAAGTATGGGCTGCCCAGGACAGGGCTGACGCAGCAGCGGGTACTTCCTTTTCCAGGTCTGCCACCCACGGGAAGCGGGTAACAAGGGGCCACTCCCCCCCAGTGCACAGGTTTGTTGGGATGGGCACTGAGCCCCAAACTAAGAGCCCATTTCCATGGAGTCCAGGTGACTGAATGACCTATATAGCTTTCAGATTTCTTGATGGTGACCCACAGTAAAAAAGGGTGTTTTATAATCTAATCAAGATGTGTATACATGAACAAACACACTCCAAAATCAATACTTACCCTTGAGAAATGTGATGTACTCTGATCTATACTATCCCATTGAAAAGAGAAAAAAAAAAAAAAGCTGGGGCGCCTGGGTGGCTCAGTCGGTTAAGCGTTTGCCTTTAGCTCAGGTCATGATCGCATGGTCCTGGGATCGAGTCCACATCGGGGTCCCTGCTCAGAGGGGAGTCTGCTTCTCCCCCTCCCCCACTTGTGCTCACTCGTTCTCTCAAATAAAATCTTAAAAATAAAGGCCAGTAATGAAGTTACACACGTGACAGACACACAGAAATACACACCTGCCCCGCCTGCCCCCCACGCAGACACGCACGCACGCACGAGTCAGGCCGGACTGTGCCCACGACACAGTCCTGGCCGAGATACTGCACTACCGTCATTCAAGATGCTACCACTGGGGGGAGCTGGGTGAAGGGCACACAGAATTTCTGTAGTATTTCTTACGACAGCATATGAACCTACAGTGATCTCACAAGTTTAGGAAACAAAAATGTCAGGACAGTTCACGATTCATGAATGGGTCTCAAACCAGTCTGAAACCCACTGCACTAGATGGAGACAAATTAAAAGGGAAAGCAAGAAGCTAAAAACGGTCAGGATGGTCCTCAGACCATTTCAGGTGCTCATAAAACTCTCCTGTAATTCTTTACCAAATTTTCTGAACAGTTTTATTTTGGGGATCAGTGTCCTGCTAGCTGGGGGACAGCATACATTGCTAGGCTCGGTACTGTTAGGGGAGCATCTCCCCAAAGGGAATTCTGTGGAAGGCCAGTCTTTTGGGACTGAGAAGAGAAGGGTGTATGAAGTATGAGAAGAGAAAGGGTGGCCAGTTACTCTAACGTCTGCATTAGGTCCACACCCTAACACCCACCACCGTCCTGCAGAACACAGGCCACGAAATGCATTTTGGGAAGTGCTGTGCATTATTCATGATGAAAGAATAAGCCAGAAAACACATCATGTGACTGTCACAGTCCTGGAAGCTTCTTGGCCACAGACAGACAGACATAGTAGTAAGCAAGCTTTACAGGAAGCACGTTCACGTTTATTCAGAACTGCCAACTAAGAACTCACTAGCCAGCCATCCTCTCTCTCCTCAAAGGGGTGTGTGTGTGTGGGGGGGTTGTTGAGGGACTCCTGATCTAAGGCTTCCCAGATTTGGGTCTGTAGGTTCAAGGGCAGCACCATGTGTACCCTTCCTCCCCCTTCCCCCCTTTTGGACTCAGTCTAGAAACCCAGCAAATTCTCGTGTAAGATAGAAAGATTTTCTTTATTAATGACCCCAACCGTATTTCTTTAGATACAGGAGTTCTGAACTCAAATACTTAGGAGAAAACAAGTTAAGATTGCATTATCCTGCAACTCATTACCAGTAACATATTGCAAAGCGCAACAGCTTGGAAAAGAGGGAGGAAGGCAAGGGAGGAGTGAGGGAGGGAAGGTAAAGAAAAGGAATTAAGTTGATCAAGTGGAATTTTTTTTTTTTTAATTCTTGAGAACTATGAAGTCCTTGCAAGCACAGCTCGTTTCTGCAGATTATTTTCCAAACGTGTACAAAATGGAACCAAAACGGAGAATCCCTTAAGAACCTGAAGAGGTGCAACATGAAAAGCTACGATTATCCAGTAGCAAGCGTTCCAGCCTTCAGCTGCCAGCCGCCTCCTCTTCCTGTTCCCGAGAGTTAGCGGGATGAGAACGTCTTCCCCCTTCAAGAGCAGAGAGAAGTGTGAAGGCCGGTTTCTGGCTCCCCTGTCCTGCCCCCCGCCCCCGGGATGGGATCTCAGAGACACCAGACACAGGTGCGAACATTCCTCAGAAGATGCGGGAACTCTAGGCCCGGAATAAGGCCCAGCTCCCACAGAGAGTTGATCAGCTCTTTCTTCCTGCTGAATACTTACTTCGGGGAGACCAGGGAGCACCTGTGCCACACCCACAAGGACGGTCGATGTACCAAGTTAGACAGGACAATCCCTTGCCCACAATGTCTGGATGGCCTAGACCTACTTGAATTTCAAACTGGGCCCGACCTTCTTCTGGGTTGAGAGCTCAGGCTCCCCTTACACAGCTTGTACCTTTTCAGCCTCGCACACAGCAGTTCCTTCTATTTTTCACCATGGGAGCAGGATGCTCAAAACTTCCAAGTACAAGAACTTTGTGTTGCCATGCGGTGACCACACTCCAGGTTACAGAACACTCGCCTGACTTTAGGCTCCTGAGTCCTGGCCTTCTGTCCCACCCAGGATTTCTCCGGAAGGGCCAGCTTTGGGAACAGGCTGGTTCCCAAAGACAGAGCTCATTTGGTAAAGCAGCCTGGAAGCCAGGGCTGGGAACTATGAGAAATTGGGGCAAAGAAAGGGGGGCTAAATCTTCCTGTCCTGAATGTCTCAGCCACCCCAAACTGAAACCGTATTTTTTCAACCCCACCTCTCCATGCAAAACTGGCGAGCGTTCGAGAGCACCAAGCCAGGCCTGCCATCCTATTCCATGCAGCCCCTCCATTTCCGCTGTCTGGGCTGTGTGTGTGTCCTGGCTTCTCTACTCATCCTTAGTAACATGATCTGGTTTTCAGCTTGGATGTGGTTGTTTGCCTCCCCCTCCTCCTTTCTGGGGCCCATCTCTGCTAAAGAGAGGTCACAGGACAGAAAAAGGCAAAGCTGCTCTTTTTAGCTCCCAGGAAGGAGGTTTACGGACAATTTGTTGGTTTCAAGGATCTGTCCTTCCCCAGTTACGACCGCACCCATGTCGCAGCATCCCAGGACCACCTGCCGGCAGGCTAACAGGGCAGGGCAGAGGCCCTGTGGGGAGACACTGGGCAGTGGCTGCCTCGGTGGGCTCTTCTGGACAGACGAGAAGTTCCAGGGCTGCAGCGGACACAGGCAGCCCCATGACAGAGTATTTACGAAGACAGCCTTCCCATTTGGTGTAGGACGGGCTGGCCAGGTCAGGCTTCCTTCTGCTATGCCTGGCTGCCTGTTCACCTCCGAGCCAGTCTCTCCACTGGCCCTGAAAATGGCACAGCATTGGTCACCTCCCGCTCTAAGTCACCACAGCGGTGCCCTGTGAGAAGGGCAGTCCTGTGGAAAGCAAGAGGGGCAGGGGAACTTGTAAACCCCAGGAGGGAGGCCAGGTTTTAGAAGAGGCGCAAAGAGCATGTGTGTCCCAGGACATACGCCCTCCCCACCCTGTGTCAGTTTTGCCCACTTTAGGCCTTGCCACAAAGCTGTAGAGCAGAAGGTGTGATGCTGCCATTTTGTCACCATGGCACCCTGACACCCCTCTGGAAGCAGAGGATCCAACTATAGACTGAACCCCACTCCTCAGGCTCTGGGCAGGAGGTACAGAGTTACTACTGAGAGAAGCCTTTGGTACCAATTTCATGAGATGGGCAGCCTCTAAAGCTTTCGCCTAAGAAGTCAGAAGTGACTTAAAGTGCTTTTATAACCATCAGAGGTTTCTGAGCTTGAAAACCCTCGGCTCCGGTACCAGGAGTCAGGCACCACTCTCATCCTGTCAGGTGGCAGCAGAACCTAGCTTGGCAGGAGGCGCCTCCCATGCCAGGGGAGGGAACCCGGAGCCCTGTGCACACCATACCTGCCGAAGGTCCCCCCCCCGAGAGCAGCAGGCGTTGGCAAATACCCTGGCTGTGAGGGATGTGCAGAAGCTTAGTTCACCTCAAGACTTGAGTTCAATGGGCACAAAAGCTGGCAGATAAGCACTTATTCCTTATCTTGAGAACAGGATCACCTCAACTTCACAGAGGGGGAACCAAAAAACCCTGACATTTTGCCTAACGACCTAAATCCCTATCTAGGCTCTAGACCATGCTGGCCTCTCCTGCATGGAGCCACACACTGGAGCCCCCCAGTTTGACAATTCCATCCCTGAGAAAGACAACGTCATCTCCATGCAAAACTGCCGAGAAGCAGACCAGGGGATAAAAACACTTAAGGGGTGGCTCCAGGCCTGTTCACTCAACTAAATGTCCATAAGCAAATCTCTCTCCAGAGAGATCTTGAGGACTGACCTAACTCAGGCCCAAAGAGAACGCAGTGTATCTCAGTAAAAAGGTCCCGTTGTGTTTTCCCTAGCTGACATTCCCCTAGCTCACAAAGATGTGGAAACAAGTGAATCCAGCCCGGCCCACTCAGGAGTGAAAACCTGTCCATCTCGCCTTTAGTCAGTCAGGTGGCTACAGGCCGGCCCTGCCTGCCTCTCACATGTAGCTGCTGCCCAGACACCTGGAGGGCCAGGTTATCAACATCCACTATTTCCCTCTTGGTGAAATCAGGAAAGGAAGGTGGTCCTGCTTCTGAGACCGCCCTACTCACGTGATTGTTTTCATTTCTTTTTTCTCGGCATCTGGACGTGCACGGTTCAGCACCTTGAGGAAGTCAGATGTTTTTGCCCGCATACGTGTATGAATATAGGCCTGGGAGCAAACACAATGGGTACTGAAGCAGTCATGTTCTAGAAAAACAGCTCTGCTTTCAGTAGACGTTATCAGGAAGGTCTGGGAACATATGCCCTGGGACTGACACAGGGCCATATGCAGGCAAGCAGGAGGGCAACTTTCTGGAGATACATCTGCATCTCTCTACTATGGGGAGAGATGGAAGAAAGGCCATGATATCTTAAAAGTCTCTAGAACCATTACAGTTCATATCAACAGCCTGGACTACAGGAATGACTTTTTTTTTTTTTAAAGTAAATTCTACCCCCAGTGGTGGTGCTCAAACTCACGACCTCGGGATCGAGAGTCGCATGCTCTACCGACTCAGCCAGCCAGGTGCAGCCCACACAGAAATGACTTTTTATGTTATTAACTCTGGTGGAGAGAATGACCCGGAGCATAGGAGCTGAGCTGCCGTGGGCCCTTCTCACCTTAGAGCACTTGATGTGGTAGTGCAGATAGTCCCGGAAAGTGTGGATCAGGTTGATGGTGTTGTCTCGAGCGCTGGCATTGGTGTGGCGAGGGAACAGCACTGCCGGCAGGGACACAAACAAAACATCAGGGTGTAACATCAAGGCTGAAGGGCGGGAAGATCAGAGCCTGCAGTCAGCCCTGAGCTCTCCCTGCCTGAGGACAATGCCCTTGTTTCATCATGCCTAGGCTTTGTCAAAGTGTTCTCCTTCATGAGGCAGGGATAAGTACTGTAACAGGGCAGGTACCAGGGAGCGCAAATGGAGGAGATCATGGCAGAACACCAGGGCTCCCCAGGAAAGGGCTTAGTGCTGGGCATCACACCAGGTCTGGGCTCTAGCCTGTGGCTGTGCGTTCTGCCATCTATGCCCCGCCTGCTCCACGCCTACCAGCCTCTGCCTCTATGGCACAGCAGTCTCCTGAGAAGGTGGTACCACTGGCTGGGGGCGCGGGGGGCCTTGGGAGAAAACACCTTATTAGACATCAGCATTAGGAAACAAAAGCTGCCTATCTTCCATCCATGGTGCTTGAGCCTTCAGAGGCACTTGGTTCTGTGGTCTTGGGGTGAAAACGAGAGACTCTAAGCTCCCAGGACCTCAACTCTTCTCATGAGGACAGGTAGCAGGAGCTGCTTTGGCCGGGGGATGAGAAAAGCCCCTCCCATGGTGCCATGCACTGAAGCCCCCTGTAGCCACTCCGCCGTCTTCACCCCTCCCTTCAGCTTTCTGGAACCCTCTCCATCTCCTGTACCTACTCTACTCAGTGGTCTCGGCAGCAGTAAAATCCTCCAAGCGGGACGTTTGCTAACATGAAAAGGAATACCTCAAAAGAAAGGGTGGGACCTCTGTGTCAATTTGCCGAGAAGAAACGAACAGCAGGACAAGAGCTAACTATGTGGCATAGCGACTATACCGTTTCTGCAGCATAACGAGAAAGGCTGCCAATTAAACTGCATGGCATGCACTGTAAGCTGCGCCCCAGCCTCAAGGACAGTCAAGTGAAAGAAAACGTGTAGCTTAGAGGTCACGGAACATGGTAAGTCGGTGGGCTCATCACCAATAAACAGGTACACCTTCAGTACTGAGGTGACTTAAATTTCAGAAAAGGCAACATTTTAGTGGCATTGGGTGCAATGTGTGAATGAGCTGTTATTCCCAACTGTTAGCTATAATCAGAAGCCAAGCTCACTCGTCTGGAGTAACCATAAGAAGGGAAGACTTGAACTTCTTCAGTGGAGTAAGTGAATCATGGCCAGAGCTCTGGCTTAGTAAGCAAAAAACCAAGAAATGTCAAATGCAAGAGAACTGCCTCCCACCCAGCTGCTTAGTGATGTTCATGTGGTCCCGACTCTTAACACTTGACATCAGGGGCTCTATTTTTTCCCCCAGGATTTAAGAAAAACAGGGAAAAAAGAAAATGATTATGGCACACCCTCCTACAGTCAGAGCACGGGCATATGAGAACGATCTGGTACGCCTGCTTTTGCCCCTTTTCCATTTTAACAAAGGTCTGTGCCGTTTCAGGCACCCTGCAGGGGAAGCCACCAGAGGTGCACAACCTGGCATATCCCCCCAGCCTGCTCACCGAAGGTAATGTAGCCAATGTTGTCGCCCACGGCAGCATCGGTGTCTTTCAGCTCCAGAGGAGGTTCCCTGTGGCTAAAGAGGACCTGTGGGGCTGTGTGGCTGGCTCTGCGGCCTTCTTTGAACTCCTGCACAAAGCAACCAGAAGAGAGCGTGACGTGAGATGAATGGCAACTTCCACTACAAGGCTGGCCCTACGGGGTGTGACTTCTATAGCACCCCAGACTGGCAGAGGGCTAAGAAGAAACACCTGACATGAAGCAGGACAAGTGCCGGCTGCTACCGATGCGATCCGGATGCAAAAAGATTTCCCCAAAAGATTTATTTACTTAAGAGCTCATGCATGAGAAAGAGAGAGAGAGAGAGAGGAGTGGCAGAGGGAGAAGCAGACTCCCCGGTGAGCAGGAAGCCCGATGCAATGCGGGGGCTCCATCCCAGGACCCTGGGATCATGACCTAAGCCAAAGGCAGACGCTTAACCCACTGAGCCACCCAGGCGCCCCTGATGAGAGCATTCTTAATCCTGTTCCCTTTCTCTTGTTTGGGAATGACAGAGGCAATTAAAGTTCATCTGACACTAAACAGACAACGAACTGTAAAGCATTAGAACCAGGTTACATTTAGGATTAAGGACTACTGCTGATTGTTTCTTTTGATTTCATGTGAAGAGCCTGTATTTATCAGGAAATCTTGACAATCTCAGGGTTCATGGAACCTAGGCTCTAGCATGCTTAAGACTCAAGATAAAATCTTAACTCCTTTCATCTTTGCCTGAAAGCCCCTTATGAGCTGGCCCATTTCTCACCCCTCCCACCTCCATCTCTGCTTCTTCCCCTTTCTTGAAAACCAGGCTTTCTCAGGGCTCTGGACCTTTGCACAAGTCCTGTTTCATGGAGGTATCTTAGACCGTTACTGTTTAGAATCCACCAATCAGAACTTTAGACTAAATGTAAGCCCTTCTCAGGGTCAGAAGACAACGGAGTTAAAGAAGCTGAGTTGTTTTAGGGTTCGCTGAGAGGAGGAGGCTCTGTGACATGAGAAGTGAAAGCCTGACTGTTAATTCTGGTCTTGAATGGCTATAGACTCAATCACCACCACTCTGCCTAAGAGCTCATCATCCATAACAAAACGTCCCCACCCTCATCAAACGACAGGAAAATGAGGATGTAAAAACCAGGCCATTCCGCCCTATGTTTTAATCTTCAAACCTCAAGCTTTTCTAATGCATACATTCCTTTGTACATACCAAAGTGATACAAGGCATCCCTGTCTCAACCCAGATCTGCAAGAACAGAACTAGATTTTCCAGCAATGCCAGTAAAACAGGGTGATCCAAATTCACTGAGTGATAGCCGAAGGACGGAACCAAGGGCTAGGTAGTTCTAGGAGTACCGAAAGCATGCTAACAGGGCTGTTTTGTCTGCACTGCTCTTCTGCTGCTGCTCAGCTATGGCCTCCTCTATCCTGCCATCTCCAAAAGACTCGGGTAGCTGGCTGCCATCTCGTCGGGAGTTCCCATGTCTTCTAAGTCTCTACTATGGCAATTTACTATGCACTAAAGCATCTGGCTTCTCTACCAGGCTGTAAGCTCTGCAAGCCAAGGATCCTCCTTTATTACTCTGTATCCATTCCTCTTCCTTCAAAGAGGCTGGCTAGCACATGGCTTGCTGAATGAAAGTAAGCACTTTCTACCCTAGCTGAGTTACAGCTGTGGCACTGTAAAGGAAGGGACAGGAACAATGCTTCCGTTTGTAGGAAGGAAGAATGCGCACAGGGCAGCAAGCCCTCAGCAAATTAGTGGCAAAAGGATAACATCTGAGGAATTCTAACGCCCAGTCTGGAATCTCACCTGTTCCACCACCCTGCCTCCTGAGCTGGCACTGCTTGGCTTCTAAAGCTTGGTGGAAGATAAACTAACATAGCCAGGTTAGGTTAGCTCCCTATCCTTTGTTTCTCAAATGAAAAATATTCGGAGAGGTATGGAAGGAGTCAAGATCATTCAAAATGGAAATTCCTAAAGCAAAGCTTCTGAGATTACCCTTCTCTAGAAAACGTTACCTTTCATTCTGCAAAGGGGTTGGGAGGTTTTCTCACTTTTTATTTTTACTCTTTAGCACCCCCCCCGGGGCGGGGGAGCAGAGAAAATAGAACAGATAATAACTGCCAGATTTTTCTTGTGTTTAGTAAGTTTCTCGAAGGCTCCAAATCACTGGTACCTGTTGGCATTCATACCCAGATGGTGTGAATGTAAACCCATGGTGACCTATTAGCGTGGCTTCCATCAGTTCTGTGTACGGAAAATGACACGTGGATCTGGTTAAACATGCACGTCTGATTTGGGTCTATCCTTTCGGCGCTGTCACGTCTTTGTTTCTTCTTGGTACACTCTCTTAAATAATACTTAAGAAACAAATCAACCAACCCACCCGAACAGTTCTCCTTTTTCATTAAGGTCTTTGTCGTGCGTGTCAACAATGATGCCTCTTTTTTCTTCCTCCAACTAGGATGTCTTTTGAGTATCACAATACTATTTCTCTCTTCCATCAAAGCACAATTTATGATAGCAAGTTCAGAATAAATCCAAGTATACACAGAAACTGAGTATATGATAAAGGTAGCATCGTAAACTGGTAGTATAAACATGGGCCTTGAAACAATGGCTACTGAGACCAGTGGGTAGCCATTTAGAAAAAATGATGGATGCATCTTTCATACCATATACCAGGAGAAAACTCTGAACAGGTAATCAAAGATTATGTGTAAAATATGAAACTAAAAATACTAAAAAATAATACAGGTACATTTCTTTACAATCTTAGAGTAGGAAAGGAGTTTCTAACTATGACTCAAAATCTAGGAGCCACAGAAGAGACTGACTTAACTATGTGAAAATAAACTTCTGAGTTGAGGGAAAAAAAAACTCCACAAACTCTAATGACAAACTGGAAAAAATATTTGCTACTCCTACCATAGATAAAAAGCTAATCTCTCTAGTATATAAGAAATAGAGAAGATTAGCAACCCAATAGAAAAATGGGTAAGGATAGAGACCTCTCACAGGGAAGAAAAATAAATAGCCTTCAACCTAAGAAAAGATGTTGGACCTTGTTCCCAAGAGAATGTAGATACCATTTTTCATCTATCAGATTGGCAGAAATCCGAAAGTCTGACAACATACTCTGGGAAATCGGGCACTTTCATGCATTGTAGGTGGGAGGCAAAAGGGTACAACCTCCGTGGAGGAGGGTCTGGCAGTATCTACTAAAGCTCCTGACTTTCACTCAGTGCTCCCACTTCAGGAAAACATCCTACAGCTATAATCACACAGGCAACCAGGTAGACAGGGTTCTCAACATCCTATCTTCACACCTGCCTGAAAGGCAGATTGCTTGTGTCTTGTCCCTGAACATACAGAAACCAGTGGTCTCTGTTTAACTTTTCTTGGTTATGGGGCGGACGTTAAGATCTAAAAATATGAAAAATATTCTAGTTCACCATACTCTATAATCTCCAAAATTGTATTGTTCCTAAGGCTTTTCACAGAATGAGCAGTGACATGGTATCTACCAGACTTTCTCTAGTGCTCAGCTTGCATGCTGACAAAGATAATGCACCAAAGGCAAACACTAAAATATCCATGTGAGTGGGGAATGGAAACTCCGTCTTTTTCCCAAAGGCAGGAAGCATCCCTCAGAGTTGGCCTGCTGACTGCCAAAGCAGGAATCGTGTTCTGACCAAACTGGAGGTCCACGCCGGGAGGGGAAAACCCATAAAGGCCCACAGCAAGCAAGTCCGTGACGTGGAGGAACTTCAAACTGTCCCTGGGTCCCAGCATTCTGTGCTAGGCATCCACTGTTCTAGGAATTTAAAATAACGAAGTCCAGGAAAAGTGTCAGATGATTTATTTTGGAGTAAAATCTAACAAAATAAGCCCAGGTTTCTAAGGGCATTTCAAATAAATTGCCCCAGCCTTCGACTCCGTGGAGAAGGAGGCAAGGCAGATGGCTTCCCGAGCACAGCCTTTTCACAGCCCGGGACACCAGCTGGGGCTGCATGGTGCCAGTCCAGTCACTAACTAGAGACACTGTCAGTGCAAAAATGCAGAGACTTGCTTTTCCCTTTTAGACCAGTGCCCTACTGCATGTATTTTGAGGGAGGAGTTTAAATTCATATGCAAAAAAATACACAATACTCTCCTAAGGAACAAATCTCCTGTAAGCTCTCCAAGATACGGTCTGTTTAAAGCATAAAATGGAACAAGACTGGTAAAAAACGAGCCAAATCTAAATATATACTTCATAGCTTTTAAAATTAGTTTGTCAGTCTGGATTCAGCCCAATTTCTAAGCTACTGCATTTAATTCCCCTGTCATTTCTGCCTAAAAACAGATGAAATGCCTGTCTGGAAGCTTACATTTAGGACCCAAGATATAGGTCTATAGATCTGTGTGTATACACACACACTCTCTCTCTAAGTTTAGTACTCTCAAATGCTCAAAGTGTCAATATCCTAATTTTTCTGCATTGTGACTCCAAAATTAGAGTTTCTGATTAATTAGACTAAACACAAAAAGCCACTAGAGATGGATGAAATGGAGGCTCTCACTTTTGAGTATTTTCCTAGCCGCTGAGAGAGGATACCCATAAAATATCCTCACTACATTAAGCACAACCATTTTTCAACTCCATGTAGCAAAAAAGATTCTGTCCCGGAATTCTTAAATCTCTTCACCCTGCCAAGCAACACAATGAACGTACAAAAGGTGTTGGAAAATTTACCCACTGTACTAGATATTGAATGCTGAGCCATCTGGGAAGAAATCAGCCTGGTTATCACTTCAACGACAAGCTCTCATTATCTTAGCGCCAGCAACTGGTTAGCAGACAGCATGACACTACCACAACGGGGTGTTGTATCAACCTGGAGTCCAACTGTACCAAAATCCAATGACAAAATGTCCCACTAAGCCCCGTTCCTCTTCTTGGTAGGTGAGCTGCTTCTGAAGGAGGCGCTCTATGGTGACCTCAGGCAAACTCCGGCCAATCTGCCTCACTGTCCGCTCAACGACTCTACCCTAACTGATATATTATCTACTACTTAGGAATTTTCTAGAGATTCTGTTCTGAGAAGACTTTAGTACTAAATTAAGCCAAGAATGGACCTTGCCAGAAACTGCAGGAAGGGTAGGAAACATGACTAAGCTTTAAATCGAAGACCCTATGGCAGCAAGGGTGCTTAAAACTCAGTCATACCATTAGTATGTTTAATCCTCAATTCACTCTCCAGTCCAATCCAGTCCTGCAAAAGGCTAAAGGCACTAAGGAAAAACTACACGCAGTGAGTCTGGCGGGAGCTGTTTAATGAGATCTTCAACAAGTGCCGGCACCCTCAGAGTGGCCAGTTCTCTCTTCTACGCTCATGGTGCGCTTCAGTGCCAAGGTATAAACCACCACCATCGTGTCCCCCCACAAGATGTCCTATCCGTACCTGCATGAACACTTTTCCAATGACCACATCGTCATCATCCTTGAACACTGTGCTGAAGACTACTGTGACTCTGTCCTTTTTAGATTCAACGTACCTGAGGGGAACAAAACCCATGAGGTAAGAAGTACAGAATCAGCATGAGACTTTGTCAAGAACTCGATCTCCAAAGTGAAGTAGGTGGGTAAAGTCCTAAATCTCTTAGTTCATAAAACAAGGCAGCCAAGGGAGACTCAGTATGTATGACCAACAAAGTCAGTATAACACATGCATGCCCTGAGAGAGGCAGGAGAGGAAAATCACCCTGAGTAGCTGGTACTGACTTGTCTGTGTGGTAGGACATGGAATCTGGGGTCACTAACTCTCAGAACTTCACTTTAAAAAATTTCTTTATATACTAGGAGAGTCCTACTATGTAGAGGATTCAAGAGTTGCAAACACACAGAATGCACAGTCCCCTCTCCCTCCTCGTTACCCAGGCTGTATGACTGAAGGGGACCTTCAATAGTGGTGCCTTAAAGGAAAGCACTGGATTCCCCTTTCATCTTTTGCCAACTTCTGGTATCTGGAGACCAGCAGAAAGGGCCCCCTTTTCTCCTCTGTCATCTACATCCTGGCTTAAAGAATTTTATGAGAAAGACATGTTAGGGAGATTCACACAGTAGAGCTTAAGGTCTGACTTAACTGTGTATCTTTCAGTAAGGGCATGTTAACAGCCACACCCAGGCTTTAGGACCAAGTTCTATACTCACATGGTCTCATCATCCCTATAATGGATAACTGCCCTGTTCTCGCCTTCCTTGCCCTCTTCTTGGAATTGGAAATATTTCTCAAAGACAGAGGCAAAACAATTTCGTTTCAACATGCCAGCCTGATGCACAATGGAATCCTTGGATGCCGGCAGATTTTCAAGGTCATATAGCAAAGAGACATTGTACCCTGGAGAGGGGAAAAAAATCAAAAAACAAAAAAAACAATGGTTATATTAGCAACAAAACCAAAAAACTTTGCAGGTTCTAATGACATTTTATTTTGTGTCAGTGTCCATACTTTTAACCGAGGTAGATTGCTATCCATTCTCATCTGCCTCAAATGGCAAATGAGGTAAGATAAAACTTTAATTCTTATAAAACCACTGTAAATATATATGTAGCTAATTAACAAATGCTATGCAAAAATTTGAATCAATATCAAAGATGACTGATTACAAATAAGGAATAGGAAGAAGCCATAATCCAGGAACTTTAAGTAGAAATTTAGTGTTCTAGACACAGTAGTGAAGGGGGCACTTGTGTATGCTATCAAGCTATAATAATAGGAGTTACAGATTTTCCTCTGATGGTTTAACTGCCAAGTGCTAACATAAGTCAGCAGCTGGGTAGCTTTTTGATTAAAAAAACCCCCAAAAAACCCCTTACATACCATCACAAACCCTTTGTGGTAGGAGGCAAGGTATGGACAAATCTAAAAAATGTGTGCGCGCGTGTGTGTGTATAGTGTGTATACTTCCCCAGTAGCTTTTACGTGTAAATGCTATAAAAATTTCACAGTGTTTTAAAATATTTTACTTCATTTGATCTCTGTAAGAATTCTTTGAAGTAGGCAAGTCAGATATGGTTATTCCCATTTTAGAGGGAAAACAAGTTCAAAGGAGCAGAGTGCCATGCTAAATGCAGCATGATATAGAGGTGTAAGCAACTCTATTCTGAGTTGAATAGAACTGGGTCCAAATCCTGGCATTGCCACTTTGTGACCTTGGACAAACTATCTAACCTCTATAATTCCTGCATCTTATTTAAAAAGGGTGGTGAAATGGGGGAGGCCCTTGGGAAAATTTAGAGAGCGTTTAAGTATTTTAAAGTGCCTGGAACACAGTAGGTCATCAATAAATGGGACCCGAAGCCAAGTCTGCTGACCACTGCATGTCGAGTACGAGTTCCAGCAAACACGGTTAGGACAACTGATTAGTTAATCAAACAATTAATACATGCCAAAAAGCCCAGAGGTGGCTTTGCAAGAGTATCTGTACATCACTGAGGATCATTTCATAGTCTAGGTAACTGCTGGGAATAATTTTACCAGAACTGTATGGAATATCTTTTTTTAAAAAATTTATTTATTATTATTTTTTAAAGATTTTATTTATTTATTTGACAGAGAGAGACACAGCAAGAGAGGGAATACAAGCAGGGGGAGTGGGAGAGGGAGAAGCAGGCTTCCCGCCGAGCAGGGAGCCCGATGTGGGGCTCGATCTCAGGACCTGGAATCATGACCTGAGCCGAAGGCAGACGCCTAATGACTGAGCCACCCAGGCACCCCTGTATGGAATATCTTAAACATTTATACTTTGTCACTGTTTAATTTTTCCCCAAGAGCATTCCTGAGGTCTGTTTTTTGTTGGATTGATCTTCACGGAGAACATGGGCTATCTAAATCTCTGTTCTAGATTGTGCTAACATATTTTTGGCACTCCAATATTATGTAATACCAATCATCATTCCATTTTGGGTACCTGAAAACCAGATAGGCAAACAGACTACAGGATTAAAGATTAGACAGAAAACGAAAATATATAGTTGAGGTTTGTTAGTTTTAAGAAGCCAATAAAACTAAGTAAAACTATAGCTAAAGTCAGACTCTAAGTAAGGCTTTGATATGATAAAGAGAAACATACTGAGGACAGATTAAAAGTAAAAATCTAGTATGGCCTGGACAACTTGCCCAGACAAAGCCACAGAAAAACAGGAGACACACTACTTTCACATGTTTTTATACTTTGCACTTGTATGAACACAAGGTCTGCAATCTGGCAATGGCCTGTGCTTTTAGCAGGAAGTGGAAGAAAAGGCCCAGGGACAGAAACATAAGCACTCCAGTGGTTCTGATAGATTGTAGGATATGAGCTGGGTCAAGCATGCCCAAGAGTTCCAACACAATTTTTTCTGTTCTAGTTCTGTTTCTTTCTTCCTTCTTCTCTCTCTGAAATTCCTGATTCCCCTTAAAGCCTAGTGTTATTTATTTTTTGGTTTTTATTTCTCGATATACTTTTACCATCAATTTGGGGATGAACACATTCTAGTATTCTTTATGGACTGCAGTCAATGCTCCCACCTACAGTACTCCTAGTAACAAGTTACATCCCAAAGACCTCTTTCTGTATTTGGTATTTTGTTTCCACAGCATACAGAAGACAGGGGAAGGTCTTCTATTGGGACTGGTGAGGCATGTCACTTTATAAAAATGAAAATAAGCACACAAAAACCACACAAGGGTTGGGGGAGGAAATAAGCTAGCAAAAGTAACAGCTGTGAAAAGACAGATGTACTTCCTTCTTAGAACAATTTGCTAATCAAAGTACCACAGGACCAAATGCTAGTAATATTATGTTCAAAGGAACTTAACCCCTTGGTCCTCATCAGGGGGCCCAGCTAAATGCTTCAGAATTTGAGGCTACCACTTATTCACAGAGATGAAAACAGTGTTCAGTTTTTCTGCTTTAAATTTCCTGTAAAGCAGTAGGAACGTAGCTGTTGTAATCAAGGAAGGCCATGGTGTTTTTCAATTCCTCTGGCTGCAAAGAGGCTATTTATTCTTTATTACAAGAATGGGTTAAAAGGGGGGCTGAAATTTTTGTTCCTTGAATATGTGAGAATAGTTGTGTTTCCTTCTCCAAAAGTGCAGAGTACAGAAAATGGTACTACTAGGGGCTAGGGTGAAAACCAGTGTTTGCTCAGTCTCAAAAGGCATTTTAATCACCACGAGCAAACAAAAGTGGCTCACTGGTTGCAAGTTACTTGGCTCCACCACGTAAGTGTTAAAAATGACACACATCAGTTCTGCAAACCACACCGTGTACCACTACTGGACAAAGTAAAGCCCCTTAAAAACTATTTTTATGGAGAGGGTTGAAGTGCGAACTGGGCTCAGGCAGAAATATTTGTAAAATGAACAATATTTAAACGAAATGCTTTGGTTAAAAAATAGCAGAGTACAAACATGACAGGTCTCTTTCCATGTCACTCCACAGTTGCTCATATTACTACATACCTGATTCGGGATTTACCAGGAAACTCCCGTACACCCTCTTTAATAACTAGAAAATACAAAAACAAATGTTAATCCAAAGGTCATGATAATGTCATTATTTTTTTATTTTTATTTTTTAAAAGATTTTATTTATTTGACAGAGAGAAAGAGCACAAGCAGGGGGAGTGGCAGGCAGAGGCAGAGAGAGAAGCAGGCTCCCCGCTGAGCAGGGGATGGGACTCGATCCCAGGGCCCTGGGATCATGACCTGAGCCGAAGGCAGTCGCTTAACCAACTGAGCCACCCACGCGGCCGATAATGTCATTATTTTTAAAGCACTGTATTTGCCACGCTTCTTCTAAGACAGAATTTTTCATTTGGTGGATGGGACACTGAATACACAAGGGGAAGCAGATATATCTGAGTTCCCAAGCAAGTCACTCATGGAATTGAGATTAAATCCAAAAGGTTAGGGGCACCTCGGTGGCTCAGTTAAGCATCTACCTTCGGCTCAGTACATGATCTCAGGGTCCTAGGATCGAGCCCTGTTCAGCAGGGGGTCTGTTTCTCCCTCTGCCTCCTACTCATGCTGTCTCTCGCTTTCAAATAAATAAATAAAATCTTTAAAAAACCCCACAAAACCTTGCTTAAAAAAAAAAATCCAAAAGGTTAATCTAGGATGTGTTTTTCAATCAAGCTCATCTTTTACTCTTTTAGGACCTGGTCACGCCCTTTGTATGTTCTCTGTTCTCCTCCTGTATATCGCATATTTGCACACAATCATTTTTGTTTTCAAGAGTGCAAAAGGATGTTAAACCCAAGTGAGAGTAGATTATGTTAGTTACCAACTAAGTACAGGCTGAACCAGTAACCCAGGTGAGTGAAGAGATAAAGCCAGAATTGCTGGGAACAGATTCTAGTTAGCCTGCTTATCTTGCAAGCCTTAGAATTATTTAGCTCATCATCAGTTTTATGACAAAAGACAAGAGATCACTGAACCACAGCCATTTATTTATACTGGTGGGTCCACAGAAAGCTGTACTCTCTAAATGTCCCTCCCCTCAAACCAATACTTACTGCTGGCTACTCTCCAGCTTTGGGGAGTAAATGATAAAACAAGAACCCTTTATACACCTTCCTATTTCTCTGTCAGAGCGACTGCTTTACCCGGTGGAAACTGTTCCTAGGCTGACAGTTGTAAGAAACAAACCTTTTGGAAGGACTAGTTCAGACTTACATGTTATATAGGCTACATTAAGCAGTAGAAAAAAGCAGCTATCAGATGATAGAAAAAAATAAACATTAGAGCCATCAGAACTTAATAACTTTTTGGTATTTAGTAGTCTTGTTTAAGAGGCAAAACAGACATGGCTTCTTTTTTTTTTTTTAAGATTTTATTTATTTGACAGAGAGACAGGGAGAGAAGGTAACACAAGCAGGGGGAGTGGGAGACGGAGAAGCAGGCCTCCTGCGGAGGGGAGAGCCTGATGTGGGCTGGATCCCAGGACGCTGGGATCATGACCTGAGCTGAAGGCAGACGCTCAACAACTGAGCCACTCAGGTGTCCCAGACATGGCTTATTCTCAAACCTCATTAAAAACATACTTAGGGAGGGAAGGTGTTGTCACTATTCCACAAGGGAAAACGGAGGTCCATGTATGTAACAGTATATTTAAGATTAGTACAACAGGCTGCAGGGTTTTGTCTCTAGACATTTAGTCAATTTCTCAACACTATCTCACCACAAACACACTAATGATCCTCTGGAATTTTCTAGGATATCAAAAAAAAAAAGGAAAAAAAAAAGGACACTTAATCTATGACAAGTTACCAAATTAAAAGTGAACAAAAGCATTAACTTTTGTTTTAATTGTAAGAGTTACACATGCAGGTTTTACAGGATTCCATCAGCCAGAGAAAAGCAGTGCTAAAGGCAGGTAGTCCTAGAAGGGAGCTCCCATGTGAGCAGGCTCTGGTCTTTGCACCCACTCATGCCTGCATATGGGGGCTGGCAATAAATAGAGCTGAGTGAATATTGAGGTTTTTTCCTAATCTTACTTTCCATGTACCCTCTAGATATTAAAAAAAAAAAAAAAGCGCAGCAGCAAACCATGTATTTTACGTCCTGTTTGAAAAAATTACCACATGGTGAGGTTCTTTCCTTTCTGTTCTTAAATACTCTTTAATATTCCACATATTTATTTTACCACTTTCCTATAGCTGGAAGAAATTCTCTATCTGCAAACTATGAAAACAGAACAGACCTCAACGCCCGACTGTGAGCACACTCGTCTGTATATAGGCAAATGACAAGTAATGCCACATGCAGTTCCGACCTGGTGACCATACAGCCACTGTAAGGTTATCTCGTTTAGAGAAGAGGAACTGAAGGGAGCGGTTAAGGTCACAGAGTTTGTTGGTGGCACAGAGAGCGCTCACCTTTAGGTGCATCATATACTACTTCTCCTAAAGACTCTTGCGGTGGGGGGAGTAACAGGCATATCCCAGAAGAATTTTAACTAGCATGGAATCTCTGAGCTGCAGTACTGCACCGTGTGTCCTGTGGGTACTTGGAGGAAGGGGAAATTCGATGTGGAAGAAAAAAACATAGCTCCTAAGATTTAGTTTAATTCCAAGCTTAATATTCTGAGATCTGAAAGGTTCTTAGAGCCAAACATACCCTGTTTAACTCCTCTGCTCCTTCCACTTGGCAAAACCAGCCAACGCTTCCCTGTTGATATCACTTGCACGTGTAACCACGATTCACTTTTCTACTGAGTGCCCCCCTCTTCCAACCTGACACCAGGAGATAGGTGGAGGCACCCCATCAGTCCTCACCATTAGACTTTCCCACCCTAGCAGCAGGGGCTTTCTGCCTTGAAAAAGGGCCTGGGCAAAGTAGCAAGCTTCCTCTGGTTATCACAGGCTGGTCACTGTTTAACCAACCCAGAGAGCCATTCACTGGGTACTCTGCTCCAAAACTGTGAGTGTTACTTGCTCCACCCACTTGGGCGGGTGGGGTTGGGTGGTTGACCCTGTGGGAGCTACAAGAATAGCACTGTGTTGTGGAGTTCCAGTGTGCAGAAGGCACAGACTGGAAAGATTTAAGAAATCTAGCTTTAACGCTTTCTTTCACTTCCAAAGATTATTATTATCATTGTGCCTGCATCTTAAAGAGAGAGGACTGTCTGGGGAGAATGATTACACAATTTTGAGTTGTCTGTTCAAAGCTTTAACAATTCTTTTCAGGTAGTCATTTTATGGTTAATCAAAAGCGGGGCCACTTTAACGGTCACTTGTTCCCTTTTGTTAATCTGGTAAAGGGAGTCGGCCACTAACTTTTATAGAATGATCCTTCATATGTTTTATGAGACGAGGTCTTCCTCCTGAAGCTTTTCTTTCAGATAAAATCACCCCGAATACAAATTCTCTACACATCTCTTCTTCCATTGAACTTAGGAGGCAAATGAGAAAAAGTTTTGGCTCTTCCCTTGAATTGCTGGGACAGATCAACTGCTTACGAATAACTAAGAAAAACGACTGCCTATGGCTCTTGGGACTGTATTTAATATCAGTTTTGGTTTTAATACCAAAATATCATTGAGATGGATTTTGATCTTTTTTTTATTGCAAACAGCCTTTTCATTGCATAAATTTTAAATATTTCAAAAGCTACTGCTCTTTATCAGAAAGAAAATAGAAATAGCCGTATCTTCATTCACCGCATTAAGGAGAACCTAGCTTGTTAAAACTAAAAGATAGCTGAAAACTGATTCAGGAACTGAGTCATACTTCCTGCTTTGAGACCCAACCACAACGTGTGCACACTAGTGTAACAGCATTTTCTTTCTTCCATAAATGGCTCTCCCCAGAGCAAATACAGTTCAACAGGAACCAAACCTGCTACTTTAGCTCTAGAAAGAAGCCCGTGAATGAGGCATGGCCATCAAGAATTTCAAAATACATGGACAGCCTTTCTCACTTCCCCAAAGGTAGTCATAGGGACGAAGAGAAACTTAAAGCGGCCAGCTCTAAAGAAGTTTAAATCAAAAAATTTAAAGGGCAGATTTGCGCTTAAATTTCCAGAATGAGAAATTAAGACCATAAACTTTAAAGGCCAGAGCTGTATACCTGCTTCACAATATTATAGAAATAGAATGAAACCCATCTATCTTGAGATAGCTATTTCTTAAGTAGGCTCCACAATGTGGAGCCCAACGCAGGGCTTGAACTCACGACCCTGAGATCAATACCTGAGCTGAGATCAAGAGGTGGATGTTAACTGACTGAGCCACTCAGGTGCCCTGTGATAGCTATTTTTATAGTGGTCAAAGAATGTATTCTTTGGTGTATTTTTGGGGAACTAAAGTTGTTTTTGTTTTCATTGGTTAGGGAACACCTTTATTTTTCTAGAGTAATGAACAACAAGCAAAGCTCCAAAGCTTTTTCTGAAAAACACGCTTCTTTATATCATTATGGGTCAAGAGCCCCTGGTTAGGTGAGCAAGCTGTCCGGAGTGGCCAGTGCCAGTAGGCGTGACCAGTGCCACAGACCTTCTAGGAGTGGCAAGCTGCCAATAAGGTGAAGAGGAAATAAAGAGTCCCAAGGAAAATGATGTGGAACATACCTCATCAGCACCATGTGCCTGAAGTTCCTTGTAGAATTTCAAAGAAATACTGACCATCACTTTTGTTTTGTCTCCATTAGGATTTGAAATATGATAGAGGACTCCATCGAAATCTGTGAGGAAAGTAAATAAAACTGCTTAACTTGGGAATGGGAAATAAGATCTCAAAGCACCTGCCTACCTTGTTACAGGCCACAAGGAGGTCCTCCTTGGAAGCAGGCATATGAGTAGAATGGTATTTATTTTAAATCCATGCAGAAAGTCAGCAAAAACACTGGGATAGAACTATCAAGTACTTATCTCTTTGCTCTCTTCTAAAATTACAAAACTATTCTTACCTTCATCACAGCTTGGTATTGAAAGTATTTTTTTTAAAAAGCTTTTGCTGGGATGTATTTTATTTTTTTTAAAGATTTTTTATTTATTTATTTGAGAGAGAGAGAATGAGAGAGAGAGCACATGAGAGGGGGGAGGGTCAGAGGGAGAAGCAGACTCCCTGCTGAGCAGGAGCCTGATGAGGGACTCCAAGAGTCCCGGGACTCCAAGATCATGACCTGAGCCGAAGGCAGTTGCTTAACCAACTGAGCCACCCAGGCGCCCTGCTGTGATGTATTTTAAACAAACCTACAATATAACGTATAACGGACCCCTAGTTTCCTCCATGTGACCTCAACAATTATCAACACATGGCCAACCTTCTTTCATTTAGACGTCCCCTCCCAACGATTTATTCTAAAGCAAATCTGAGACATCACATCATTTCATCCATAAGTATTTCAGAATGTATCTCCAATGATAAAGAAGGATTTTTTAAAAAACACAGCTACAATACCATTGCTATGCCTAAATTTTTAAAAACAACCTCTTACTATCAAATATCCAGTCAAGTGTTCAAATATTCTACCCCCCCCCCCCAAAAAGGTTTTAAAATACTGTTGTCTTATTTGAATTAAGATCCAAATAAGGCCCCACACTGCATTTGGTTATTTCTTAAATTTCTTCTAATCTATATCCAGGCCTCCCCTCTCTTTGGCTTCTGTCTTTCTACAGTACGGAGAGGATTTACCCTGTGTAGTCCCTGAAGCCAGGTGCTGAATGCCATCACTTTAGGGAGACATGGCATTGCTAGTTAGTGGGAGGGGACAGGGATGGTGCCTGGCCTCCAGTCACAGCACTTCAGAGCTGCAAAAAGTCTTCCAAGATCTAGTCAAGTATCCTCACCTTATAGAGGGTGATTGTTTAACTCCTCAAAGTCCACACAGCAAGTGAGTAGTATCAATATCTAATTCTTTTTTTTTTTTTTTAAGATTTTATTTATTTATTTGACAGAGAGAGACACAGCGAGAGAGGGAACACAAGCAGAGGGAGTGGGAGAGGGAGAAGCAGGCTTCCCGTGGAGCAGGGAGCCCGATGTGGGGCTTGATCCCAGGATCCTGGGACCATGACCTGAGCCAAAGGCAGACGCTTAACGAATGAGCCACCCAGGCGCCCCTCGATATCTAATTCTTTTTTTTTTTTTTTTTAAAGATTTTATTTATTTGAGACAGAGAGAATGAGAGAGAGAGAGCACATGAGAGGGGGGAGGATCAGAGGGAGAAGCAGGCTCCCCGCCAAGCAGGGAGCCCGATGCGGGACTCGATCCAGGGACTCCAGGATCATGACCTGAGCCGAAGGCAGTCGCTTAACCAACTGAGCCACCCAGGCGCCTCGATATCTAATTCTTAACAGGGAATAGAAAGCAGTAACCTCTCTCTGCCTTGTTGAACAGGTCTCTAGTATTTTCCATGTTTTCTCGCTACTCTAGTGCTAGGCAAACTGAGATGAAGACTGCCTGAAAACAGTAATTTAGCATTTCCAAATTAAAAAAACTTGAGTTTATACCACAACAGTAAGCCCAAACTTCTAAAATATCAGCAGGTAACTTTACACAGTTCAATAAATCCATGAAATAATTATCTAAAACAAAGACCTCGAAAAGACTTGACAATCAAGGGATAGTACCCCAAATCTCAAAACTTATTTTAGGAATGATTTTGTTTTCTATTTTTATATTGTGCCTTCTCTTAACAGGGCTGAAGGAAGGACACTTACCCGCAAATGTTACTTCTACTGCTTCTGGTTTGTTACTGCAAAACAAAAAGAAAAGTCCCTTAGTTAAGATAGTTGTATTGCTGCTTGGCTTCAAGGGGACTTGCAAAGACTTCTGAGCTTTATTTCAGATAGAAGCATTCTGGACCAATCTTATGCTTACTGCTGACGTGAGAACACAACTCATTTTCTCATGTACCTGAACCTTTGGGCTCACTTAAGGTGGAGGATACTTTTTTGTAGCAGGACAGATAGTTTTTGTTTTCCAGCTGCTGTCGAATCTTTGTCATGGTTGGTGCTTAGCTTCAGTTCAGAATTCCTTAAGACTATGATATGCACATTTGCATACGTGAACTACAAAATGCTATCTTCTGATCAATGTCTCCCCCACAGGACAGTAGTGATGGACGTGGAGGTAGTACATGCAGGAGGAAAGCTGCTAAACAGAACGCAGAATTTTTTTTTTTTTTTTAAGATTTTATTTATTTATTTGACAGAGAGAGACATAGCGAGAGCAGGAACACAAGCAGGGGGGGTGGGAGAGGGAGAAGCAGGCTTCCCGCAGAGCAGGGAGCCCGATGTGGGACTCGATCCCAGGACCCTGGGATCATGACCTGAGCTGAAGGCAGATGCTTAACGACTGAGCCACCCAGGCACCCCAGAACGTAGAATGGTTTTAACTCACTAAAGATGAAAGGATAATTCCAGGCCATAAAACAAAACAGGAAGTTCTATACCATTTCAAAGACAATCTCTAAGTCTTCCTACACGTCTTTCCCTCTCCCTTAATGTCACCCAAGTATTTAACACTCTACTTCACGAAGCCCTCTGCCTGGTTCTACCCTAGTTTTGTTTTGAAATTCCTGTGCTGCACCTGCATAGAAAGCATAGCACAAAGTAACACTGTGAAATCACTGGCAACAGTCAAGACACCAATTTTCCAGCTTTAGTTTTTCATCAGGACCATGTTTTCAGACAAATTAACACCTGCACACCTTTATTTTCTCTTATTCATCTATAAAATGGGAGAATACAAGTGATCCTACCGACCTCATAGAACTGCTAAAGATAAAGCAAGAGAACAGATATGAAACTTATCCTGGAAGGCAATGACAACAGCCTGATACTTTCTGTGCAGACCCTGCTCAGCCTCGAAGAGAAACTTCTACTTGATAAATGCTACAGAGTTACTACCTAGAAGGCATGACATACATCCTAGCTATAAACAATCATGGTCAATTAACCTCCCATGAAAAGCAACCTTATGTGATTTCCCCACTTCTCAAAGCCCAATGGTAGGAAACAAAGGAAGACTCCACGTTTTTTGTTTTAGAGATTTTTTATTTATTTGACAGAGAGAGACAGTGAGAGAGGGAACACAAGCAGGGGGAGTGGGAGAGGGAGAAGCAGGCTTCCTGCTGAGCAGGGAGCCCTATGTGGGACTCGATTCCAGGACCCTGGGATCATGACCTGAGCCAAGGCAGATGCTTAATGACTGAGCCACCCAGGCGCCCCAAGGCTCCATGGTTTTATCTCTAACTACCTAGGACTCTAATGATTCCACTTTGTTTTATGGACCAGCAGACAAGACACACACATTTCCACATTTATCCTTGCCTAATTTGCTCAAGACCTCACCATGAAGTACATCTTTTTTACTTCTTTTTACATCAAGTACATCTTTTTACTACTTCCGCTCCCCTACCTGTAAAGGGCACCATGACTGAGCTGCCCTCTAGGTTGCTGGGAAATAATGGAATACACAGGGGGGTTTATGAGTGTTAAAAAGCTGCTGCAGATGTTATACAATACCGTTCCAGGAAACTAGCTTCTATGAAGTGTACGTTAGCCCTGCTGAAAAATCAACCAATATAAGTCACATACAGAGTTCTACTCTACTCTTTCATCATAGCCATCCATGTGTGGTTTAGGAGAATCACTCTGGGAGACTCTAAGAATGAAAGCACCGAGTGGGTTTACAGAGAAGCAGTGAGTTCAGAATATGATGAAAAGAGTGAGATGAAAACTTAAACTGCTTCTGATCTTTCATTTGAAACTACAGCCAGGAGACAAAGACAATGAATGGCCAACCACCATTCCTCACCTCTAAAAAGCCAAGAGCAAAGGAAGAAGCAGCACAAACATTAATCTAGGGCTCACCTGAATGAATTATGAAGAGGCTGCACAATGGGAGGGAGCACCAAAGTATATTTTCCTGGGGAAGGGTGGCTATGCCAAAAAGTCAGGGTGGAGGCTTGTAAAAGTCCATATTGCATCACTTAGTAGGTGGCTGGGTTTTTCTTTTTTGTTTTTTTTTTTTTTAATCCTTAGGTTTTAACTCAGCCAACGAAGGGCTGAGTTCCTCACTCTCCTACTTCAACAGATGGAGAAAAATTAGGTATAAATAAAAAACCTTAGGGTTCCAAGCTATAAACATTAAAAATTTTTGGAGTCCAATGCAGGGCTTGAACTCATGACCCTGAGATCACGACTGAGCCGAGATCAAGGGTTGGAAGCTTAACTGACTGAGCCACTCAGGCGCCCCCCCAACCTATAAACATTTTAACTGAAATTCTGAATTTCTCTAGGCTGTAAAGTTCCCTAAGCACATATCCCCACTGGGAGAAGTTGCTTAGGAAGAGCTATACCAAGTGGTTTGCTGCCTGACTCGGGAATATTTGTCAAATCACCGCCATTAATATTTTAGTTTACTATTTGTGGCTGCACAATAGGTTATAGAGAAGATAGGCTGTAAAGGAGAGCATTTGTCCAAAGGAGTCTTCCTGAGAGGTCATGTGGGTCATGTGCCCCAACAAACAGAACATAGCAAGAGTGAAATATACCAAACAGGATGGTGTGTCAATTCCAAGACCAGGTGTTTGTTATTTACTTCTGTGGTTTAAAACCATGGAGCTAGAGGGGAATAAGACTGGTCTGGGGGGAAAGGGCACCACTTTAACAAGCCCAAAAGATAAACAGATTAAGTTATTTTTTTGTTTTACCATCTGCTAAAGTTTCAGATGCTGGGAATGAGTTTAATCACAATAAAAGCAAGTCCTTAAGAGCTGACAGTTCAATTCAAGTCCTGTCACTTACTGGCTTTGTACAAACCACACTCAATGTTGTTCAGATATTGCTGAGCCTCAGGTTCCTTTTCTAGAAAATGAAAATTAAAAGGTTGTTGTGAAGACTAATTGAGATGACATGCGTACAGGAAAGTTTCCCAACCAGTGTCTTGTGACTAAGTTACAGACATGCTGAGATAATGATCCTCACAGCCCTCAGGGCCACCCAGTAGCAGGAGCTCTAGGCTAGACCATTTACTCAAACGTGCCATACAAATATCATGTTGTGTGTGTGACAGATCATAAATAAGGTTAGAAGTCCCCAGTGAAGGGTATCTGCACAGTGCTTAATGAATTAGTCTACTCCTTCCACAACTCCCAAGAGGCCCAGTTTTCTCAGCTGTAAATGGGAACTGCTGTCACACAGGCACATTTTGAAATCAAATGAAGTTATGATTTCAAAGCTTAGAGCAAAGTGTCTAATTCATAGACGGTGATCGATGAATTAGTTTTTCTTCTACGTGAAGTCAGAAGAGACCAGACTTTGAAGCCATCCATGGTTGGGAGAAGTTGTGGGATTGTGCTAACTCCCAGAATCAGGAATTGGTCAGCACTGTAAGGAGAAACAGAACAGTGTTGTGATATCCAGAATCCTAGAGCAAACCGGCTAGATAAGTCCTCAGGGTTACTGACTGGATAGCACAAGACACTAAAATACATTCAATTCATTCAGATGGGTTTCAAAAGCTATTCTTAAAATCCTTAAAGAACTCCTGACAACTGTATTTTCCATTCCTCTTTTCTCATTAAGGATTTTGGAGTTTCTACTCCTGAATGCATCCAATTCCCCATCCGGGCACTTATGTGCCTCTTCTACTTACCCCTTCTATGAGCCGAATGAGAGAAATTATTGAATTCGGCTATCTCACCGTAAAGTTTTCGATCACTCTCCAGTTAATTCCCCTATAAGGCTCCCATCAACCTATTTGAGCCAAGACTAAAAAATGTGGTCCTTACTCTCTGCTAAGCCAGATCTCAAAATATGCAGAACAAAGATGATCTAAAAGCTGATTCACACAGTATCAGAATAGTGATAAATTAAGCACCTAAAGAAATTAAGATCCATTCCACCTGGCCTCATCCATTCCTTCAAGAGAATAGTTACTGAGCTAACTATACATACAGTGAGGATGCTGGGAAAGAAAGAGGACCAAAGTGATAGGCCCTGCCCTTAAGGAGTCATCAGTTTCTTGGAGTATAGCTCTGGAGCTTCATGCACAAAGCGGTGCGGAGGAGGTCAGAAGCCAGGCAGCAATGTGCAACTATAATGACCTGTAAAAAGACCAACCAGACCGGGCGCCTGGGTGGCTCAGTTGGTTAAGCGGCTGCCTTCGGCTCAGGTCATGATCCTGGAGTCCTGGGATCGAGTCCCGCATCGGGCTACCTGCTCAGCAGGGAGTCTGCTTCTCCCTCTCCCGCTCCCCCCTCCTGTGCTCTTTGTCTCTCTCACTCTCTCTCAAATAAATAAAATCTTAAAAAAAAAAAAAAAAAAAGACCAACCAGACCATTCCATTTCTTCTAGATGTTTAAACAATGTCCCAATTCCAAATCACTTCAAATCAGTCTGTCTCTCTGAGGACACATGCAGCGTATTTAGGAATCAGAACAAGGTATCAGCAAGATTTAATTTATTCCTTTCTCAAATTTCTCCTCCCACAGTCCTTGCCCACCCCAACTGGCACGGCTTGCTTCACTCCCCCTCACACAATCACAGAGCCTCACAATATGCACAGCTGTGGCAAGGAGCCAGCATGCACTTAAAATCAACAGCAATTCGCATCTGACAGCATTTCCTCAATTCTGGACTCCAGACTTGAAGTTGACAGGCCTAGCTTCTGAGGCTGAAAGGTTCTTGTATGTATACAGTAACAAAAAATTAAATTAATTTGCCAGATTATTTCTGTTTTAACTGGGCATCTGGGTAAGAATTCCTAAATGAAAAGGCAATGCTGTTGACAAGACCTGCACAAGCTTATTTGCAGTGTTGAGCATGGCTTCTTAATCAGCATATTCTCATAGTGTGTATGATGTCGAGTAGACAATTTACCAATAATTACCATTTTGTGACGATATACGAACCATTCCAATAAGCCATTTTCCCCAGGAGTGTGGTAGGAAAAAATAAAAAGCAATTTGTTAGGAATGAATCTTAGGCTTTTTCGGAACTGCCTCCAAATTAAAAGGTGATCATGCCTAAATGTTCAACAGTTTAGATTAACAATTGCTTTACCCAAAGTTAGTTTAGACTCTTAGTAGGATGTTATAGGCAACATTCAGCAGGATGGTCTGAGGCATCATTTAAAAAAAAAAAAATCAACCTCAGTAATTTTCCTGCAACTGTATTTTGAAGCATATACCACAGACTATCTCATGCTCGCATGTTCAGTAGCTTCAACAGTGCTACTGCTGTTCAATAGAACTTTCTGCAAATAGTGGAAATGTTCTACATGTGTTCTGTCCAAATATGGCCGCTACTAGCCACATGTGGGGGCAACTGAGCACTAGAACCGTGGCTGGTGTGAGGAAGCCACGGTTACATCTGCAATCCCACCTACCTCCTACCTCCTAGGCCTGCTATCAGGGTCTCTTCAAAGATCTTCAGAGCTCTTTTCTGCAGAGTATGTTTTGAGCCCACTTAAAGTCACATCTCAAAGGGAAGACAGGCCACAGTAAAAGCCAAAATTTGCTGCCCTGCCCCAATATCCAACATTGCTATAACATATACTTCGTTAAGAAATGTCTTAGAAGTTCTAACTTATGCTTCCAGACTTGAGTGCCTATTTTAATTCCTCTGAAACGGTACTTTGTTAAGAGTTAATTTTTTAAAAGGAAAAGAGCTGATGTTCTGGATAATGGGCTTCATTTTGGAATCACAAATACACAAATAGATGTGAATGTACTTCTACACTACAAGGCATGCTTCTACTTGAAAATGAACAGACATTTATCTTGTAGATCAGCTTATAACCACCCAGGTCTCATTCTTTGCTAGTCTGAACTCGAGAATGCACTTAACAGATTCAGCTGTGAAAATGCAGAAGTTAATTTAATTTCCTCCGATGTGCTACACTGCTCAAAAGAAGTACCCAGCCATCACCCAAAATAAGACTCTGAGCTGATTCACTCAAACATTTAAAATGCAGAGGAACTGGTGAGACTGAAGACAAGAAGCAAGTTAGCTTCAAATATAAGTAACTGCAGCCCCTGGCAGGAAACAGCAGCTACTGCTTACTGTAAGCCTTACTTCAACTAAAGCCATGCTTTACTTTACAGATAAAATCTGTGACCTTATAAAAGAGACAAGAGACACAGTCTGTTCAATTTAAGCAGTGGGTTAGAAGTATTTTTTTTAATGCCTCCAAGCCACAAGTTCATTATGAGCACTTTAGAATTTCCCCTGCACCAACCCTTTCCCATCTGCAGATCTCCAAGTACTTCTTTCTTATGACTAGTTCCCAGTTCACCAGAAGGTTTGCACTTATTTCCTCAACTCTGTAACCAAGAGGCGAAGCCCAGGGAAACGAGGCAAAGGGGCTGGCTACAGGCCACCGAAAATTAGAAGCTAAAACCAGATCCTTGGCTCACGTTTTAAATATTAGAAAAGCAAAGCAGCTTCGGGGAAGGAGGCTGTTTTCTACTGATTCTTGTGTTTCACAGAGAAGGCTGCCTTAGAAATATGTACTAACCTACCTTTAAAAAGGCCAATGATAAATAAAGGTTATCTGAGAACTTTATAGACTTTGGATGCTTCTAAGTGTGTACCTGGGCCAGGATTACCACATTAAAAATCACAGACCAGGGGTTTTATATTAAGAGTTTCAAAGATAAATGGGTGGGGAGAGAATTAGAACCTCAGAAGAGAGATAAGGGAGGGGTGTGAATGGGGAGACTATCAGCTTTGCTTGAGAAATATGTAACAAAATGGCCAGTGTGTCTTAACAGTAGGGTTCGGGAAGGGAAACTACACAAGTCGCGTTTTTCCGGCTGCACGACTGGGTCTTTCAGTCTTGCCTCCAGCTCCTTTAGACGTTGGGGTGGGGGTGGGGGTGGGGCTGGGGAGCGAGAAGGCCGGTGGGGACGTGGGCCTGCATCGTCTTCCCTCCTCCAGTCCTGGGGATTCCTGGAAACTCCTTCCAACCCAATCTCAAACGGGCTTTCTTGGGGTTCAGAACAATGACGGGGAATACAGAGATAAGGGGTCCCCTGCTCGCTCCAGAAGGCAATGGGATCCTCCGGCCAGAGTTCCGGCCCCAGCTGCCCTCATGTCCCACAGGTCTCCTGCCCTTTGGCACGCGCGCTCCGGTCCACTCGCCGCTTCCGCATCCTTCCTCCAAGCCTCTCCCCACGCATCTCTGCCCCTCACCCCACCGCGCCCAGTCGCCTCCCACGTTTACCCCGCCAGGGCCGTCCCCACACCCGGCCAGGTCTCCCACCTCGTCCCTCCAAGTCTGGGGGAACTGAACGACACTGCGGACTAGCAGGGGTCAACTCTGCCTCCCCCGCCACCCACCGGCCCCGGGCGCGCGCTCACCCGGCGGCCGCGTTCTCGAACTTGAGCGCGAGCGTCTCCTCGATGATGCGGTTGTTCACCTCCAGCAGGATCATGGCGGCGGCTGCCCCGGGCAGGGGAAGGAAAAACAAGGGAAGGTGAGGGTGGGTAAGGGAGGAAAGGACGGAGGGAGCGGCCCTGCTGCCCCCTGAGGAGGGGGGTTGGGTGGGGTAGGAGGTCAGGGGAAAGGAGAAGAGGGACCGGGGTGGGAGGGAAGGGGAAGACGCGCGCGCTCGCCCTCGCACGCACTGACTGTGGAGACGCCCACCCACCCGACCGACCTGGCCCCCGAAGCCTGAACCCGCCTGCCGAGCCGCCGCCGCCACCGCTGCCGCCTCACCGACAAGCCCGGTCCCCGCCCAGCCCCCGGCTCCAGCCGGCCACTTCCGCTCTCACACCCACTTCCGCTCGCTGCCCGGACGCGCGGCCCCGCGGCGCCATTTCCGCTTTGACCCCTCGTGCACGCGCACGCAGGGGCGCCGCGGAGGCTGGGCTGGCGCATGCGCGACCCTCACCCCATCCCCCGGTTCCTTCCGCTTTCCCACAGCCTCCCCTTCACGTCCAGCTCCTGCAAGTTTGTCTCCTCGTCAGCTGTCATTCTCCAATGCCTGCCTCACTGTCCAGCCCCTCCCTCCCGCTCGTCCCAGAGGTCCAGCTCTACCCTTCCGGTCGTGTCATTTCAGAGACGCCGCGAGGAGCTCACCCTTGTCCTCTCCTAGCCAGCTCCTTTGCTCTCAGCTTGTCGGCGTGCCCCTTACTTATGCCACAGTAATGGCTTCTAGCAGCACCATCACGAATTCATTTCTCCAACCAATATTTAGCGGGCTCATGGCTCTGTGCTGGGGGTACAGTGGTGAATGATACGACATCTTGCCCTCATGGAGCTTACAGTCTGGTAAAGGAAACCAAGTCTCAATTATATAACTACAAATAATTAAACGAGCAATGAAGGAAAGCAATGAGAAGTCACCTAGGTGAATAGGCCTCCCTGGGTTTGTCATGCCTCCGTTTTTGTGCCTGGGAGCTGCCTCTGGGTGCCACGAACATGATTTGATTTCTGTCTGACACGTTTCAGTGCCTCTGCCAGAGACATACCTTCATACTTATCTGAAGGTGTGTGCCTTGTTCTGCATTTTCCCTCCTCCAGGGAGAATCTAACAAACTTAGTTGAGTCTCTTCTACATGCATTGATTTATTTTCTGCTATGTACTCTTGGGGTGGGAGTGGGAGAATCCAGAAAATGAACAAAAACTAGCGCCTGTCATCGAGGCCCAGACAGCTCTTTAAAACAGATTCTTATCTGCTAATATTTTAGCATTAATGTTTATTGAACTAAAATAATGCACATACATGATGTAAAAAAAATATATATGTATATATATATGTAAAAATATATACATAAGCTAAAAGTCTTGTAATGGTCTGCTTTGTAAAGGCAGTATCTTCAACTCTTAAGTATGCATCCTGATTTGAACCATGTATCGAAACAAATGCTTGTAATATTCTTGATTTGTTAATTTTCAGCATTATCTGTTGACTTCCTGCCGTAATAAGAACATGATATTTCACTTCTGCCCCCTGCCCCCTGCCCCCTGCAGTTATGTAACAATTTTTGGCGAAACCGATAATCAGCATTTAAATTATTATGTGTGCACATACTGCTTACCAATGAGCCCCAGAGTACGCTACAACCATGCCTTCTAACTTATACAACCTTTCATTTTTTTAGACTTAATTATTGCCTTTTTTCTCTCTTGTAAATTTTCTGTATTATCTACAGTTGACTGCCCATCCCCTCTCCCAAGTGCTCTAAGACTCTGTCAAAGTCTAGCAATATTTTCCATATACTCAAATACATAAGTTCCACTTTTTCTATAGAGTCTTTGTCCCAGAGCTCTCCTTTCTCTTGTTTTAATCTGGATTGACTGCTCTCTAGACTTGCTGTACAGTTGTCATTCTGGGATTTTCCTTACTGCTGTTTTGGGCCGTTTTGCCCACTTCCTGGATCCAGTGGCTTCCTTTTCTTGCTTTACATCCTTGTTTTGCTAAAGCATCTTCTCTAGTAACTTCCTAAGGAAGAGACTTAAGGGATATGTTGTTGGAATCTGCATTTTTTTTTAAAAGATTTTATTTATTTGACAAAGACACAGTGAGAGAAGGAACACAAGCAGGGGGAGCGGCAGGCAGAGGAGAAGCAGACTCCCTGTGGAGCTGGGAGCCCGATGCGGGCCTTGATCCCAGGACCCTGGGATCATGACCTGAGCTGAAGGCAGACGCTTAACAACTGAGCCACCCGGGTGCCCTGGAATCTGCATATTTGAAAATACCTTTTTTTTTTTTACGTAATCTCTAGACCCAAAGTGTGGCTCTAACTCAGGACCCTGAGATCAAGAGTCCCATGCTCTACTGACTGAGCCAGCCAGGTGCCCCCATATTTGAAAATACCTTTATTCTAACACTTGGATTGTAGTTGGGCTGTGTTAAAAAGAAACTCAAAATGGTGTTACTTAGGCCAACTCACCAACCTGGGGGTTAATACTTAACCAAATTATACTTTCAACCTCCCCCAGAAATATAGTCTTAACCATTATTCAGAAATTTTCTGATCAGCACCAATAAGGTTATCAGTCTCATGGGCCCTCTCCATCCCCAAAGGAAGATGAAGTAATCCACCTACTAAGATCCCTCTGTCCCCAAGTGAAGGTGACTTCACCTGAAATAATCATTTTTTCTGTTTGACTTCCTTGTCCTGCCTTTATAAGCCTTTCCTGGGGTGCCTGGCTGGCTCAGTCTGTAGAGCGTGTGACTCTTGATCTCAAGGTCATGAGTTCAAGTCCCACGTTGGGTGTGGAGTGTACTTAAAAAAGCAAACAAAAAACTTTTCCTTTTCGGTAACCCCTGAGAGCTACCCTCTATGGATGGGATGTTGCCTGATTCATGAATCATTTAACAAAGCCAATTAGATCTTCAAATTAACATGGGTAAATTAAAAAAAAAATTCATTTATTTATTAGAGAGAGAGGGTGCGTGCACAAGCTGGAGGGAGGGGCAGAGGGAGAAGGAGAAGCAGACTCCCTGCTGAGCAGGGAGCAGGATGCAGCACTTGATCCCAGGACCCTGAGATCATGACCTGAGCTGAAGGCAGACACTCAACTGACTGAGCCACCCAGGCACCCCTAAATTTTGTTTTTTTAACAGCTGGGTATTGATTTCAAATTTGAAAATAATTTTTTCCTCATAATTTTGAAAATATTACTCCATTATCTTCAACCATCCAGGGGTGCTATTTAAAAAGTCTGATTCCTATTCCTATTCCTGATCCTTTGTGTATCTTCTCCATCTCTGGAAGCATTAGAATTTTCTCTTTAGGCTATTGGTTGGAAATTTTAGAAGTCCAATGCGCTATCCATTGCGCAACAGAGCCACCCTGGTTGGAAATTTTATAATGATATATTTTGCTGTGACTCTTAATGTTTTTGTGCTGAGCACTCATTCAAACTGGAAACTCATGTACTTCAGTTTGGGAGGGAATTTTCTTTTATTATTTCCTTGATCATTTCTTCTCTATTTTCTTTGTTCTTTTTTTGGAATGCCTGTTATTTAGAAGTTTCATTTCTGGATTGATTCTTTAATTTTCTATTTCCTATTTCTTTGTGGTTTTTTTGTTTGATTTATTTATTAAGTTTTATTCATTTAAATAGTCTCTACACCCCACGTGGGGCTTGAACTCACGACCCCAAGATTAAGAATTGCATGCTCTTCCGACTGAGCCAGCCGGGTGCCCCTGGTTTTTATTTTTAGTTGTGGTTAAAATACACATAATATAAAATTTGTTGTCTTAGCCATTTTTAAGTGTACTATTCAGTAGTGTTAAGAATATTCACATTGCTGTACAACCACTTGTTTTCATCTTGCAAAACAGAAACTCTCTTCCCATTGTTTGTTGGTTTTTGTTGTCCTGTTCTTCTGGGATATGTCCTTGTCATTATCTTTAACCATTTTAAGTTTCAGTTTTTCTATCTTTAGTTCCCAAGACCTTTTTAATGACTGACCCCACCCCATATTATTCTATCTTTGTTTTATGGACAAGAATATCTTCTATCTCTCTGAGACGTTATAGTGTGTTTTAGTTTTTCTTCTGCTCTCTGCTTTGATCTGTTTCTTTGGGTCCTTTTTATGCTCATTTATTTAGGTCTTTTTCTTTTATGTTAATGGCTATCCTCTAAAGTCTGGCTACTCTAGCAGTCTGTTTATATTGAAGAATGAGACTCTAAGTAGCAGAAGGGAGACTCAATGTGTGGGCAAGATGAGTTCACTAACACCTTGCTACTCAGAAGGGACCACCAGCATTGGCTTCATCTGGGAACTTTTTGGACATGCAGAATTTCAGTCCCCATTAGAAACTACAGATTTAGAATCTGCATTTTTTTAAGATTTTATTTATTTATTTGACAGAGAGGAGAGAGTGAGAGCACAAGCAGAGGGAGTGGGAGAGGGAGAAGCAGGCTCCCCACTGAGCAGGGAGCCTGATGTGGGACTCAATCCCAGGACCCTGGGATCATGACCTGAGCCTAAGGCAGACACTTAACCAACTGAGCCACCCAGGCGCCCCTAGAATCTGCATTTTAACAAGATCACCAGGTAATTTAAATGCATGTAATATTGTGAGAAGCCCTGGATTAATGGGCTTCACTATAAGGTGCACCAGTGGTGTGCCAGATTTCACTGGGGGCCCACAAAGTCAATACTGGGAGGTCTTTCTCCAGAAAAGAATCTTCTAGTTGTGTTGGGGGCTTTTAAATTTGGCAGTGAGCATTCCCAGAGTGTGTGGGAGTGGGGAAGAATGCTTTGACTCCCAGCTGACTTCTGTTTAATCCCATTATTAGCCCTGCACCTTCCTGTTGCCTTCCACTGGGTTAGAGTCTATAGGAAATGAATCTTTGGTGGTAGTAATGGAGGAAGGGGTGGAAGTGGGGCAGGTGGGGTGGGAATGGGGTAATCCCTTGACTGCTGGTGGACTTGGAATGCCAAAGACTTTTGATATGGATTTTCTTTATCTCGGTTTTGGTTTATTTAAATTTATAACTAATAGATATATCTTTGTACTACCACCCACTTTTCTTGAATCTTAACATTTTATAAATAAACCTTCTTCAGAGCTTTTAAAAAAAGAATTATAGTTGAAACTTCCTGTGAATCCCACCAGATTCCATTCCTTTCTCTCCTTCCTTCCCCACTCCATAAAGGTAACCATCACCCTGCATTTGGTGTTTATTCTTCTCATGCATGTTTTTACACTTTCATTGCATTTGTATGTATCCATAAACAATGTATAGCACATTTGGCTGATTTTAAGCTTTTGTTAATAGTTTTATACTGTATATCTCCTTTGAAACTTGTTTCTTTTAGTCAACAATGTATTTTTGAGATTTACCTATGTTGTTATGTGTAGGTATTTAACTGTGATATAGCATTACAATGTACCATTATACATTATGATTTTAAAGGTATTCATCCATTCTCCTACTGAAAAACACCACAGTTTTGTTTTTTTTTCCCCCAGTATTTCTGCTATTATAAGCAATGCTACTTTGACCATTCTTGTACCTATTTCCTATATATAGATGTGAAGATTTCTTTAGGGTATGTTCCTCGGAATGTAACTGCTATTATGTGGGCTACAGACATCTTCAACTTTGCTGGATGTTGTCAGATTGCTTTCCAAAGTAGTTGTACTGATTTATACTTCTACTGGCAATGTATGAAGGTTCTCATTGCTCCCTGTCCTTGGTTGCACTTGGTATTGTCAGCCTTTGAAATGGATGGATATGAACAAGCATCTTACTGTTTTAAAAATAAGAATTAGCTAGGTGAAAAAGAGGGATGTATGAAGGCCTAGAGGTGAGAGAACATGATATCTTGCAGAAAGTGAAAGACCAGTAATTGTGGGGTAGAGCTGGAGGGGGGATGTGCCAAGAAATTGACAGCTGGAGGCACAATGAGAACTAAGATTTATTGCAGTTGAAGATTTATTCTGTGCTATGTACTGTTTGAAGAGCTTTACGTGTATTATCTCATTAAGACCCTGGGACAACTCTGAGAAGTAGGTACTCCTATTTGTTCATTTTGTAGGTGATGAAACAGATGCTGAGAGGCTGAAGAATGTATCCAAAGTCATATATGTGGCTGGTCACTGAGCTGAGATTTAGGCTTCAACTGTCATGCTTTTGATCACTATGCAATATTGGTATCTGGTGCTGAACTGGATAGTTCTGTATCTTAGTTTCAAGGGTGATCAAATCAATGTATAAAAAAACTGGACCTGGGCGCCTGGGTGGCTCAGTTGGTTAGGTGACTGCCTTCGGCTCAGGTCATGATCCTGGAGTCCCAGGATCGAGTCCCACATCGGGCTCCCTGCTCAGCAGGGAGTCTGCTTCTCCCTCTGACCCTCCCCCGTCTCATGCTCTCTCTCTCTATCTCATTCTCTCTCTCAAATAAATAAATAAAAAATCTTAAAAACAAACAAAAAAACTGGACCTAACACTCCATTAAAAATGATGGCAACAGCTTCTAGACTGAACCTTCATCCTGCTGAACCCTGATGGCCAAAGTAGGGAAATTGTTCTAAAACAGTCAGAAATTTGTTGCTTTTGGTCTTGAAGATAAAGGTGGGAGCTCATCCTGGGGCTGGGGGGCTGTCTGGCTGTCCTATTTAGTCCTCTGGATCTACTCTTCAACCTCCACTTTCACATAATCAGGGCCCTCTTGCACTTGGGCTTTGTGGGCTAGTAGGGAGGCCCAGCAGGAGGAGGAAGGAGAGAGAGAGAGATATCAAGGTATTTAATCTCCTGCTTCCTCCTCCTCGGGAGGTTGCCTCAGGCTGGCTGTGTCCCTTCAGTACCTGGTAACCACCTCTATTCCACAACGCTGAGGGCCTGGAGGTGGTATCAACTTGACTGCTGTTAGTCCTAGCTTACTGCACTCTCTCTTGTGGTTCCTGTACAACCAATCCAAAAAAAAATTTTTTTTAAAGATTTTATTTATTTGAGAGAGAGAGAATGAGAGGGGTGAGGAGGAGCAGTGGGAGAGGGAGAAGCAGGCTCCCCACTGAGCAGGGAGCCCAATGTGGGGCTTAATTCCAAGACCCCAGGATCATGACTTGAGCTGAAGGCAGCCACTTAACTGAGTCACCCAGGTGTCCCACATCCATCGAAACAATTACTGAGCTGGCAAGAGCTGTCAGAGACTTTTGGTGAGTCTCAATGTTTCACGTAGCAGCTACCATCCCTCATCCCTATAGGAAGTAGTCATGTGGATGGCATTCCACATCTCTGGTGTGACTTGCTGATTCAAGTGTGGGCAATAGGGACCAGATAGTTCTGTATTTTAGTTTCAAGGGTGAAACTTTTCTTTCTTTTCCTTTCCATTCTTTTTGTTTCTGGATCCAGAAATCTCTGTCAGGTCACTGACTGACTACAGAGATAATAAAATGAGAGTTCAGTGACTACACATAATAAAGAATATAGTCTTTGCAAAAACGGTTTGGGAAAGGTACTAAATAAACAGATGACTGCAAACTTCATCAAGCAATAACAACAGTCCCTATATGTGGGAGAATCTGATTTCCATAGTTACCGCTTTAACATTCAAAATGCCTAATTCTGGGGCGCTGGGTGGCTCAGGCATTTAGTGTCTGCCTTCGGCTCAGGCCATGATCCCAGGGTCCTGGGATTGAGCCCTGCATCGGGCTCCCTGCTCGGCAGGAAGCCTGTTCTCCCTCTCCCACTCCCCCTGCTTGTGTTCCCTCTCTCGCTGTGTCTCTCTCTGTCAAATAAATAAATAAAATCTTAAAAAAATGCCCAATTCTTATGTAAAATTGGAAAGTATACAAAGAAACATGAAACTATGGCCTATTCACAGTAAAGAAGAAGAAGAAGGAGAAATTGATAGAAACATCCCTGAGGAAACCCAGACATTAGACTTACTAGAAAAATACTTAAATAAACTGTCTTAAATATACTCAAAAAGTGGAAGGAAACCACGGATAAAAAACTAAAGAAAATCAGGAGAATGATGTATGAATACACGTACAATATCTTTAAATAAAGAGATAAAAATTATAAATAGGAACCAAGTAGAAATTCTGGACCTGAAAAGCACAAGAGTAGTTTATCAAAAGATTTGAGTAGGCAGAAGGAAGACTCAGCAAACCTGAAGATAGGGCACATTAAAATTACCTAGTTTGAGGAACAGAAAGCAAAGAGAATGAAGAATAATGAACAGAACCTAAGGGGCATATGGGACACCATCAACAATATCAGCATACACATTATGGAAATCCCAGAAGGAAAAGAGAGAAAGGGGGAAAATATCTGAAGAAGTAATGGTGACAAGCTTTATAAATTTGTTGAATGTCATGAATATACACCAGCCAGTAAGCTCCAAGAACTCAAAAGTAGGATAAACACAGAGATCCACACTATAATACATTATAACCAAACTGTTGGAAGCTAAAAACAGAGAGAAAATCTTGAAAGTAGCAAGAGAGAAGTGGCTCATCATTTACAAGGATCCTCAATTAGATTTAATGCTGATTTCTCATCTGAAAACACAGAAGTCAGAAGGTAGTGGAATGAAATTTTTAAAGTGCTGAAAGAAAGAAAACTATCAATCAAGAATTCCATATCCAGCAAAACTATCCTTAAAAAAAAATGAAGGAGAAATTAAGACATTCCCAGATAAACAAAAATTAATGGAATTCATTGCTAGTAGACCTTCCATGAAGAAATGCTAACAAGAGCCCTTCAGGCTGAAACAAAAGGACCCTAGATGGTAACTTGAAGTATTATGAATAAATAAAGTTTATTGGTAAAGGTAACCACATAGATAAACATAAAAACGAGTATTACTGTATTTTGAATGTAACTCTTCTTTTTATTTGCTATATGATTTAAAAGCCAAATGCAGGAAATAATAATTTTTAATATATGTTAATAGGCACACAATGTATAAAGATGTCACTTGTGACAATGACAAAATAAAGAGGAGATGGAGCTGGATAGAAGCGGAGTAAATGTATGCTATTGAAGTAAGTCTATATCAATTCAAACTAGATTTTTATTAATTTTTTTAAAGAAAGACAGAGGGAGAGAGAGGTGGGGAGGGGCAGATGGAGAGAGAGAGAGAGAATCTTAAGCAGGATCCAAGCCCAGTATGGAGCCCGCCATGGGACTTGATCTCCAGACCCTGATATCATGACCTGAGCTGAAATCAAGAGTTGGATGCCTAACTGACTGAGCCAGCCAGGGGTCCCTCAAACTAGATTTTCAAAATAAATTTAGGGGGCGCCTGGGCGGTGCAGTGGGGTAAGTGGCCAACTCTTGGTTTTGGCTCAGATCATGATCTCATGGTAGTGGGATTGAGCCCCATGTCGGGCTCTGCACTCAGTGCAGAGTGGGCTCGGGATTCTCTCTCCCTCTTCCTCTGCCCCTCCCCCTCATGCTCATGGTCTCTCAGATAAGTAAATAAATATTTAAAAAAAATTAAAAATTTAGAATGTCAATTGTAATCTCCATGGTAATCACAAGATAATAACTGAACAAATGTATGGAAAAGGAAATGAAGAAGAAATCAAAACTCTACACTAGAAAAATCAATCAAACAAAAGTAGGCAGTGTTGGAGGAAATAAAGAGCAAAAAAGATATAAGATGCAGAGGAAACAAATAGCACGTAGAAGTAAGTCCTTCATTATCAGTAATCATTTAAAATGTAGATAGACTAGGGGGAGGAGCAAGATGGCGGAGGAGTAGGAGACCTAAATTTCATCTGGTCCCAGGAATTCAGCTGGATAGGGATCAAACCATTCTGAACACCTACGAACTCAACAGGAGATCGAAGAAAAGAATAGCAGCAACTCTCTGAATAGAAAAGCGACCACTTCCTGGAAGGTAGGACATGCAGAGAAGTGAATCCGAGGGGATATTTGGGAGGATAGACGGTGGGGGAGGGGGCCTCCATTGGCCGCTTCTGGCAAGTGATAGAGCCGCAGAGCACAAAATTGGAACTTTTAGAAGTCAGCTCCACTGAGGGACGTCACTCCAGTGGCTAAGCCGGGGGTGGAACCCTTGTGGGACAGTGTGGTCTCAGGACCCTCGGGGTCACAGAAAGACCAGGGGTGCCTTAGTGCAGCAGAGCTCCCAGGTATCGGAGCGGGGAAGCCGGCTGCAGAGATGGAGCCGAGGAGTGGGCTCTCAGCTCGGGGTTGCCATAAACTGTGATCCGCAGCACAGTCAGGCCACTGCTCCTCCAGCAGGGACCCAACAAGTGGCAGATCCGGGGAGACTCACCTTCCTCCCCCGGGGAGGAGAGGCGCAGGAGTGCACTGCAGGGATCTGCTGGGTTTGGAGACTCCACACGGGGTCGTGTGCCAGAGATAGACATGCTCGGTCACAGGCTGGGTGAGCACAGAGTGCAGCCGGAGGCTGGGGAGACCGGAGTGACTGACTGCTTTTCTCTGGGGGCGCACTGAGGAGTGGGGGCCCGAGTTCTCGGCTCCTCCGGGGTGGAGATTGGGAGGCCGCCATTTTCACTCTCCGCCTCCAAAGCTGTACGGAAAGCTGGCGGGGAACAAAAGCTCCAGAGAGCAAACCCGAGCAGATTACTCAGCCCGGACCGGGCAAGGGCGGGGCAATTCTGCCTCTGGCAAAGACTTTTGGAAACCACGGCAACAGCCCCTCCCCCAGAAGATCAGCAAGAACAGCCGGCCAAGACCAAGTTTACCGATCAATGAGAATGGCAGAACTCCAGCGCTAGGGGAATACTGCATAGAGAATCCATGGCTTTTTTATCATGATTCTTTAGTCTTTTAAAGTTAATTTTTTAAAAATATTTTTTCTGAATTTTCCTTTTTCCCTTTTCAACCAACATCTTATCAATCCCTTTTTTAAAAATTTCTTTTTTATTTTTCATTTTTAGAGTCATATTCTATCCCTTCATAGTAGTTAACCTTATTTTTGGTATATATATAAGTTGTTCTCTCTTTAAAATTTTGGAATACAGTTTCTTCTAACAGACCAAAATATACCCTAAATCTCTAGTGTATGGCTTTGTTCTAGTCTCCTGCCTGATCACATTCTCTCCCTTTTTTTTTAAATTCCTCTTCTTTCTTTTTTCAACCAACTTCTTTTTTTTTTTTTAAAGATTTTATTTATTTATTTGAGAGAGAGAGAATGAGAGAGAGCACATGAGAGAGGGGAGGGTCAAAGGGAGAAGCAGACTCCCCGCCGAGCAGGAAGCCCGATGCGGGACTCGATCCAGGGACTCCAGGATCATGACCTGAGCCGAAGGCAGTCGCTTAACCAACTGAGCCACCCAGGTGCCCTCAACCAACTTCTTATTAATTTCTTTTATAAAATCTTTTATAATTTTCATCTTTACAGTCATATTCCATCCCTTCATCATAGCTACCCTTATTTTTATACATATATAAGTTTTTCTTTCTTTAAAATTTTGGGAGGCACTTTCTTCTAACAGACCAAAATACCCCCAAAATCTAGTGTGTGGCACTGATCTATTCACCATCCTGATCATATTCTTTTTTTTATCTTTATCTTTCTCTTTTTCTCTTTTTTCTTTTTTCTTTCTTTCCCTTTCTTTTCCCCTGGCTTCAGGTCTCTTCTGATTTGTTTAGTGTATATTTTTCTGGGGTTGTTGTTACCCTGTTAGCATTTTGTTCTCTCATTCATCTATCGTCCTCTAGACAAAATGACAACACGGAAAAAATCACCTCAAAAAAAGAACAAGAGGCAGTACCGACTGCCAGGGACCTAATCAATATGGACATTAGTAAGATGTTGGAACTAGAGTTCAGAATGACGATTTTAAATATACTAGCTGGGCTTGAAAAAAGCATGGACGATATTAGAGAAACCCTTTCTGGAGAAATAAAAGAACTAAAATCTAACCAAATCGAAATCAAAAAGGCTATTAATGAGGTGCAATAAAAAATGGAGGCTCTAACTGCTAGGATAAATGAGGCAGAAGAGAGAATTAGTGATATAGAAGACCAAATGATGGAAAATAAAGAAGCTGAGAAAAAGAGAGATAAACTACTACTGGATCACGGGGGTAGAATTTGAGAGATAAGTGATACCATAAGATGAAACAACATTAAAATAATTGGGATCCCAGAAGAAGAAGAAAGAGAGAGAGGGGCAGAAGGTATATTGGAGCAAATTATAGCAGAGAACTTCCCTAATTTTGGGAAGGAAACAGGCATCAAAATCCAGCAGGCCCAGAGAACCCCCCTCAAAATCAGTAAAAATAGGTCAAAACCCTGACATCTAATAGTAAAACTTACAAGTCTCAGAGACAAAGAGAAAATCCTGAAAGCAGCTCGGGACAAGAGATCTGTAACCTACAATGGTAGAAACATTAGACTGGCAACAGACCTATCCACAGAGACCTGGCAGTCCAGAAAGGACAGGCATGATATATTCAGAGCACTAAATGAGAAAAATATGCAGCCAAGAATACTATATCCAGCTAGGCTGTCATTGAAAATAGAAGGAGAGATAAAAAGCTTCCAGGACAAACAAAAACTAAAGGAATTTGCAAACACAAATCCAGCCCTACAAGAAATATTGTAAGGGGTTCTCTAAGCAAAGAGAGAGCCTAAAAGTAACATAGACCAGAAAGGAACACAGACAATATACAGTAACAGTCACCTTACAGGCAATACAGTGACACTAAATTCCTATCTTTCAATAGTTACCCTGAATGTAAATGGGCTAAATTCCCCAATCAAAAGACACAGGCTATCAGATTGGATAAAAAAAAAAACAAGACCCATAGATATGCTGTCTGCAAGAGACTCATTTTAGACCCAAAGACACCCCAGATTGAAAGTGAGGGGGTGGAAAACCATTTACCATGCTAATGGACAATCCTTATATTAGACAAATTAGATTTTAAACCAAAGACTGTAATAAGAGATGAGGAAGGACACTATATCCTACTTAAAGGGTCTATCCAATGAGAAGATCTAACAATTGTAAATATATATGCTCCTAACATGGGAGCAGCCAATTATACAAGCCAGTTAATAACAAAAGGAAAGAAACACATCGACAACAATACAATAATAGTAGGGGACTTTAACAACCCCCTCACTGAAATGGACAGATCATCTAAGCAAAAGATCAACAAGGAAATAGAGACTTTAAATGACACACTGGACCAGAGGGACTTCACAGACATATTCTGAACATTGCATCCTAAAGCAACGGAATACACATTCTTCTCTAGTGCCCATGGAACATTCTCCAGAATAGGTAACATCCTAGGTCACAAATCAGGTCTCAACCTGTACCAAAAGATTGGGATCATTCCCTGCATATTTTCAGACCACAATGCTTTGAAACTAGACCTCAATCACAAGAGGAAAGTTGGAAAGAACTCAAGTACATGGAGGCTAAAGAGCATCCTACTAAAGAATGACTGGGTCAACCAGGAAATTAAAGAATTAAAAAAATTCATGGAAATGAAATGAAATGAAAATGAAAATGAAATGAAAATGAAAACACAACTGTTTAAAATCTTTGGGTTGCAGCAAAGGGGGTACTAAGAGGAAAGTATATAGCAATACAAGCCTTTCTCAAGAAACAAGAAAGGTCTCAAATACACAACCTAACCCTACACCTAAAGGAGCTGGAGAAAGAAGAACAAATAAAGCCTAAACCCAGCAGGAGAAGAGAAATCATAAAGATCAGAGCAGAAATCAATGAAATAGAAACCAAAAGAACAGTAGAACAGATCAATAAGACTAGGAGCTGGTTCTTTGAAAGAATTAACAAGATTGATAAACCCATGGCGAGACTTATCAAAAAGAAAAGAGAAATGACCCAAATAAATAAAATCATGAATGAAAGACGAGATCACAACCAACACCAAAGAAATACAAACAATTATAAGAACATATTATGAGCAACTCTATGGCAGCAAATTAGATAATCTGGAAGAAATGGATGCAGTCCTAGAGATGTATCAACTACCAAGATTGAACCAGGAAGAAATAGAAAACCTGAACAGACCTATAACCACTAAGGAAATTGAAGCAGTCATCAAAAATCTCCCAAAAATCAAAAGCCCAGGGACAGATGGCTTCCCAGGGGAATTCTACCAAACATTTAAAGAAGAATTAATACCTTTTCTTCTGAAACTGTTCCAAAAAAATAGATACAGAAGGAAAACTTCCAAACTTGTTTTATGAGACCACCATTACCTTGATCCCAAAACCAGATAAAGACCCCATCAAAAAGGAGAAATTACAGACCAATATCCTTGATGACCATGGATGCAAAAATTCTTTTTTTTTTTTTTTTAGATTTTATTTATTTATTTGAGACAGAGAGAATGAGAGACAGAGAGCATGAGAGGGAGGAGGGTCAGAGGGAGAAGCAGACTCCCTGCCGAGCAGGGACCCCGATGTGGGACTCGATCTTGGGACTCCAGGATCATGACCTGAGCCGAAGGCAGTTGCTTAACCAACTGAGCCACCCAGGCACCCGGATGCAAAAATTCTTACCAAAATACTAGCCAACAGGATCCAACAGTACATTAAAGGGATTATTCACCACGACCAAGTGGGACTTATTCCTGGGCTGCAAGGTTGGTTCAACATCAGCAAATCAATCAATGTGATACAATACATTAATAAAGAACAAGAACCATATGACCCTTTCAATAGATGCAGAAAAAGCATTTGACAAAGTACAGCATCCTTTCTTGATGAAAACTCTTCAGAGTATAGGGATAGAGAGTACATATGTCAATATCATAAAAGCCATCTATGAAAAACCCACAGCGAATATCATTCTCAATGGGGAAAAACTGAGAGCTTTCCCCCTAAGGTCAGGAACACAGCAGGGATGTCCACTATCACCACTGCTATTCAACACAGTAGTAGAAGTCCTAGCCACAGCAATCAGACAACAAAAAGAAATAAAAGGCATCCGAATCGGCAAAGAAGAAGTCAAATTCTCACTCTTTGCAGATGATATGATACTTTATGTGGAAAACCCAAAAGACTCCACCCCAAAACTGCTAGAACTCATACAGGAATTCAGTAAAGTGGCAGGATATAAAATCAATGCACAGAAATCAGTGGCATTCCTATACACCAACAACAAGACAGAAGAAAGAGAAATTAAGGAGTCGATCCCATTTACAATTGCACCCAAAACCATAAGATACCTAGGAACAAATCTAACCAAAGAGGCAAAGAATCTGTACTCAGAAAACTATAAAATACTCATGAAAGAAATTGAGGAAGACACAAAGAAATGGAGAAACATTCCATGCTCATGGATTGGAAGAACAAATATTGTGAAGATGTCAATGCTGCCTAGAGCAATCTACACATTTAATGCAATCCCTATCAAAATACCATCCACTTTTTTCAAAGAAATGGAACAAATAATCCTAAAATTTGTATGGAACCAGAAAAGACCCCAAATAGCCAGAGGAATGTTGAAAAAGAAAAGCAAAGCTGGTGGCATCACAATTCGGACTTCAAGCTCTATTACAAAGCTTTAATCATGAAGACAGTATGGTACTGGCACAAAAACAGACACATAGATCAATGGAACAGAATAGAGAGCCCAGAAATGGACCCTCAACTCTATGGTCAACTAATCTTTGACAAAGCAGGAAAGAATGTCCAATGGAAAAAAGAGAGTCTCTTCAACAAATGGTGTTGGGAAAATTGGACAGCCACATGCAGAAGAATGAAACTGGACCATTTCCTTACACCACACACAAAAATTGACTCAAAATGGTTGAAAGACCTAAATGTGAGACAGGAGTCCGTCAAAATCCTAAAGGACAACACAGGCAGCAACCTCTTCGACCTCAGCCAAGGCAAGGGAAGCAAGGGCAAAAAGGAACTACTGGGACTTCATCAAGATAAAAAGCTTTTGCACAGCAAAGGAAACAGTCAACAAAACTAAAAGACAACCAACAGAATGGGAGAAGATATTTGCAAATGACATATCAGATAAAGGGCTAGTATCCAAAATCTATAAAGAACTTATCAAACTCAACACCCAAAAACAAATGAGCCAATCAAGAAATGGGGAGAAGACATGAACATTTTTCCAAAGAAGACATCCAAATGGCCAACAGACACATGAAAAAGTGCTCAACATTGCTCGGCATCAGGGAAATCCAATTCAAAACCTCAATGAGATACCACCTCACACCAGTCAGAATGGCTAAAATTAACAAGTCTGCAAATGACAGATGTTGGTGGGGATGCGGAGAAAGGGGAACCCTCCTACACTGTTGGTGGGAATGCAAGCTGGTGCAGCCACTCTGGAAAACAGTATGGAGGTTCCTCAAAAAGTTGAAAATAGAGCTGCCCTATGACTCAGCATACTGGGTATTTACCCCAAAGATACAAATGTAGGGTTCCGAAGGAGTATGTGCACCCTGATGTTTATAGCAGCAATGTCCACAATAGCCAAACTATGGAAAGAGCCAAGATGTCCATCGACAGATGAATGGATAAAGAAGATGTGGTATATATACACAATGGAATATTATGCAGCTATCAAAAGGAATGAAATCTTGCCATTTGCAATGACGTGGATGGAACTGGAGGGTATTATGCTGAGCTAAATAAGTCAATCAGAGAAAGACACGTATCATATCATCTCACTGATATGAGGAATTCTTAATCTCAGGAAACAAACTGGGGGTTTTTGGAGTGGTGGGGGGTGGGAGGGATGGGGTAGCTGGGTGATAGACATTGGGGAGAGTATGTGCTATGGTGAGAGCTGTGAATTGTGTAAGACTGTTGAATCACAGACCTGTACCTCTGAAACAAATAATACATTATATGTTAAAAAAAAGAAGATAGTAGGAAGGGAGAAATGAAGGGGGGGAAATCGGAGAGGGAAGAAGAACCATGAGAGACTATGGACTCTGAGAAACAAACTGAGGGTTCTAGAGGGGAGGAGGGTGAGGGGATGGATTAGCCTGGTGATGGGTATTAAAGAGGGCACGTACTGAATAGAGCACTGGGTGTTATATGCAAACAATGAATCATGGAACACTACATCAAAAACTAATGATGTATGGTGATTAACGTAACATAATAAAATAATTTAAAAAATGTAAATAGAGTAAACCTACTTTATTAAAAGACAGAGATTGCAAAATGAATTAAAAAACATGATCTAACCATATGTTGCTTCCAAGAGACTCGTTTTAGATCCAAAGACACAAATAACCTGAAAGTGAAAGGATAGAAAAAGATATTCCATGTTAATACTAACCAAAAGAGAGCTGGGGTGGTTATACTAGTATCAGAAAAGTAGATTTTAAGTTAAAAGTTGTTACAAGAGGCAAAGAAGGACATTATATATAAATAAAAGGGTCAATTCATAAAGAAGATATAACAATTATAAACATATATACACCAAACAACAGACCCCCTCAAATAACCGAAGCAAATATTGACAGAATTGAAGAAAGAATTAGACTGTCTATAATAATAGTTAGAGTTGGACTTCAGTATCCCACTTTGAATAATGGATTGAACATCTAAACAGAAGATCAATAGGGAAATAGAAGACTTGAGGAACACTATAAACCAACTAAATTTGACACACATATACAGAACACCCCACTCTACAATAGGAGAATATACATTCTTCTCAACTGTACATAGCACATTCTCCAGGATAGAGCATATGTTAGGCCATAGAAAAATCTTAATACATTTTAAAAGATCAAAATCACACAAAATATTTTCTCTAACCACTAGAGAATGAAGCTAGAAATCAATAACAGATGGAAAACTGGAAAATTCACAAATGAACAGAAATTGAACAACACACTCTTTAAAAACCAATACACCAAAGAATAAATCACTAGGGAAATATTTTGAGATGCAAAAAACAAAAACACAATATATCAAAATGGATGGAATGTACTGAAAGCAGTGCTCAGAGGGAAATTTATAATTGTATGTGCCTACATTAAAAAAGAAGAAAGATCTCAAATCAACACCCTAACTTTACACCTTAAGGAACTAGAAAAAGAAGAGCAAACTATTCTTAAAGCTGGCAAAAGGAAGGAAATGATAAAGATTGGAGCATCTGGGCACCTGGGTGGTGCAGTCAGTTGGGCGTCTGACTCTTGGTTTCGGCTCAGGTCATGATCTCAGGTCGTGGGATGGAGCCCTGCATTGGGCTCTGTGCTCAGTGTGGAGTCTGCTTGAGACTCTCACCCTCTCCAATGCTCCTCCCCTCCTTACTCTCTCTAAAATAAAGAAATGTCTTAAAAAAAAAAAAAGATTGGAGCATAGATAGAGAATAGAAAGAAAATAAAGAAAAACAGTGAAACCAAAAGAAAAATTCTTTTCTTTGAAAAGATAATAAAATTGACAAACTTTTTACCTTGACTAAGAAAAAAAAGAGAGAAGATGCAAATTACTAAAACCAGAAATGAAAATGGGGACCATACAGAAAATAAAAGGATTTGGGAGATTATTGTGAATAAGTATATGCCAACAAATTAAATAATGTAGATGAAATGAACAAATTCTTAGAGATACACAAATTACCAAAACTTACTCAAGAATCAGTAGAAAATATCAATAGACCTATAACAAGTGAAGATTGAATTAGTAATAAAAAAACCTCCTGGGGCGCCTGAGTGGCTCAGTTGGTTAAGCATATGATTCTTGATCTCAGCTCAGGTCCTGATCTCAAGGTTGTGAAGCCCAGCATGGAGGCTACTTAAAACCAAACCAAACCAAACCAAACCAAACAAAAAATAAAACAAAGCAGAATACTTCCCAAGAAAGAAAAGGTATTTATTTATTTATTTATTTATTTATTTATTTATTTATTTATTTATTTATTTATAAATTGAGGTGTAATTTACATACAGTGTTATTATTAGTTTCAAGTGTTACAATATAATGATTCAACAATTACTCAGTGCTCACCACGGTAAGTGTAACCACCATCTGTCACCAAACAACGTTATTACCACCTTAGTGACTATATTCCTTATGCTGGACTTTGTCATCTCTGTGACTTATTTACTTTGTAACTGGAAGTTTGTACCTCTTAATTCCCTTTATCTATTTCACCCATCTCCCACTCACCTCTGAAAGAAATGTCTTTTTTTTTTTTTTAAAGATTTTTATTTATTTATTCATGAGAGACAGAGAGAGAGAGAGGCAGAGGGAGAAGCAGGCTCCCAAGGAGCAGAGAGCCCGATGCGGAACTCGATCCCAGGACCCTGGGATCATGACCTGAGCCGAAGGCAGACGCTCAACCATCTGAGCCACCCAGGCGCCCAAGAAATGTCTTTTAAAAGAAGAATTTAAAGAATTAATACCAACCCTACTCAAACTCTTCCAAGAAACAGAAGAGGAAGGAAAACTTCCTACACATTCTATGAAACCCCCATTTCCCTAATACCAAACCCAGACCAAGATGCCATAAGAAATGCAAACTGTAGAGTGATACCTTCTATGAATATAGATACAAAGATCCTCAACAAAATACTAGCCAACCAAATCCAACAGCACACTGAAAGGATTACATACCATGACCCAGTGAGATTTATCCCGGAAATACAGCAACGGTTCAACATAAGATCAATCAATGTAATAACCACATTAACAGAATGAAGGAAAATAAAAAAAAACATCCCAATAGATGCAGAAAAGGCATTGGACAAAATTCAGCACCCTTTCCTGATAAAAGTACTCAGAAAACTAGGAATAGAAGGGAGTTTCCTTAACATGGTCATGGACATTTATGAAAAACCCCCACAACTAATAATATCCTTGATGGTGAAAGATCGAAAGCTTTCTGCCTCAGACTGGGAACAAGACAAAGATGTCTGCTTTCACCATTGCTATTCAACATTATACTGGAAGCAATAGCCATGGCAGTCAGACAATAGAAATAAATAAAAGGCATTGAAATTAGAAATCAAGAATTAAACTATCTCTGTATGCACAGCATGATTCTATGTAAAGAAAATCCTATGGAATACACACACACACACGAAATGCTAGAGCTAATAAATGAATTCGGCAGTTTTAGGGTACAAAATCAATTCACAAAAATCAGTTGTGTTTCCATACGCCAGCAATGAACAATCTAAAAAGGAAACGAAGAAAACAACTCCATTTACAATAGCTTCTAAAATAATAAAATTATCTAAGAATAAGTATAACCAAGGAGATGAAAGACTCGGACACTAAAAAGTACAAAACATTGCTAGAAGAAATTGAAGAAGACTTAAATCAATGGAAAGATTCCATGGTCATGAATTGCAAGACTGAATATTGTTAAGATGGCGGTATTCCCCGAAGCAATCTACAGGTTCAGTGCACTCCCTCTCACAATTCTAGTGGCTACTATTTTTTTTTTTTTTTTGCAGAAATGGGAAAGTCAATCTTCAAGTTTATAGGGAACTGCAAGGGGCCCCAGACAACCAAAACAACATTTAAAAAAGAAAAACAAAATCAGGGGACTCATACTTCTTGATCTCAAAACTTACTACAAAACTACAGCAATAAAACCAGTGTGCTACTGGCATCAGGACAGACATATGTAGACCAGTGGAATAGAATTGAGAGTCCAGGCAATAAACCCAACATTTATGGCCAGTTGATTTTTTTTTTTTAAAGATTATTTATTTATTTATTTATTTGACAGAGAGATAGACAGAAGAGCACAAGCAGAGGGAGTGGCAGAGGGAGAGGGAGAAGCAGGCTCTGCACTGAGCAGGGAACCCGATGCGGGACTCGATCCCAGGACCCTAAGATCATGACCTGAGCCGAAGGCAGACACTTAACCATCTGAGCCACCCAGGCGCCCAGCCAGTTGATTTTTGACAAGAGCGTTGAGACCATTCACTGGGGGAAAGGAGAGTCTCTCTTTAAACAAATTGTGCTAGAATAGTTGGTTAACCACATGCAAAAGAATGAGTTGTGCCCTTACCTCATTCCCGATACTAAAGTTAATTCAATATGGATCAACAACCTCAATATAAATGCCCAAACTATAAAACTGTTAGAAGAAAATATAGGGGCAAAATCTTCATCACCTTGGATTTGACAATGGATACTTGGATGTGACACGAAAGCCCAAGCAACGAAAGGAAAAACAGATAAACTGTTCTTCAAAATTAAAAACTCGTGGCAGGGGCACCTGGGTGGCTCAGTTGTTGAGCGTCTGCCTTCGGCTCAGGTCGTGATCCCAGGGTCCTGGGATCGAGCCCCGCATCGGGCTCCCTGCTCCCTGGGAGGCCTACTTCTCCCTCTCCCACTCCCCCTGCTTGTGTTCCTGCTCTTGCTATCTCTCTCTCTGTCAAAATAAATAATAAAAATAAAAATCTTAAAAAAAAAAAAAACAAAACTCGTGGCAGACGCATTCGAGCTGTACCTCCAAACCTGAGATGAGTCAGCCAAGAACTGTCATTAAGTACAGTCAGCTGAGAGTCTGCATATGAATAATGTAGTGGGTTGTGCTATTTACAGGAAATTAGTGATTTATTTTATTTAAATTTTATGTGGTTTAATGTGCCTCCCAAAAAGTTATCTGCTTTGGAAAATCACACGTATCAACTTCCCATTTTGGCATAAGTTGAGAGGCATACCGCTTTTATTAATAGACAATTTCTCCTCATGTCTGCTGAATAGATGCTGAGCTGAAGGAATGCCAAGTTATTTGCTTGCCGGGGATGCTCTCATGCCTTGGCCCAGTTCTGAGAGGAGGGGCCAAAGTGACAGGGGAGATCAGGAGACTATTCTCTTCATTTGCTAGGAGATGAGGACAGTTTGCTCTGGGTGGAGTCGTGGAGATGGAGAGAATTGAATGTTTTTGAGAATTATTTCAGTGAAGAAATCCAAAAGTTCTGGTGGTGGATTGGAGAGATGCTGCGTTCATTTTCCATGTTGAGCAACAGATCACCACAAACTTAGCAACTCAGCAACACTCATTTATTGTCTCATGGTTTCCTCATGTCAGGAGTCCAGGCACAGAGGACTGGGTCCTCTGCTCAGACCTTCGGACTTCAGTTAGGTGCTGACTTGGGCTGTGGTCTCACCAGAGGATCAGCTGGGAAAAGGTTCATTTCCAAACTAACTCAGGTGCTTGGCAGAATTCATCTCCTTGCAATTTGTAGCACCGAGATCTCGGTTTTCTTTCTGGCTGTCGGGGGATCCCCCACAGTTCCTTGACAAATATGACAGCTTACTTCTTTAAAGCTAGCGAGGGAGTCTCTCTCACTTCAGCCTGCAGGATGGAGTCTTACATAACATAATCCTGGCCCTGGCATCCTGTCACCCTAGCAATATAACACAACCTAAACAAGGTGCTGACATCCATCACCTTGGCCATATTCTACTGATTAGAAGCAAGTCACAAGTTCTGCCTCAAGGGGAGGGAGTTATACAAAAGCATGACACCTTAGAGTGTGTCTGCCACAGGAAGGAGAAGGGAAAGCAAAGTGTCAGCCATAAAGTTCAGATTTCTGGCTTGAGCAGGTGGGTGGTAATACTGCCATTTACAGAGATAGAGAACATGGAGGAGTATGTTTGTTGAGGGACGATCTTGAGTTCAGTTGTGGACAAGGTAAGCAGCTCAAGGGCATGAGCCATGCCTGTTCTGTTCTTCACTCTTTATCCAGTACCTAGGGTAGTTCATGACACATAGTAGGTGCTTGAGACAATGAATGAATGAATGAATGAGATTTGTGAGACATCCTAGTGGAGATAGTGATGAGGCCAGTATCTCCTAGAGGTCACTGGTGTTTGTACAGTGATTAGCATGCTGCCTTGGATGGAACTGCCTCGGAAAGAGGATAGAGGGAGAGCAAGGATCTCAGGACTGGCTGTTGAGAGCCCCAAAACTGAAAAGTCAGGCTGGAGAGGAAACACTGGCAAAGGCTGCCAAGAGGGGCGCCTGGGTGGCTCAGTTGGTTAAGCGACTGCCTTCAGCTCAGGTCATGATCCTGGAGTCCTGGGATCGAGTCCCGCATTGGGATCCCTGCTCAGCGGGGAGTCTGCTTCTCCCTCTGACCCTCCCCCCCCTCATGCTCTCTCTCTCTCTATCTCATTCTCTCTCTCAAATAAATAAATAAAATCTTTAAAAAAAAAAAAGGCTGCCAAGAAAGGATAGACACAAGAGTGGGGTGCTGAAGGCCGCTGCGAAGTTGAGACAGGACTGAGGTGTCCATGTGGAGAACTGGTTTTGGTGGAGTGGTGGGGCTCAGCAGCCAACTCCATGGGCTGAGGAATGTTCAGGAAGTGAGGAAGGGGAGGGCAAGCAGACAGTTCTTTCTAGAAGTCTGGCAATAGCAGGGAGAGATTGAGTGATAACTGGAGGGAGATGAGTCATCCACTGTTGCGATCATCCAGGTTCTAACATCAAGGGAGGGCAGCCCAAGGCAGGTGCTGGGGTGTGAGGGACCGGGTGGCTTTCTTGGTCAGGGGGAGAGAGAGCACCTTTTCTGCCTATCTCGTGGTCTTGCTTTTATGCCACTTTCTCTATCATGTTTTTATTATAGTCAAGCTAACGTAGTTCTTTAAGAATGTTAAGAATGGAAAATATGCCCAAGGAAGCCTCTTTCCTCTCCCCTTCTCTCCTCCTGTCCCCTTCCTTCTTCCTCATCCCCAATAATTCTATCTAGAATTTATTTGCTCCCCCTTTCTTTTTTTTTTTTTTTAAAGATTTTATTTATTTATTTGACAGAGAGAGACACAGAGAGAGAGGGAACACAAGCAGGGGGAGCGGGAGAGGGAGAAGCAGGCTTCCCGCAGAACGGGGAGGCGGATGCGGGGCTCGATCCCAGGACCCTGGGATCATGACCTGAGCCAAAGGCAGACGCTTAACGACTGAGCCACACAGGCGCCCCTCTTTCTTTCTTTCTTTCTTTCTTTCTTTCTTTCTTTCTTTCTTTCT
>NW_023270377.1:18719521-18722055 GCF_011800145.1 Mirounga leonina
TCTTTCTTTCTTTCTTTCTTTCTTTCTTTCTTTCTTTCTTTCTTTCTTTCTTTCTTTCTTTCTTTCTTTCTTTCTTTAAGTATGGAAGAGACGAGCAGTTCTCATTGCTGACAAGTAGGCTTAAAGAAAGGAGAAATTCTTTGTTGAGGGACGATCCCTCATAAAAAAAGTGAAGATGATAATTAATAGTGTGAGACTTCCAAGAAAGCAGAAGGGAGATGGATTCTAGGGCACAAGATTGGCTTTGGCATGGCCAAGGGACAGCAGCTCCACTACGGCAGGAGTGAAGGAGGAAGGCGTGGGGTGGGCCTGGTGATGTGTTGGTCTGCTGTCAGCAAGGAGAGGGAGGTCCCCAGAACTCAGGGTCCATTGTCTTTTGCGTCCTCTGAGACACTACCTTTCACATAAAAACTAATAATACTGTTGAATGGAAGAGTACGTGCACAAACCCTTTACAGGACAGCATACATAGCATATTTTTTCCTTAAGTGTTTTGAAATGAAATCCTTATTGACTTTAGTTATCATATATGTAACACATGTTCCTTGTAAAAAAATTTAAATAATACAGAAAATTTCCCTTGAAATTCTACCCCACAGAAATAACCATTGTTAATGGTGAGCGGCTACCGTGCCAGTGGATTACATATTAAACAAAAGACAATATATGGAATTGTGTGAGCGGTTTCTCTCACTTTCACATTATATCCTTTGTGTCAATATGTAAAGATCATCCTTATCTTTTGTAACACCTGCCTGGTCTCTGGTCTCCATAACACTTCCGAGTCTCCTGTATTTATTTAACAAAAACCCTTTGATTAGCATTTAGGTTGTATCTAATTCTTCAATACAATGACCATTCTTGTTTATACCACTTTGCACACCTGCACCATTATTTTCTTAAAATAAATTTCTAGAAGAGGGAAACACATGTGCACACTTAAAATTTTGATACCCATCTCTAAATTGCCCTCCAGAAAGCTCTGCCAATTTGAGCTTTCATTAACAGAAGCTAGGGGTGCCTGTTTCCTCACACTCTTGCTAACAACTGGCTTATAAATCTTTTTAATCCTGTTAATCTAAGTGAAAAATGACATCTCATTTTAATTTGCTTATCTGTAATTGTTAGTGAGGTAGAACATCTTGAACATGAGTTGTGGCTGTTTGCATGTCTTCTTTTATGGAGTGCTTCTTAATGCCTTTTACTAATTTTCTATTAGGCTTGTAATGTTCTTATTTGTTTCTAAATAATCCATAGTTTAAAAATATTACTCTTTATCGTGTTGCAAATATTTTTTCCATTTTGTTATTTATCTTTTAGTTACGCCATTGGTTTGCTTTGTGATATAGGGATTTTTACATTTTCATGTCAAATTTCTCAATCTTTCTTGTCATTTTATTTTATTTTTTTATATATTTTAAAGTAGGCTCCATGCCCAATGTGGAGATTGAACTCATGACCCTGAGATCAAGAGTCGCATGCTCTACTGACTGAGCCAACCAGGTGTCCCCCATTTTATTTTATTTTGTTTTGTTTTATTTTTTATGTCATTGACATAGTCCTAAGAAAGCTGATTATCACATCAAAATTATTAAAAAATTCTATTTTTTCTCTATTACTTTGTAGTTTAACCCTTTTCATTAAAATTTTATCCTTTTCTGCTTATTTTTTAATTAGATGAATAATATATGATTATATTCTAGTCACTTTCTTCTTTGTTTTATTTTATTTATTTATCTTTCTTTATTTCATTTTAGTCACTTTCTTAGAAGTAATCAGTTATCTGATTAAGATTTGTCCTTTCAAAATCCTTTAATACATTTTCATTCATGTATTCATATACAGATATACATACATATTTAACATAAATAGTATTATTCTATATATGTTATTTATACCTGCTCTTTCATTGAACAATAGTTAAATATTTCCTTGTTAGTACCAATAGATTGACCTCTGCCTTTTCTAGCTACTGCATGATAGTCCATTGTATGAATATACTATAAGTTGTGGTTTAATTCTTTCATGTTTAAATCTTTAATCCATCTGAATTTTGTGTGTATGTATATGTGAGTGGAGTGAATTGGGAATATAACATAATTTTTTCCCCACTAAATTTCCAACTATCCCAACATCATGTGTTGAATAACCCATTTTTTCTTTACTATCTTGAAGTGTTGCTTTACAATAGGATGAATGCTAGATTGACGATGTTGAGAGGTGGACATAGCAAAGTCTTCAGGAACTTATGAAGGAGCTTCCTGCTTCCGCTGGACCAGCAGTACCAGCTAGCCTGGTATTCCTAATTCTTCCTCAGCCATGCAGCTTGCTCTGCACAGGCATAGAAGAGGACTGACCAGTATTATTAGTTTATTGTGTGAAAGATGGTGTCTCGGAGGATGAATATCCATTAGGATATTCCCTAATTCTTTTATTCTCAGGTACATGGAAATCCTAATTTTGCAATGAGAACTTCTTCCTCTTCTCTTCTTTCTTTCTTTCTTTCTTTCTTTCTTTCTTTCTTTCTTTCTTTC
>NW_023270377.1:18722065-18731992 GCF_011800145.1 Mirounga leonina
TTCTTTCTTTCTTTCTTTCTTTCTTTCTTTCTTTCTTTCTTTCTTTCATTTCTTTCCCTTCTCCTTCTTCTTCTTCTTCTTCCTCCTCCTCCTCCCTCTCCCTCTCTTCTCCTTCTCCTCCTTCTTCCTTCTCCTCCTCCTCCTCCTCCTCCTCCTCCTCCTCCTCCTCCTCCTCCTTCTTCTTCTTCTTCTTCTTCTTCTTCTTCTTCTTCTTCTTCTTCTTCTTCTTCTTCTTCTTCATCCTTTATAAGACTGTGATAGACCTGCCTATTATCTCCATCTCCCCTGAATTCCTTGAGGTGTGTATGGCTTTATGTGCCATGTGGCTCAGGAGAAGACCCTGATCACTAGCCTTCCCTCCTGGGAATCTGGAACAGTAATGTCAGAGACAGAGACAGAGCTGGTTTTACTTTTGTGAAGTGTTCCACTGGTAAAAATGAGATGATTTGGGTGGCCTGTGGTGAATCAGTTTTAATTTAATTTAATTAAAAATTAAGCATTAAACTGAGGGTTGCAGGAGTGGAGGGGAATGAGAGGGATGGGTGGCTGGGTGATGGACACTGGGGAGGGTATGTGCTATGGTGAGTGCTGTGAATTGTGCAAGACTGATGAATCACAGACCTGTACCCCTGAAACAAATAATACATTATATGTTAATAAAAAATATAAAAAATAAAAATAAAAGAAATTATTATTATTTTTACTTCCATTTACCAGTTTATCATAAAGGACACAAATGAACAGCCGGGTGGACAGGCAAGGTCTGAAAGGGTCCTGAATGCAGGAACTTCTCAGTGGAGTTGGGGTGCACCACCCTTGTGGGTGGATATGTTTACCAACTTGGAAACCTGATTTAATTTTAATCATTACATATTTGTTTTCACAGGTATTAGAAAAAGATCAGACGCACACATGAGAGCCACAAGGCTAAAGTGGGCATTTAACTTACAATGATACAAGTTAATCAATTTAAAAAACACGGTGCTTGAGTAGACACGGCACAAATGTTGCGCTTGGTCTGAGGATAATCGATGAGAGTCAAATCACTCAATCAGTCAAGAGTGCCTTCAACTGTGAGTAACAAGAACCAAACTCATAATAGCTTAAACACATAGTGGTATTTTTGTTGTTATTTTACACACAATGTCCTTTCATGTTGGTTCAGGGGTTCAACGCTGTCCAAGGGTGAACCACCTCTTTGTGATTCTTCTGACCTTCTCTTCATGGTCCCATGATGGCTGTTGGAGTTCTAGCTCCCACAACCAAAAGGAAGAAAAAGGAAGAGGTGGCACCCAGCAGCACCTTTCCCTTTTGTTGGGACAAGCGAGAGCTTTCCTAGAGTTCCCAGCAGTCTTCTCGGGAAGCATCTGCCAGAACCACATACGGGGCCACTGCTAGGTGGAAAGGAGGCTGGGAATGTGGACAACAGACCGGCATAGTTGCCTTTGACCATCTCCATCAGGCTGAGCTCCTTATAGCGAGGAAGGAGGAACAGGTAGTGGGTTAGATGAGCACCATGTCTGCCATGTGGGAATGCGTGGCCAGGCAGAGAGAGGAAGAGACAGCAGGCCATATGGCCCCAGAGAGAAAGCCATGGTAAGGACTCATGTCAGGCTTTCAACTCCGATGCCTAAGTGACAAACTGTACTTCATTTCCTGCTCTTGCAAGCTGGCGGGATTGCTTGTTGTCTCATTTCCATAAACTCTTCTTCGACTCGAGCTGGTGGGAGTGGGTGGGTTTCTCTGATTCCTTAGAGCCGTGAGCAGAGTTTTTGACAGGTCTTAACATGTGTCTCCTCATTTGTTCTTTAGAGCGGTTGCTGTTGTCCTTATTTTCTGCAAGAACAAAAAGAGGCTCTGAGAGGTTAGGTTTGCCCACCCTCATGTGATTCTGATCCAGATTTTCTGGCAACTAGTATATTCTTTATGCCATCTCTGTAGTTTGAGGAGGATCATCTATGCAGGAGAAGTGTTTATTCTGTAAATAGCACCAAGGGCAGATGAGAGATGGAGTTTCCTCTGGGGCCTGCCAATGTCACCCAGGAGCTCTGTCCCTGGCTTAAGTCAAAAGGCAGAGGAGGCGGCTTGACTCTGTCATGCATCTAGGTTTTGGAGACTCAGGGAATGTTTACTTTTCTGCTTGTCTATTTTCAAACTTTATGCCTGTAATTTATTGTCCTGATTACTGTTTAACATGGTTGGAAGATATGGTCTATTCAAGTTGTGGATTTGTGTGAGAAGCCCAAGGGAAAATGAGTGCATTTGGGAGCTATTGTTCTTCCCCTTCTCACGCCATCAGCTCTCCTTGGGTGACCTTTGCTGCCGGAGCTCCCACCACCACCCAGACAGTGTCAGCTATCAAGATGGTGATTCATCTGGTCAAGCAGAAGTCATTATCTCCTCTCCCTAAACTTGACCCTTCCTCTGCATTCCCTATCTCAGTAAATGGTACAGCGGTCTACACGGTCATGCCCGGAAGTCACCACCCCCACATGCAACCGCTTGCCACATTATTTAAGATTAATCAGGCTGTAATACGCCTCCTCTCATCTTCCCGAAATGCCTCAGTTCCGGCCTTAATCTCTTTTCGGAGGATGGTGGACACCATCTCCTGGACTCATTGTTTTCTAAGCTTGTTAGAAACCTGAGTACTTGTTAATTATCTGGATTCCCGGGCCCTGCTTCTAAGCTCTGATTCAGCAGGACTGGTGTGGGCCCTGGAATCCACATACTTCACAATGATCCCAATCAGTTATGCTGAGCAGTGGGCTGCACTGGTACCCAGCTGGTTTCCCTGCCTCAAGGGCGCTCTGCGGTCAATCTAGCTTTCCTCTGCTGTAGAAGTAGCTTCCTAAAAGGGGCTGGGAGCTCTGACAATGCAGCACAAAACCCAAACCTGCCGCAAGCCCAACGGGCTATGATTTAGCCACCACTTCCCTCTCCAGTCTTATCTCCTGCCTTCCCTGGGTTCTACTAGTAAAAGCCGTTTGTCAAATTTGAGGATCCCATTTCTTTTCTTTCTTTCTTTCTTTTTTTTTTAAGACTTATTTATTTATTTGAGAGAGAGAGAGAGCAAGCTAGGGGAGGAGAAGAGGGAGAGAGAGAGAATCTCAAGCAGACTCCCCGCTGAGTGTGGAGCCTGACACGGGGCTCGATCTCAGGATCATGACCTGAGCTGACATCAAGAGTCGGACCCTTAACCAACTGATCCACCCAGGCTCCCTATCCCATTGCTTTTTCATTGCTCAATGCCTCTGCCTATGCTGTTCTTTCTGCCTGGACAACCCTCCATCCCCAGGTCTACCTGGAAAACTCCTATCCATCCTGCAAGACCCAACTCAAGTGTTCCTTCTTCCCTGAAGCTTTCTTTGCCACCCTTGCAACTCAGATGTATGTTTATTATTGCAATTATCGCCCCATTGAATTCTCCATTGAAGAGACTGTGTTTAGCTCACAGGTACAGGTGGCATTTGCTTTTCCTGTGTGAAAGGAAATTTAGTGAAAGCACACAGGGCAGTTTCCAGCAAAAAGCGTTCCCATACTTTCCCCTGCATGTAAACTCTAGAGAGCTTCTTACTGTGAAAATCAAACAGTCCTCTATCTGTTTACATTTACAATGTCAGTATACTGAACTGTGTAATAACAGTCAACACGTATCTGGTGCCCGCTGTGTGCTAGAAACTTTGTGTTCACCATTTCACTTCATCCTACGGATGAGAAAATCGAGGCTCAGAGGTGAACTAATTTGCCCAAGATCACAAAACTGCTAAGTGATGGAATTGGTACAATGCTAATTCTACCTCTTCCAGAGATTTCTTAAACAACATTAGGATATGCGGTATGTGTCTAGGACAAAACACCCCTGGACCAGGGGGTGCAGGAAATGTAAATGAGTGAAGCAGGGTGGGCTTGAGGCAATAAGGTGGGGTAGGGAGTGTGGCAAACTGGAGGGTGTACACCCTGCTCAAAAGAGTGCCAAGACCGAGTGCCGGTTGACGCTCCCCTCCCTACCATTTTATTGTAAAAAATTTCGAAAGTATAGCAAAGTTGAAAGAACTTCACTGTACATGCATGTATACCTACTACCTAGAATCTACCATTAACATTTGACTTGCCTTATCCTGTATCTATGCATCTAGCCATCCCTGTATCCATTAATCCATTTTGCTTTTTTGATGGGTTTCAAAGGAAACTGCAGACAGCCGTGCACTTCTCTCTGAATACATCAGGTTGTAGAGCATTAACTAGAGATCAGTATTTATAGTTTTTCCTTTGATGAAAAATTTATAGACAATGAAACGTACAAATCTACCTATTTGTATATTCACTCAGTTTTGGCAAATATGTGCTCCTGTATCATCCCAACCTCCATCAATATAGAAAACATTACCATTATCCCTAAAGATTCCCTCAAGTCCCTCCTGTTTATCTCTGCTTCTGTCCCCACCGAGGTAGCCACTGTTCTGATTCTTTCCTTTTTCTTTTTTTTAGTATTTATTTTTTATTTTTAAATTTTTATTTATTTATTTGACAGAGAGAGACACAGTGAGAGAGGGAACACAAGCAGGGGGAGCGGGAGAGGGAGAAGCAGGCTTTCCATGGAGCAGGGAGCCTGAGGCGGGGCTCGATCCCAGGACGCTGGGCTCATGACCTGAGCCGAAGGCAGACACTTAACTGACTGAGCCACCCAGGCGCCCCAGTTCTGATTCTTTTCTTTCTATTTTGCACCTAGTTTTATTTATAATGCCAACTTTTATCAGGTCACTAAAGTTAACTAGACAATAAACTAGGCAGAAATCACTCTACAAAGAGAGGGAAAGCCCCAAATACCACCTTCTAGAGAGAACCACTGTTCAGGTTTATTTGTAGCAAAGAAAAAAAAGAGACTTTTGATCATCCTGGAAGAAACTGAGCATTATGTTTGGAATCTGTACTCAACTGCAAGGAGGACAATATTCTGCCCACACCACTGATTTGCTGCTTCATTTGTCTACTGTTGGTCTAATACTAACAATCACAAACAGAGCAGCACAACTAGTCTTTGGAACAATCCCTAGAGTGTTCCAGGGTCAGGCACAACATTTCACTTTTCACACCACTGCTTCTCTTTGAGTACCTGGGCTGCCTTTTCGTCAGGAAAAGTCATTTTGGATATGGAAGTTCTTGCGAATCTCCTCAGGAGTTTCCCCCTTGATTGTACTGGCAACCATTTTGCATGTAACATCAAGCAAACTTTGGATTTCTAAGTAATTCGCAGCCAGAATAAGTTCGCAAAATGTTCCTCAGTCAGCTTTCAGGAATTCTTGGTCCCAAATAGGGACATCATCTGTCCACTTTGCTTGCCTCATCCATTCCCAAATCTCCCCACATGGTCGCGATAGTCACAGATTGCTTGGCAATTTCAACATCAACCTCAAATCTCTCTCCATCAGAGCTCTGCCACTTAATTGAAGGCACGGTGCTCCGTCTCAGGGAGACTGTGGGCTAGAGGCTGACAAGAGCATGGTGGCCTCAGCAACGAGAAGAGAAAGGGTGGAGAACAAGGCCACCACCGGATTATCTTCTCCCATAGATTAGTTTTGCTTGTTCTGGAAACTCACAAAAGTAGACTCATACAGAATGTACTTTCCCTCAGCTTGAAGTTTTAAAGATTCATCCGTGTTGTCGAGTGTATCCGTAGTTCATTGCTCTTAGTTGTTGAGAAGTCTTCCACTGTATTCCATTGTATGAACAGACCAGTTTGATTAGCCATCCTCTGTGTGCGGACATCTGGACTGTTTCTAGTTTTTGGCTCTTACGAATAAAGCTATTAATATTTTGTATAAATACTTTTGTGAGCATATATTTGCATTTCTCCTGGGTGTATTTCTAGGGGTGGAATTGCTGGGTTAGAGGGTAGGAGTATGTTTAGTTTTAGAAGAAACTGCCAGACCTTTTACCTGAGTGGTTTTACCATTTTATGTCCCCACCAATGACATATGAGACTTCTGGTTGGTCCACAGCCTTCATATCCTTCATGGACATACTGCTCATTTGTATATCTTCTTTTGTGAAGTGTCTGTTCAAATCTTTTTTTTTTTTTTAAGAGATTTTATTATTTGTTTATTTGAGAGAGGGGGAGGGGCAGAAGGAGAGGGAGAATTTCAAGCAGACTCGGTGCTGAGCACGGAGCCTGACATGGGGCTTGATCTCATGACCCTGAGATCATGACCTGAGCTGAAACTGAAAGTCAGACACTCAACCAACTGAGCCATCCAGGCGCCCCCTGCCTGTTAAAATCTTTTGCCCACTTTTTTTTTTTTTTGAGTTGTCTTTTACTATTTTTATTATTGTTGGAGTTCTTGATATACCCTGGATGCCAGCCCTTTGTCAGATATATCTTTCACAATTGTTTTCTTCCAGGTGGTGGTTTGTCTAGCCCTTTTCTTAATGGTGTCTTTTGGATGAGCAGAAAATTTTGATTTTGATGAAATCTAGTTTAGCAAAGATATTTTAATTTTTATTTATTTATTTTTAAAAGATTTTGTTTATTTATTTGACAGAGAGAGACACAGTGAGAGAGGGAACACAAGCAGGGGGAGAGGGAGAGGGAGAAGCAGGCTTCCTGCTGAGCAGGGAGCCCAATGTGGGGCTCAATCTCAGGACCCTGGGCTCATGACCTGAGCCAAAGGCAGACACTTAATGACTGAGCCACCCAGGCACCCCTAGCAAAGACATTTTTAAATGGTTATTGCATTCTTTGATTTGTCCGAGAAACTTTTTGCTTGCCCCTGAGTCATGGAGATATTCATTCATGTTTTCTTCTAGAAACTTTACAGTTTTAGCTTTTACGTTTAGGCTGATGCTTCATCTCAAAATAATGTTTGTGTATGATGTAGGGGTCAAGGTTCATATTTTTCCCCTACCTCACTATTCTAGCAATGGTTCGTTTGATAAAACTTTCCTTTCCCCATCTGACTGCTTTGGCACTTCCGTTGAAAATCAGATGATGGCATGAGTGTGGTTCTGTTTCTAGGATCTCTTTCCTGTACCCGGGTCAGCTGATTTTTGCCATGGGCTCAGTATTGCCAGATCTCCCAAATTTTAGAGGACAGCATAGAAACTCTGATGGTTTCTAATGTGAATAAGTCTAAATTTTTAAACGTTGAAAACCAACTCTAAATTTGAATGAACAAACAAAGAGACCAACTCCATGCAGCCAAACAAACTCATTGGGTCTGGGGCCTTGGGAGCAGGGGAGATAATTTCAGCAGGAAGCTGGATGTATGTATATTCAAGTATAAATCAAGCTCCTTATTTTAAGTGACAGAAAATGGGAAGGTCTCCAGGGCAGGCAGGTGGGTTTCAATAGTCAGTGCTTGTTTTTTTTTTTTTTTTTTTTTTTTATTTGAGAGAGAGAGAATGAGAGAGAGCAAGCACATGAGAGGGGGGAGGGTCAGAGGGAGAAGCAGACTCCCTGCCGAGCAGGGAGCCCGATGCGGGACTCGATCCCGGGACTCCAGGATCATGACCTGAGCCGAAGGCAGTCGCTTAACCAACTGAGCCACCCAGGCGCCCCAGTCAGTGCTTGTTAATGAGAATTCGCTGCCAGGGTGAGTTTAAAACCCAGGCCTGAGGTTTCTTTGGTGCCCAGGAGACTGGGGGAGTACATCTGGGGAGCTATTTGGAATTACGTCTAGAAACAATAAAGGCAGAGAGGGCCAGGTGGGAGATGAGGAGAGGCCAGCATACCCTGGGTTATAGTGCTAAACTGAGAGTTTAGGCCTCTAGACAGACCAGTGACAGGAAAGAGAGAAGGACCAAGAGAGCCCAGGTGAGCTGATTTGGAGTCAAGGGTCTGGAGTGGAGGGGACTAAGACAGGACAATTCTCTAGGCCCAGGCCCAGAAAGATGCCTCGTGGAATTGGCTGAAGGTCAGCACCACCTACTTGTCATCCCCAAGTTAAAGTTCCTAGTTTTTAACATGTTAAGATTACAGTTTACATTTAAAAAGTTCAACGGGAACCACTTCACATTTTTTTTTTTTAATTTTATTTATTTATTTGAGAGAGAGGGAGACAGAGAGAGTGAGAGAGTGAGAGCCGGGGGAGCGGGAAAGGGAGAAGCAGACTCCCTGCCGAACAGGGAAAACGGGGAGCCGGACGCGGGGCTCCACCCCAGGACCCAAGATCATGACCTGAGCTGAAAGCAGACGCTTAACTGACTGAGCCACCCAGGCGCCCCCACATGTTTCAAACATAAAAAAAAAAAATACTAAAAATGATGAATGAAAAGTCTTTTTCCCACCTGTCTCCCATCTGCCCAGTTCCCGTCTTCAACCCCTCCACCCCCAGCTACCATTTGTACAGTTTATTTTTACCCCAACCAAGGACACTAGTTTGGCAGCCATGTCTGTCTGACAGAATGTTGAGTGTGCCGGTTGGGCCGCATGGGGCAGAGCTCACTGCAGTTGGCTGCATGTGAGAGAAAACAAGCAGGCCTGCATTAAAGCCAGATAGAACTTTGTTAGAACTTGCTAGAACCTTGCCTCATGAATATGTAAGACAGCGCGATCCGGATAGGAAATCATCCTACTGAAATGTGACATGGGGCTTGCTATGGACTACATTGTGTCTCCTCAAAATTCCTATGTTGAAGCCTTAACCCCCAGTGTCATGGTATTTGGAGGTGGGGCCTTTGGGACGCAATTGGGTTTAGCTGAAGTTATGGGGCCTCCGTGATGGGCTTTGTGTCCTCAGGAGGAGAGGGAGAGACCAGAGCCCTGTTTCTGTCAGCACTGTGCACGGACGCCATGGGAAGGCAGCTGTCTGCAGGCCCGGAAGCGAGCTTTCACTAAGAGCCCCACCATGTTGGCGCCCGGACGTCCACCTGCCACCGAGTCCACGCTGCTTTGTGACAGCAGCCTGAGCTGCCTAAGACGGGGGCTCTGGCACCAACCAAAAAATGAGCTCCGAGAAAACCATGGAAAGATTTTCAGTTCTTTGAAATACACCTTTGAATGGTTTTGCCCAGAGCATCCCAATGTGCTGTACTTGAAAGTGCAGGCTCACACAGAGAGACTGAGAACCACTGGTCTGGAGGAAGGCTCTGTGGGGGAAGGGGACGACCACAGGGACAGGACCCTGAAGTGCTAGAAGCCCGCGAGAAGTTGGATGGCCTGTGAGCACAAGGGTGATTAACTTCAACTGCGCGGCTCTGGCTGGGCTCACACTCTTGCCAACCGCTAAACTCTCCTCTGGGAGGAATGTAGAGGGAAGAATGAATGCATGTGAGAGGATTTGCAAACCTTCAGGGGTGATGTTGGGTTCTGGATGTTGGCTGCCTGACTCAACTTCTATGGGGTAGAGGGTATTTTCACGGAGAAGATTTCAATTTCTTGTCCCCACTGCCATTTATTTTGATTTGAAGGTAATGCTGCCCTCTCCTGGGCTGATCTTGCAACTGCAGCCCCTGGCCACCCAGAGTCAACACCACCCCCCCACCCCACGCCCCCGGCAACGGAGCCCTAGCTTGATCTCAAGTGGTGTCAGTATCGTTGGGGGTCTCAGGCTTTGCTAAGTCACCATGGTGGAGTCAGCTTGCCCTTCAGTGCTATATCCCAGAGGCTGGAGGTGAGATAAACAGAAGGCAAGTGACTTTAGGGTCTCCAAATAGAGCCCATCCTTTTTCTTTTTCTTTTTCTTTTCTTTCTTTCTTCTTTCTTTCTTTCTTTCTTTCTTTCTTTCTTTCTTTCTTTCTTTCTTTCTTTCTTTCTTTCTTTCTTTCTTTTCTTTCTTTCTTTCTTCTTTCTTCTTTCTTTCTTTTTCTTTCTCTTTCTTCCTTTCTTTCTCTTTCTTTTTCTTTCTTTTTCTTTCTCTTTCTTCCTTTCTTTCTCTTCCTCCCTTCCTTCCTTCCTTCCTTCCTTCCTTCCTTCCTTCCTTCCTTCCT
>NW_023270377.1:18732002-18951359 GCF_011800145.1 Mirounga leonina
TTTCTTTCTTTCTTTCTTTCTTTCTTTCTTTCTTTCTTTCTTTCTTTTCTTTTGATTTTCTTTCCTCAACCACTTTTTATCCCATCCTAATCATCAAGCTGTCTCCTAGGCACTTGAGATATAGTGATCTAGATAGGTAAGGATTTCTACCTTCCCGAAGCTTATAGTCTAGAGAAGAGAGAGCCGATAAACAGTAGTGTATGTAGTACCCACGCAGATTATGGAGTATGTTCAAAGTGGTAAGTGCTGTGAGAGGGGAAACATGTTTGGAATATAGCACAGCCAGGGACATCAGGAGTGCTAGGGGAGGTGCAGTTGGGAATAGGTGCACAGAATGGGCCTCAGTGAGAAGGTAGCATTTGAGCAAATTCTCAGAGGAGGTGGAGGAGTTACGTGTGGGAGATCTATAGGAGAGCATTCAGAGAAGAGTGGGCATTGGAAGCAATGCTCTTGAGGCAGGAGCCGGGCTAATATGGCTGGAGCAGAGCTCTAAGGAGGGGGAAGGAGGAGGATACAGTTAGAGGATGCTATGGGCTGGATTGTGTCCCCTCCCTTCCCCGCCCCTTCATATGTTAGAGTCCCGCAGTAAGTCAGAATGGGACCTTATTTAGAAATAGGGCTGTCGCAGATGTCAGCAGCTAGGATGAGGCCATCAGAGGGTGCCCGAATCCAACATGACTAGGGTCCTTAGAAAGAGGGGAAATTTGGACACAGACACAGGCATCTGAGGAGAGCATCATGTGACGATGAGGGCAGAGATCAGGCTGATGCATCTATAAGCCAAGGCATGCCAAAGATGCCCAGCAAGCCAGCAGGCACTAGGAGAGAAGCCTGGGACGGCTTTTCCCTGGCAGCCCTCAGAGGAACCAACCCTGCTGACACCCTTATCCTGGACATCCAGCCTCCAGGACTGTAAGACAATAACTCTCTGCTGGGTGAGCCACTCCAGCATACTAATACACGGGGATGACGAGGCGGGATGGCAGTGGGGGAATGATGGGGAAGGCCCTAGAGGATTTTGGCTTTTCAAATTCGTTTTTTCATGATTAAACGGGATATATCCCCCCAAATGCAAGCATTGTTCAACAGCAGAAGACCATTAATATAATTCACATGCTAATATATCTAAGAAGAAAAAAAAAAATCGTATGACCGTCTACATAGGCCTTTGACAAATTTCAATACCCACTACTCCCGATTTAAAAAATAAAACTCAATAGAACACTGTATGTTAACTACACGGGAATGAAAATAAAAAAAAATAATTAAAATCCACCTAGACCTGCAGGCAGAAAGCATTCTCAAAAATAGGAGAATGGAATTGTATTCATAAATAAGGTAGAAGTGAATCTCTCAATTACAAAATCAGTTTTAAGACAGAAAAACGAAACTCCACAAAATCAGATAGGTGACAACTTTAAAAACAAGTGTTAATGGAACTCCAGCTTTTATCTGGATTTTGCCAGCTTTTCCATTATTACCTCTTTCCATACCAGGATCCAGGCCAGGGGACCACATTGCCTCTAGCTGGCATGTCACCCCAATCTCCTGTGACCCAGGGTAGTTTTGCTCAGTCCTTCCTTGTTTCTCATGACCTTGATCGTCTTGAGGAGTGCTGTTCAGGTATCCTATAGAACGCTCCCCCGCCCCAATCTGGGTTTGTCTGATGTTTTTCTCCCGACTAGATGGGGGTAATGGGTTTTTGGAGAGGATACCACAGGTGGGTGACTTCTCATCATATTCTGTTGGGAGGGTAGGAGCACACAGCATCCCTGGTGATGTCAACCTTCCTTAATTGGTTAAGGTAGTGTTCCCCAGGTTTCTCCACCGTGAAGCTGCTTAAAATGCACTCAAAATTATTAAAGCAGTGAAATTCATTCTTTGGAACCATGGGAGGGCAGTGAGAAGGCATGGTGTGATCTGACTTAGAATGTCAAACATCATTCCGGCGGGCATGAATGGGAGAGATTAGAAGAGCAGGAGGACTGGGAGGTCACTTCAGTAACCTAGGTGAGAAAGGGAAGGTGGCAGGGGCCAGGGCATCAGCTGTTGGGGTAATGAGAAAATAGGAGTTGGAATCTATTTTGGTAGAGCTGGCAGAACTTTCTGGCAGATTGAATGTCAGGTGTGAGAGATAGGTGTCAAAGAAGAGTCTACAAAGTGGCCTGAGCTACTGGAAGGACGGAGTGGCCACCGACTGAGCTAAGGTGAAGATTCTAATCTGCCTCTTCACTCCTCTCCACTACTTCATCCACTTAACCAATATTTGCTTGGTGCCAGAGCCGGCTGCAGGACCCGGTGCAAAATGAAAGCTTGGGGTCCTTCATTCCAAAAGCAGGAGAAAAGCTTGTTTCTTTCTTCTACGATCGTTCTCTTAACTGGACTCTGTGTTTTTTTGTTTTGTTTTGTTTTAAGTAGACTCCACACGGGGAGCCCAGTGTGAGGCTCAAACTCACAACCCTGAGGTCAAGACCTGGGCTTTCTTTTTTTTTTTTTTAAAGATTTTATTTATTTATTTGAGACAGAGAGAATGAGAGACAGAGAGCATGAGGGGGAGGAGGGTCAGAGGGAGAAGCAGACTCCCTGCCGAGCAGGGAGCCCGATGCGGGACTCGATCCAGGGACTCCAGGATCATGACCTGAGCCGAAGGCAGTCGCTTAACCAACTGAGCCACCCAGGCGCCCCAAGACCTGGGCTTTCTTAAGCGTCTAGCCACTCAGGTGCCCCTAAAGATAGTCTCTAATGGACTCTGTGTTTTTTATTTGCTCTTTAATGCTGTGCTCCCCGAGGCATAGGGCCCTGTAGGGTGGGGGAGTGGGAGGCTGAGCCCAAGGAGGCAATAAGGGTGGGACTGCATGTGAGCTGAACTCCAAGCCCCTGTGTGCGCTCCACTGTCCCACCAGACTTCACTCAGAAGACACCAACTCCGAGATAAAGTATTACGAAGTTCAAGGCAGTGACTGCAGAGCATTCTGCCCCAAGCTCAGGGCTCTTTTGAGCACAGGACTCCATGTGGCTGTGCTGGTCACCCACCCACTTCCTGTTTGGCATCTACTTGTATGTGTCACACCCTTTGCGGGGCACCGAGAATGCAAAAAAGAATCTTTTATAGTTCCTGCCTTTAAGGAGGGGTGAGGAACGAAGGGATGGTTTATGAATCACTACTCTGTACCAGAGTCTTGCCTATTCACAGCCCAGTGGGAGGGAAAGACTTCTAAAAATGATTCAATAACACAGTCTGGAAACCACAACAGTGGAGAACCCGGCCGGGTGACACAGGAAGGGAGGGGAGGGAGGATGCAGGGCATTCAGGGCTTGAGGAGTTGGGAGTTCAGTGGACAGGAGACTCAACGTCCTGGGCGTCTGCTCATGAACCTAGCTGGACCGGCAAATTGGAGTGAGGAGAAGGGGAAATGACCATTAGAAGGTTATTTACTGTTTTTTTTGTGTGTGTGTGAAAATGGCTAAATACATATTTTTTTAATTGCAAAAGTCATGCTCATTTGAGAAATTGGGCAATATCAAAAGATATAAACAAGAAAGCAACTATCTGTAATCCCACCACCCAAAGAGAACCACTGTTAACATTTTGACTCTCTTTCCTATTTTTTCCCCTGGGCGCACACATGCATTTATTACAAAGTGTTATCCTACTGTACATTCTACTTGTTAACCCGTATTTGCCCTTGGCATCCTATTATAGCTACCTTTCCCTAACATTAATTGTAGCTATCAGTGGTTGTGTTTAATGGACACACAGTGTTCCATTTTATAGATCTACTTTAATTTGTATAAAAGTTTTGGAAGGGCACTGAAGTTTATCAACCTGTATTATATAAACAACCCTGTGATAAGCTTTGTCTTCCCTCCCTCCCTCCCCCTGCCTTCCATTCCTCACATTAAGTGGGATTTCAGGGTCAGAGGGTCTGCATTGTTTAGTGTGTTTGATGCATATTCTCCCAACAGGACTGTGTGTGGAGGGGGCGGGTACAAAGACAGCAAAATGTGATTGAACAATTATTATCTGCCGGATACTATGCTAAGCACTTTACACGTATTAACTCATCGATCCTCATATCAGTTCTATGAGCTAGGTGCTACTTTTCTTCCCATTTTACAGACGAGAAAATTAGGGGCAATTGAGCCAGTATCCAAGGCTCCGAAGGGCAACAACTGTCCAGGGACAGGGCTGAGATCTGCACCACGGTGGTTCGGTTCCAGAGCCTGCACTCTATCCCAGTTCATCATCACGTAGCACCATGAGGCGAGTATCATTATCCCCATTTTTATGGGTAAGGATTTTTTTTTTAGTCTTTTTTTTAAGTTTTAATTTTAATTCCAAAGATAAAGATATTTTGATACACATTAAGAAACTTGTCCAAGATCATCAACCAATAAAGGAAGGGCCATATTCGAAGCATCATCTGTGTGACTCCAAAGCAGAGATTGCTGGGTCCTTCATGAAGATGTCTGAATTCATTCAGGAGTGTGTTCTCAGCTGGGTTTTTATGTGCTTACTTTTCAACGTTCCTCTTTGGCTTCTGCCAGAGCTCGGCAATCAGGGCTCGGAGGTCTGCACCTGCCCAGGTCATATCTCTGTCAAGTCCTCACTTACCCTGACTCTCACAGCCTGGACCCTGTGATGCACTGACTTTCCTCCCCTCTCCTCTCATCCTAGATCACCTCGTTTTCTAGAACTCTTTCAGTTGGTCACAGTTTTGGTTGCCAGTCACAGGACACTCAGCCTGAACTGGTCTTAACAATAGAGAACTGAAAAGTACCCAGGGAAGATTGCCTCTGGTTTGTTCAGGACTCTGGCTCGGTTTCCCTGTGATTCTCTCAGTTCTGCCTTCCTCTGTGTGTTAGTTTTGGTCCTTGGACTGGTTTGCCATTTATATACCAAATGGCTTCCAGCTGTAACTAAGACGACATCCTTGCTTTTCCGCTGTCACCAAATAGTCGTCCCAAACTTGGCTCTGCGTGGGTCATCTTAGTCACATGCTTACCGCGCACCTGTCACTATGGCAATGGGGGTGATCACTGGGGAGAGGGGCGAATCCCTCCTCCACCTCCCCTACCTCTCTTTCGGTCCCCAGGTCCAAGTGGACCCTTCTGCAGGGATGTGAAGAGATGCTGCCGTTGGCATGAAAGCTGACACCGGACGGAATAGATATACTTGTGGCTGTATTGTGCGGCTCACATGCTCTTGCACAGAAGCTTCCATTTTCAAAACAGTGGCAAGAAGAGGCCTCTGCATTTTGCCAGAGGACTGGCATCCAGGTGACACATGTCACAACAATCTTGGTGGCATCGGATGTTCTGCACAGAATAGTAAATGCTTTCCCATTAGGAACCTTATAGATCCATTGAAGAGGGAGCAGTTCTAAGTGGGAAGGTGCCGTACGGAAGATATGTTGGGTGGGCGGACTTGCTGGAACATTTTCAAGTGGGTAACATTTTATTCCAAGCTCATCTATATGTGCCTTTCCCCTCCTTCAGTGAAATGCTCTTTCCTTTCTCTCCTTCCATAAAGGGGAGAGTCTTTAACTCTTGTCCTCCAGATCGCCTTCCCACTGGAGACCTAAGCTACCACCACTCTTGCCCCCACAACCACCCAGAGGGACTGCTTCTCCTTTACTCCTTGGGCCTGAGGGAGGACCAGACCCTTTCCTCATACCTCAGTCATTCATTGGGTTAGACTGGAATGTTGGACTGACTAGAGTCAGGGCTTAAGAAAAGCAGAAGGGAGTTATATACAAAGAAGGACTTAAAGTATTAGCTAGGGCGGCTCCTGCCCTGGTCTTTCTCTTTGGGTCCCTTGCAAGGACTGCCCGGGCCTGCGACTACCGCCCCCTTGTGGCAGACACTCTCTTTGCCCATGGCCTCTGCTTGCACTTGAGTATTCGTACGCGTTTTGCAGACAGGCCCCAGGCAGTCTGTTTTTTCCTGTGTTACCAGTCACTGTTTGCTGCCCCAGAATTACTTTTCCCCTAGATGATTAATAAGGGAATGTCCGTTCCCTTCAGGGACTCCCCACCTTCAAGTCCTTTCTGGTCTAGGCATCAGAACACAACAGTCCAACACCAGTAAAAGCAAAGCATGGGTGGCCCCAGGGCAATTGTCTCCTTATACTTCTTGCTACTTTTTATGAATGAGAAGAGAACCCAGGAGGAGAGCATGACTTAGCTTAGAAAGTACGCTTGCCGGTGACAGAGCTTAGGCACCGGGGGCATGGTTAATTGGCATTTATGGTAGGGGCAGACTTTATACTTGAACAGATTGATGCTAACTTTAAACTCAAGAGGGTGGTTGGAGAAGAACGATGCCAGACAGACCGGCCTGGCTGTGTGGAAGTGAAGCTTTCAGGCCTACCTCATCTATGACCGTGCAGCCGAAAGCAATAGACGCTCTGACTCACGGTGGTGACCTGATCTGTGACTCACAGCAGGTGTATCTAATGTCATTTCTTCTACAACCATGGATTGAGCACCTACTTTGTTCCCTGACAGAGGATCAGAAGATGGATCAGAGAGGGTCTCTATTCTCTAGAAGCTCACAGTCTGGTGGGGAAGGCTGACTTGTAAGCACGTCGTTATAATGCAGTAGGGTTCATGTTGTAACAGAGACGGGTTACTGTACCAGAGGAGTAAAGCCAGGGGACACACATTAGCTGCTGGGAACAGCTGAGGCAGGTTCTGAGAAGCCATCCTTCATTCTGGGAGAGGAGCAAGATGACCTTAACCCCAACTCCTCGTTCACAGATTGCCCCAGCTCCAGTGGTCTCCCTGTTGTCCAGCCAGATTGCGGGAGTGGTCCCAGCCCCCAGCCTCGGCCATTCTAATCAACCAACTGTTGAGAATGGTTGTGTGGTGTGTCGGGGTGGGGGGGGTGGTTCTCCCTCTGATCTTCATGACGTCTCCACCACCCCCTGGGGCCACCCCAAAGAAGCCTACAGGACAAGTAAAAATTGTGTGCTTGTTGTCCAAACACAGCTTGAGGACAGACCTCCACCTCCTTCCCACAAAATTGAGCAGGGGTGGAGGGGGGCCCAGTCCCTCCTAAGTGGGGGGCTCCTACCAGGCCCGCCTACAGTGGACTCCTGAAGTTTCTACTGTCAAAAGTAAAATCCTCTCTCCTTTATTCGTGTCCAAGCAAGTTGGAAGCTTTCAAAGGTGATCTAAGGGAATTTAAGGATAAACAAGTGGGCACAAATGCAAGAAAAAGAGAACAAACATAGTCATCTGAGTGGAGAATTCAGATAGTGGACCCTTAACTCCATCTTCATGTCTGGTTGAACATCTGGGTCCTCGGAGTCTCTGATGCCCTGTGGTCCCTTGATTTCATCTGTTCTCCAAATATGGACAAGGGCAGGGCTCAGAGAGGAGGTGTGCGGTGACGAAGCTTCCCTATTTCCCTTTATTCATCAAGTTTCCTCTGACTGTTAAGTCCCACTGGTCTCTGAGCTCCAACCTTTTACAGTTGGACACACCTGGCCGGTGCCTAAGGTAGGAAGCCACCTCTGTTGCCAGGACTTTCTTTGGGGAGGGAGACTTGGTTTGACTGTGTTTTAGAAAATGCATTCATTTCTCTGAGACCTGAAGACTTCTGCTCACTTGGCTTCCTGCCTCCTCCCTTGTGACCACCTATTCAATTCTGATCTCATACATGGCTGTAGTCGGTAACAAGGGGGCCACAGTCTTGTCACTTCCCCCTTTCACGCCTCTCCCTTTTTTGGAGGAAGAGGCTTACATTTTCCCAATCTAATGTTTATTGCTTTGCCCTCAAATGTTGTCTTCTGTAAAAATGCAGTATCGGCAGGCAGAGAACATACTAAAATGTGTGGATCGGAATGAACTTATAGAACCTCAGGCCTGCAAGCAAGTCAGGGGTTAAATACTCTGCCTCCCTCAAGCTGCAGAGGAGAAAACAGAAATCTGTAAAGGTAAAATGACCCATTCAAGGTCACACAGCTTAGTATTGATAAATCAGGATAGAGTGAGGACTGGATACCAGGTATCCTTATTTCCAGTCCAGTAACTTTCCAAAGTCTTTAGACTGTTTCCTGGAGATCTGGGGAGTTTTGGGGGAGCCACCTGAGCAGCTGTCTGGGTAGAAATAGCAGCACCCCCTCCTTCCCAGCAAATGAATTTTTGTCGGTTTTACATATTGGTCTTCTGGTATGATTTTGCTTCACTAAAGTGTTTCACAATTTAGGAAGGTATCTGAGCACTGCTGGTGGTTCTGTGGATGTGTAAGGGGTGATAACAGGGAACAAGATGGGGACTTCTCTCAAATGGTGATGCTATGAAATTGACCTCTAAAGAATTCCAAAATAGAGGAGAATTAAAGGACCTCCTGTCGCCAAACCAACAGAGAAGCAGAAGATATCCCAGTAACTATTCTCCCATCCCTGATGAGTGACTTTAATCTGAATTACTAAATTATATTTCTTCCCTTTGAATCTTTCAACCAGGTTGAACCATGATTGTCTTGATGAATGATCTATGGAATGATACTGAGTGGAATTATGATGAATTTGGAAATTTCAGCGGCACACCACCCACAGAAACATATAGTCCCTGTAGGATAGACACTGAGACACTCAACAAGTATGCAGTGGTGGTCATCTATGCCCTGGTCTTCATGCTGAATCTGCTGGGAAACTCCCTAGTGATAGTGGTTGTCTTATATAGTCGGATCAGCCAGTCTGTCACTGACGTCTACCTGCTGAACCTGGCCATAGCCGACCTGCTCTTCGCCCTGACCTTGCCTCTCTGGGCTGCCTCCAAGGCAAAGGGCTGGATCTTTGGCACACCCCTGTGCAAGGTGGTCTCGCTCCTGAAGGAAGTCAACTTCTACAGTGGTATTTTACTACTGGCCTGCATCAGCGTGGACCGCTACCTGGCCATTGTCCATGCCACACGCACGCTGACCCAGAAGCAGCACTGGGTCAAGTTCATATGCTTAGGCATCTGGGCCCTGTCCCTGATCCTGTCCCTACCCATCTTCATCTTCCGCAGGGCCATCAATCCCCCCTACTCCAGCCCAGTCTGCTACGAGGACATGGGTGCCAATACGACAAAACTGCGGATAGTGATGCGGGCCCTGCCCCAGACCTTTGGCTTCCTCCTGCCGCTCGTGGTCATGCTGTTCTGCTATGGGCTCACCCTGCGCACCCTGTTTGAGGCCCACATGGGGCAGAAGCACCGGGCCATGCGGGTCATCTTCGCTGTCGTGCTTGTCTTCCTGCTCTGTTGGCTGCCCTACAACCTGGTCCTGGTCGCAGACACCCTCATGAGGCTCCGGGTGATCAAGGAGACTTGTGAGCGCCGCAATGACATTGGCCGGGCCCTGGATGCCACCGAGATTCTGGGCTTCCTCCACAGCTGCCTCAATCCCTTCATCTACGCCTTCATTGGCCAGAAGTTTCGCCATGGACTCCTCAAGATCATGGCCTTCCATGGGCTCATCAGCAAGGAGTACTTGTCCAAGGACGGCAGGCCTTCCTTTGTGGGCTCTTCTTCAGCAAACACTTCTACTACCTTCTAAGCGCCCCCGGCCCTGTTGCAGCCCCTCGGGGCTCCTCCCTCACCATCAGCATCGCGTTCCGAGCCTCATGTCCACTGGCTGTTCACAGTCTCTGTGTCAAGGCAGCCCCCGGGTGTGGTTACAGGAAGTTACTGGGGCCACGTCCTTTTCAGGCCCTTTGTACAGTTTAGAAAGCCTGCCCTGGTTCCCCAGCCCTGACTATACTTACTCTGTCAGCTGCTAGAGCTCAGTCCATCCTACCACTGAGCCCACAGCACTCTGTTCTCTGAGGCAGTTAAAGACACTTCAAAGGCATTCCTTCAAGTGACTACAGAAAGTTCCTACCATGGGGAGGCATCAGTGGTGAACGGCATTAGCTGCTGCCCCGACTGTCCCTTTCTTGCTTGCCAGCAAAGCCCACCTCCCTTGGGAGAGGCTGAGAAGGACAGATACTCACTTTCGAAGACTCTCTTGGCTAGGAGTGGCCCTGCCATTCACTTTGGACTAATTAGATTTCAGGGCAATGGTGTGCTGGTAAACCACTCTCCTGGGGGAAAGAAGTCCTGATTTGTAGCATTTACCGAGTTGCCTGGTGTAAATGCTCCCACCATGGCGATTTCAAGGGTTTTCAAGTGTTTAGCAACCAGCTCACAAAAATTTAGGAAATGTAATGAGCTGCTTTCACAAGCAGGTACAAACTGGCCCTAGTGCACCATTGCTTAAGAGGAAGTCTGCTGGGTCCAGGGACTCCTGGGAAGTAGTCCTGATTGAAAAAAGAGAGAAAGACACACACACACCCTTGGTTCTCACCTTTGAATATGGCTGTAGGATATGATGTGACAAAGAGGCAAAAAGTGTGCTCAACACACTTAGGCAGATGGAGCAGATGAGAATAAAGAGCCCAGAAAAAAGCCTAAGCGTAAATGGTCAATGATTTTCAACAAGGGGCACCAAGACTATTCGATGGGGAAAGGATAGTCGTTCAACAAATGGTGCGGGCAAACCAGATATCCACACGCACAGGAATGAACTTGGTCCCTTTCCTTACACTATATGCAAAAGTTGACTCAAAATGGGTCAAAGACCTACACAGGGGAGCTTCAACCATAAAACGCTTAGTAGACACGTAGAGGATATGTCATATAACATTGGATTTGGCAATGATTCCTTTGATATGACACCGAGAGCACAGGTAAGAAAAGAATAAATAGATAATTGGATTTCAGCAACGTTAAAAACTTGTGTGCATCAAAGGACACTATCAACAGAGTGGAAAGGGAAATCACAGAATGGGAGAAAATATTTTTAAATCAAATTTCATACAGTTTACTCTCCACAATATACAAAGAATTCCTACCATTCAACAACAAGAACAACAACAACAAAGACAGATAATAACAAGTGTCGGCAACGATACGGAAATACTGGTGGGACCCCTGTGCATCATTGGTGGAAATGGAAATGGTGCAGCCACTGTGGAAAACAGTGCCTTGAAAGATGAAGCAGAATTCCTATCTGATCCAGCGCCTCCATGTCTAAGTGTACACCCAAAAGAACTGAGAGCAGAGACTCAAACAGATGTTCGTATACTAATGTTCCTAGCGGCATTATTCACAGTTGCCAAAAGACAACAACCACCCAATGTCCATCAATGGATGATGGACAAACAAAATGTGGGGTATACATGCAATGGAATATCGTTCGGTCTTAAAAATGAATGAGCTTCTGGTACAAGCTACAAACATGGGTGAGCCCTGAGAACATGATACGAAGTGAAAGAAGCCAGGCAAAAATAGTGTATGATTCCAGTTATTGGAAACACCTGCAATAGTCAAGTTCATAGAGACAAGAACAAACAGTTGTTACCGGGGGCTGGGCAGAGGGGAAAATAGGAGGTAATTGTTTAATGGGTACACAATTCAGTTGGGGATGATGAAGAGTTTCTGGAGATAGATAGTGGTGACAGTGGTACAACAGTGTGACTGAGCTTAATGTCACTAAACTCTACGTTTAAACTGGTAAAAATGGTCAGTTTTATGTTGTGTGTATCTTACTACAATGGGAAAAAAAAAAAAAAACAACTAGTTCCCAAAAGACAAATTTTAGCAACTGAACCAATCGTGGAACCATCTACCTATAACTTCTTGTTCGGGGAGATAATTAAATGTCTTTTTTTTTCCTTTGTATAAGCCACTTTGAGTTGAGTGTTTCATTACTTGCAACAAAAAGCATCTGAAATGCTACAGAGAAGTCAGGCAAGGGTGAACAGAGGTCCCGAACGTAGATTTATTTACAATAATTAAATCCCTTTGCTATCTATTGGGTGCACAGATAGAGAGAAGGATTGAAATCAAGAGAGAAGCCAGCCTTTCTTCCTCCTTCATCCCCAGCCCAAGCCTGTTGCTGCTGCACATGTACTATAGAAGGAGATATGTCCCGGGATCATCTAGTGCTTCTTATGTCTTTGGGTGAAACCAGAGTCAAGAGCATCAAGGGTCAGTGTGTTTTACCAAATCAGCTGGATTGGGGAGCAGGAAGCCAGACAGCTCTGCTGAGCTCAACCAGCTGCCCCTACTTTGAGTCTTCACTCTCTTCTCTCTCCCACTCAAAACACACACACACACACACACACACACACCCATCATGCAGGACAGACAAAAGCACACCTTGCAGAATAGGGAAATGATTTCCACACAAAACCAAGGATTTGACTCATTGCTTGGGCAGTCTTTCCTGAGGGCCTGCCATCCCAGGGCTCTGGGACATGACAGAGCCTTACCCAGGCTGAGCTCCTGTTCACAGGCCTCGTCCCTGCGGGGGCTTTGGCAGGAGGGGGTTGGGCTCAGAGAAGCCTACTAAGGAAGTAAGACTGCAAGGGGAGTCCAAGGGCACAGTCCCCAAGCTTTACCAGGTTCCGATCCCCTTCCTGTTAACAACTCTCCGACCACTAAATCAAAGAGACAGCTGCTGTGGTTCTGACCAAGAGGCCTCTCCAGGGAGGCAGGAGCAAACCTCTGAGCTGGGGTGCTCAAGGGGCAGGTAACTACCTCTCCTGACTCATGAAAGCACAAACAGGATTAATCCGGCCCCGCTAATCCCTTGTTCCAAGCCCATTCTGTGCCAGGCACTGTGCTAAGCTCAGGTTCAAGCTTGACTTAGCTGCTCTGGCCAAGCCTTCAGAGCAGCTTCTGATTCAGCAGGGGAACGTGTATTTACTGGAGGGAACACCCGAGTTGCCAGAGGGACCGGGGGTGTTCTGACCTGGCAGGGCGGATGGGCCAGATGGCTCCCTGAGATCATTGTCAGCGGGAGGAGGCCAAACCAAGTTTCACTCTGGTTCTGGGGCTCTCTCTTTCATTCTCTCTCTCTCCCTCCCTCTCTACCTCTCTCACATAAAGACAGTCTTGGCACAAATAACCTACCAACCAAGCCATCACCGGGAGGAGGCAAATCCAGGGCCTGTCTTTGAGTTGTTGATTTCTTTCTTCCCTCCGATGTTTCCAAGCCTGAGTCCCACTGTCAGGGCCCAGCTCCTTTCTGCCCAAAACTGCCTGCTCAGTCTGAGCCAGCCCCTCTTGCTTCTGAGATACACTGCCCTACTTACATGAACACCCTCCGTCTTGTTTCTCTGTCTCCCCAGTTTATGACGTCTTCCTCAACGCAGTCCCTCCTCATTGCAGGAATGGGCTCCCTTTGGTCACGAAATCGGAACAGCCTCCAGTGTCTCTTTGGGTGATATGAAGACGTACACCCAGGTGGCAAGTCACATTGAAATTCATCCCACATTGACCCATGTGGAAAACGGCCACCCTGCCATAGCAGAGCCAGGGGATACCTAGAGCTCCCCTCCACCCCCCGCCAACCCTTGCAATACACAAATGAGGAAACTGAGGCCCAAGCAAAGCAACTTGATCAAGATCTCGTGGCTGGGTAGAGCTGGAATAAAAATGTCTAGTGCGGTTCATTTTTTCAGATATTTCGCTTTTCTAGTGGTGACACTTCAGGCACCTTCCAAATAGATGGGAAAATACATATAGGAACTTCCCAGAGCATTCCACTCCTATAGGTAGGGCTGGTCCACTTCTTCAGTGCCTACACTCATCTGATAGAGTCAAGGGCCAACTGAGGCTTGGGGCCCAGGTTTGGGAGCAGGCTCAGATGGGGTTACCCTATTCTGAGCTGGTACATAAGACAGTTAAAGTCGGACGGGGCTCCTGGGTGGCTCAGTCAGTGGGGCGTCTGACTCTTGATTTCTGCTCAGGTCATGATCTCAGGGACGTGGGATCGAGCCTTACGAGGGGGTCCGCGCTCTCCCTCTCCCTCTGCCCACCCCACCCCCCCACTGCTCACACACCCACACATGTGTACACTCTCTCTCTAAAAGAAAAGAGACAGTTGGAGCCCAACACAAAATTCAGAGACAGGCAAAACAAGCCTCTATCAGGCAGGGTTCCATCGGAAAAGCAGGACCGCTTGGAGGAGAGATTCATTATAGGGATTTGACTGTATGGGATTGTGGAAGTGGGCTAAATAGTCTAGGTCAGGCTGTTGTCTTTGCTTCTGGTGCTGGGACCCGAAAGTGGCAGGACAGAGAGCCAAGGAGGAAAGATCCCATGAAGCAGACAAGAGTGAGGGCGAGCTGGAACCTGCAAGGACAGACCGAAACCTGCCCCCGGTCTCTCGTGGCCTCCAAGTTCAACATGCGGACGGACTGCTGGAGATGCTGATGACTGCATCATGAAGGTCAGAACACACGAGGCTCAGGAGCAGGAGGTACGGCTGATTCAGCTGCCGCCCCACACTAACGAGAGGAGCCAGCAAATTAAGGACAGCAGAGACCAGCGTCTGGTGCCTTGCGCTGACCTTCCAGAGCATAAAAAAGAATGTCACTTCTGCTCCACTTTCCACCTTCCAAAGCTCACACAAAAGTCTCTTCTGGCTGACGCTAACGTGGAACTAGGCGAGAAAGGGAGGGAATTTGATGAAACATGATTCCAGCTTAACTAAATTGACTCATTGGAAATCTTTCAGGCAAACTTAAGTGCAGACTATAAAGAGAAAGAATGATCACCACCAACGTTTGAATAATGTTTATTTAGAGTTTGAATCTATCAGGGAGGAACACATTTGGGCTTTTGAGAGTACTGGGAATATTCTTTCTTTACCTAGATTATGGCTACCTGGGATTAGTTGTTTATTATTCTTAAAGCTATAGTCATTAGTTTTCAAGACCTGTAGTATGTGTCCTATTCGCCTATTTTTATGCTTTTGATTAGTAAAATAAAGGAAAAATATGAAGAAAGTTATCAGAAGAACAAAGGGACAACTCTGGTCATTTGGAGGAACCACTGCAGAGAGCCAAGTGGAGGCTACTACATCCTATAGTTTTGGGGTCAGAATCCACCAGATTAGAAGACAATATTATCATGCACATTTGTAGCAGGGTAAATAGGTACAACCTTGAGAGAAGGCAATTTGATCATATCTATTTTAGTGCATATACCTTCTGATCCAGGAATTATACTTCTAGAAATCCACCCTATAGAAATACCCACATAGGTAGACAAATGTGTACAGGATATTTGTCATGGCGTTCTTTCTAAAACTCAAAGCTTAGAAACAACCTGAATGTTCAACAAGAGGGAAAGGGTCCAATAGACAGTGAAGGAGCATCCAGGCCATGGAATACATTGGATTCAGTGGTTTAAACACAAGGCAAAAATGTGGTGCTAAGTGGAAAAAGCCAGAACAGAAGACCACATATTGTATGATTCCACTGACATAAAATGTCTCAAAAAGACAAATCTATGGAGACAGAGAGCAGGTGCGTGGTGGGGTTGGGGAGGGGAGCAGGGAATGCTTGCAGACAGGCACAAGGCTTCTTTTAGGAGCAGTGGAAATATTCTAAATCTGGATTGTGGTAATAGTTGTACAACTCTGCAAACCTGCTAAAAAGTCATCACATGGTGTACTTAAAGCATGTGAATTTTATGGTAGGTAAGTTATATTCAATAAAGCTGTTAAAAAAATCTTTAAAAAAATAATGAGTAGTGATACGAGAGGACCTGGAAAGATCTTTAAGAAATAATGCTGGATGGGGGCGCTTGGGTGGCTCAGTCGTTAAGCGTCTGCCTTCGGCTCAGGTCATGGTCCCAGGGTCGTGGGATCGAGCCCCACATTGGGCTCCCTGCTCCGTGGGAAGCCTGCTTCTCCCTCTCCCACTCCCGCTGCTTGTGTTCCCTCTCTCGCTGTATCTCTCTCTGTCAAATAAATAAAATCTTAAAAAAAAAAGAAAAAGAAATAATGCTGGATGAAAAAGGAAAGTAGGGCAGTGTGTGTAGTAAATGGCTTATCCATGTGTGTAAAAACACATAACATAATAATAAAAACTATATATATAATAAGTGTTCAGGAAAACATCTGGGAGAATACACACAGTTGTTGAAAGGAGTTATAGTTAAAGAGAACTGGAGGGTAGAGTGATATGCAGGATTAATTCATACAGTTTTGCATTGTTTCAGTGTATTTGATTGGGGTGGACTTTTCTCCAAAATGCGGGAACTGAGGCCTGACTGTCCGTGCAGGGGGCGTGCCAGGCAGCACACATATCGGCCTCCTCACAGACAAGGGGGCTAGGCTTTGTGGATATGTTTCTAGGCCTTTGTATTTTCTCAGTGAACAGTCCTTTTTTTTTTTTTTTCCACTTCATTTCTGGTAAAGTTGCTTTCGCAAAACGTCACCTTAGTCTCAAATGAGTTAAGCACCATGGGGCCAGAAAAGAACTAGAGAGCATTAAAGGCCATGAAGCAGTGTTTCTAAAAGTGTGCCATGTTTAAAATGGGCCCCTTGCTTCGAAGGCAGCTTTACGGACAACCCCTGAATGGATCGGAACCCCGGCAGAACCAGATGGCAGACTGGAGCTGGGCCAGGAGAGAGCGTTTTATCAAACTCCTGAGAGTTTAGTAAAGTGCGGAAAGAATTTGGGGAATGTAATGAGCAATGGTGCATTACCCCAGGGTCAGTAACAGCTGGGAGCTGTTAATGCCACTAGGCCTAAGGGGTGAGGCGAGGGTGCCATTATGTGGAGGAAGCTGTACGATGAGGGCTCCCTGGCAGGAGCCAATCCCAGCAACTAGCAGGGACAGAGCTGGGGGATGCCTGACTTGAAGCTCCTGCCCATCCATCTGCTGCAAGGGTTCCCATTGGCTGAACTCAGAATCCAGAGGACAGGGGAATCCATTGAGGTAGTCCATATCGGTCAGATTCCCAGGGCATAGAGCAGGGTAAGAAAGGCAGAGAGTGGACCTAGAGGACAAATGGAAGGTATCCGACTCACCACCCCAGCTTAAGGTTAATGTAAGGTGAGGGTCACAGTGCTACTGAATCTGAGTAGGTGAGGGTGGGTCCTGGGAACCTGGAGGCCCAGATGAGTCTGATCAAGACTCAAGTTTAAAACCCACTCCCCCAGAAGCAATGATGGCAGAGAGGCCCAAACTAGCAATGAGAAACGCACTGTTGGAATGAGAATTGTTTGTGAAGGTCAGTCTTTCCCTTACAGGTCTATATTCTACTTCCTCTCTCTCTCCATACTGTACGCTTCCACTCTCTAAGACCCTCCAACCCCTGCTGACCCTGAGCCCGAAGCAAGGTGGCCTTGCATTGCAGCCTCCTCCGGACCACTCTACCTGCCCAAGGTGGAACCAATGTGGGGATGGGGAGGGAATGTGGGGAGGAATGGAGATCCTGCCCCAACTCAAGGCCCCTCCCCCAGCAGCTTCAGAGACATTCACAAGTCACCTTCCCAGAGAAGACAGACACACAACTGATTTCTCAATAGAGTCTTGCAAAGTCTGATGTCAGACATGTTCCCCTGACCAAAAACAGCAGGGTCAGCTTCCTATCAAAGCTGGCTCTGTGCCAAGCCGACTCAGAGATGGGGTCAAACTCTTGAGTCCCATGAGGGGACGTGTCCCATGTTCTTCTCTACTCCACTACAGTAATAAGACCAGCTAACATTTCTAGAGGACTTTCTTGGATGGCCAGCATTATGCTAAGGGATTTACTACACTAGACTGCACAGCTGCCTATGACAATTTGGACAACTCTGCTGCCCCGTAAGTCCACACTTGAGTCTAACTCAGTTGCCAAAATGCAGGAGCATGACTCCCAGGGAGCTTCTGAAAGGCTCAGGAGTCTCAATGTCATAGGAGCTCCCAGGGACCAGGGTCAGGGTTGCACAAAAACCCTCTCTGTTTATGGGAAGATCCTGCTAACTCAGCCTAGGACACATACATGTAAGTGTTATTCACACCATACTCTATGCAAATGGCACCCCTTAGGCTGTGCCGCGTCAAATCTGCCCATCTGTGAGTGGTGGCCCTGAACTGCCCTACCTAAATCTACACGGTCTGGGTGGAAGGGAGCTTAAAATATCCCCTTCTGGACTGAACTCCCCTTTTAACAGGTGAGTGACTTGAGACCAAGAACAGGTGGACACTTGCCAAAGGTCTTGAACTACAAGTGAAAGAAGCAGAACTAGACCCTGTTCTCTAGGTCCCTCATCCATTGCCGCCTTCACTATACCAGGAAGCATCCTGTCAAGTTGCTGGGGAACCTAATTCCCATAGGACTGACGGCAAGATTCATGAGAACGTGCCCCTGACCTTTTTCTTCTCGTACCTATAGATAAAGATCCAAGGGGAAGGAAAACCCAAAACTAGAGACTTAGAGGGCAGTCCTAAACTTACTTCTTCATTTATTTGCATCCATCATGAGAAGCCCATAAACATTTGGAGCTGGTCTAGATGGTAGATTTAGCTATTTAGGGATCTGGCCCCAGGGCTCACCACCTATAAGTAGGTTTAGCTTAGGTGGTAAGCCCTGGGACCAGATTCCTACATACACATCCCAACTCTAGTTAAACTCTTGTGCCTCAGTTTCCCCCTCTATAAAATAGACTAATTACAGAGCCAGCCTCATAAGGTAGTTTTAAAGATTAGATTAGTTAGTGAGCACGTATAAAGCACGTAGCTCAGCAAACGAGCAAAGGGAAAAAACAAGAGACAGAGGGAGACAAACCAAGAAGCAGGTTCTTAATTATAGAGAACAAACTGATGGTTACCAGAAGGGCGGGGCGTGGGGGGATGGGTGAAATAAGTGATGGGGGTTAAGGAGTGTACTTGTCATGAGGAGCAGCGGACTTGTCATGAGGAGCAGCGGGTGATGTATGGAATTGTGGAATCACTGTATTCTACACCAGAAGCTAACACAGCACTGTATGTTAACTAACCGGAATTAAAATTAAAAATTTTGCTTCAACTTCACAGATGTAGTAATTTGGGCTAAACTGTATGCACAGCAACACTGATGCAAAGTTCAAATGAGCTCCCAGCTAGAGTGTCAATATGAAATGACCACAACGACCATCAACTTACCTGCTGTATAAAGGTGGTGACATTTTGAAAATCTGTCCTGTGACCCAATCTGTTCTGCTTTTAGCCATCCATTTTCTTATATCTGCTAATAAGTCAGATTAGGCAGTTTTTATCTAGGAAGTCAGAACTGCATAAACTTTCAGAAGACTAATCTTAAATCACACAGCTTCCGGAGGGCTGACACTCACAGGACCCTGATGAACAGCGGAGAACATGCTGTCATTGGAGAAAGCCAGTGTGGTATGTTCTCTTTCCCATCATATGCCTGGATCCTGCCCAGAAAAATATTTGCATGCAGTAGATGGAGACTAATTAGCTGTTCTGTTCATTCATTTAAAAGTTGATCAATCCCTGTTTTAGACCTCACTCTTCCCCTGACTTTAAATAAGAAGAGGTAAACAGGTTCAGTGTCTACCCCCAAGACCTTATGGTCTAACGGAGAAACACAGGGAATCAATTAACACAACCCAAATGCAATAAGCATTTGAATCAAGGTATGCCATGGCTTTATGGGAACACATGGAGGGACTCATAACTCAATGTAGGGAGGCTTTCAAAACAGTCTAGCTTGTGAACTAACTTTTGAGGGGTGAATAGAATTTAACAGATGGAGATGCAGGAAAGGGCATCCAGTGAAAGGGAATAGTAGACACAAAAGCTCAGTGATGAGCTTCTTTGAGACTTCTTTGAGGTTATCATCCAAGCCTCCCTTCTCCAAGCTCTGTGTGTTCTACCAGAAGCTGCCTCCATGGCCAAAGCTGGGCCAATCAGAGTTGCTTTTCTGGAAATGGAAGGCTGGGATGTTACTTGGGATTTTCAATTGACCTGGGGTGATGTAAACTTGTGCAGTAGCTGTGGGCAGAAAGAAGCAGAGAAAGCTGGTATGCCTGGAAAGAGGAGTGAAACAGAACTGCTAAATGTAGTAGAGATGAAAAATCAGTAGTCCCCAAAGAGAGATAGCCCAAGAAAAGAGCTACCTTCCTGTTCCTTGTTCTTTTCCCTCTTGGAATCTCCTGACCCTTAGGGTCCGTCAGATGACCCTTGGATCCTTCCACTAAATTCCTTTTAGGCGTCAGTCTCTTTAAAGCAGATTTCTATTACTTACAAGCAAAGAAATCTAGACTAAGGCAGACAGCATGATGTATTAGGGGAAATTTAAGGAAAACAGTCTGGCCAAAGCAAAGGTCATAACAGATGTGGGATAAGATAAATAGGACCAGGCCAGAAGGCAAAGCCAAACCTCAGAGGACCTTGAATGCTATGCCAAAAGTTGATGCTTTATCCCACAGGCAACAGGAGATCTGGAAAAGCTTTCAGCAGATGAATATGCAAACGGATCGTTCCCTGAGTGGTGTGTGAATGGACCACGATGGCTAGAGGTTCAGGCAGGAGTCCAGTCAGGAGGCTATAGCAGAAATGGTGAGAGTCTGGGCAAAGTAATGACAATGCGAGTGGAGTTTAAGAGCTCTTTAAGAGCAAGACAACAGGAGTTAGCCATCAGGGATCGGGGTAGGGCAGCGAGAAAGAGGGAGTGGGTCAAAAAGATTTCTTCCACCCATAGCTTGGACTAACAGCTTGAAGAAAGTAGGTTTTAGAGAGAAGATACTGGCTTTCATTTTGGATTTATGGTTACATCCGAGTAGGCATGTCAATGTGCATTGGAAAATTTAGCTCGGGAAGCCCAAGAGAAATGGCTAGCTTAGAAACACATTTTTGAAGATCATTTTCACTGAGGTGGCAGATCACTAAAGCCACAGGGGTAGATAACATCACCCAGGGGAAGCTGATAATAGAGAAAGGGCAGGAAAAGGGGGGCAATGGAATCTGGAAGAAAACCAGCATTTAAGGGTCTGGGAGAGGAAGAGGAGCCTTCCAAAGAGACTGAAAAGAAGACAAAGATACAGGAGGAAAGCAGGAGCCCAGGGGAAAATAAACCTTTAAGAAGGAGGAAGTGAGGAAGTGAGGCGTGTGGAGAAATAGCTCTCCTATGTTACTGGTGGGACTGAAAATCTAACCATCATTTTTTTCTTGAGCTCCTTCTTTGTCTACAACCAGTATAAGGACACCCAATGAGCAAGCTGTGATTTGGCACCTCAAGGAACCTCTCTGGGACCCTCTTCCCACCTGTCCCTTTAAGGCTCCTTGGCTTTCTTGTCAAGCTGGCCTGCATCCCTCTGCCAATTCCAGCCTGGCGACCTAGAAAGAACAGGGCCAGTTTCCCTGAGTGAGTGTGTTGCTTGCACCAGCAAAACTTCCCAGCGTTTTTAATTTTCTCTCCCAGCCCAACCCCCAAACCCTTAGGTGAGAATCCATGGGCCAGAGTCCATAGTCTTAACCACAGTGTCCACTCCCATTGCCCCCAATACTGACTCATTACGCTCTGCAGGCCCATGGACTTTACTCTTGTCCCATAGAAATGAGCTCATTTCCTAAAAGGCCCTTGGCCTCTTGTTCCTTTCAAGTGTGCTCAGACTTACATGAACCCCCAGAGTGGCCCAGTTCAGGTTCCCTGAGACTCTGCTAAATGTCCCTCATCTCCCTTCATAGGCTTGAAGAGTCCCTCGAGCCATGAGACTTAGATCTCAGCTGCAAAGTGGAGCAGAGAAATAGGACCATAGCTGACAGGGATGTGGTGGGGTCAAGGGAGGCTTATTTTAAGAAAGGAGCTTGTATGCTAATGGGAATGATTCAGAAGAAGAGAAAAAAATGGTTGTAGGAACATGAAACTAGACCATTGATCCCCTTTCCAAGTTCTGTCCTTTCATCTCAGAGCTGCCCAATGCCTATGAAAGTGGTTTATCCCAACTCTCCTATTAGCCCCTTGCCCTCTCGACATCATGCAGGAAGCACTGCCATTAAAGTTAGAAGGTTTGGGGATACTTGCCAGTTCTTCAGCTGACTCACCCTCCCAAGACTCTCTGCTATGGTAATAATGTCTGCCATTTGTCAAAGCCCTGGTCTATTTCAAGAGTCTGGCATATATTACCTTGAACCTTGACAAGCATTTAATGTTACCATCCCTTCAAGGACACAGTGGTTCAGAGAAGTTAAGTTACTTTCTCAAGATCATAGAAGTCAAGATAGACCAAGACCCAGCCTGACTCAGGGCACCTGGGTGGCTCAGTCGTTAAGCATCTGCCTTCGGCTCAGGTCATGATCCCAGGGTCCTGGGATCGAGCCCCACATCAGACTCCCTGCTCGGCGGGAAGCCTGCGTCTCCCTCTCCCGCTCCGCCTGCTTGTGTTCCTGTTCTTGCTACCTCTCTCTCTGTCAAATAAATAAATAAAATCTTAAAAAAAAAAAAGACCCAGCCTGACTCAAATCCTTACCATGGCTCTCGCTCTACTGCAGTGCTTCTTCACGTACCATGAGCAGTTGAGAGCTCAGACTCTGAAAGCACTTAGTCCTTGATTTAATCTCCAGTTTTGCCACTTATCTGCTGCTGTGTTACCTTGAGCGAGGTACTTAATCTCCTTGGCTCTTATTTCCCTTATCTGTAAAATGGGAATAATAGTAATTCCTACCATAAAGTCTCGGTGAACATTAAATGAAATCATGAATGTAAGAAGTGTCTTTCATAGTGCCTGGCACAGATTAGGTTTTCAATTAGCAGACACATCTGTTAGTGACAGGCTAAGCTGACATGTCAGACAGCTGCATGCAAGCTTCTCATGACCTTGAGAAGTTAACCTCTGAGCCTCATGGCTCAGAAAAAGAGTCTTCTGTGTGAGGGAATGATTCCAACCATTCTTGTTCTAGGCTTAGTGCCTGGAAGAAAAGTATTTCCCTCACCCAGGGGTATTTGCCCTTTTTCCAGAGGGCCTGCCTACCCCAAATAATGAATTGCTGACAGATAAGAAAAGAAAGTATTAGAAGGGGAGGAGGAAGAAAGGAGGAAGGAGGGGAGAGCAGGAGAAAGAAGGGAGGCCTTTCCGGAACCACTCATGTTAGACCTGGTCAGCAGCTTCCTGGAAAGCACAAAGAACTGGCTTTCTATGATGTATCTAATCACTAATGATCGTGATCTGAGCAAAGATGAAAAATTTTCTATCAAGTCATGGAACTCTACATCTGCACAAATATGGATGCATTTGTACATCTCAGTAGACTCTTAGATTTAGATCACCTCCTGGAACTGGAAGGGCGCTTACCTAATCAGATCTCATTTCAAAAAAGAAGAAACTGAGTTTCAGAAAGTTTTAGTGAATGTTCAAAGTCACACAGCTGCTAAGTCTTTCTTTTCTTTTCTTTCTCTTTTATTTAATTAGAAGTATTTCCCCCAAATCTTCAGATTGAGCTGGTGGTACATTAGGACCCCCAGATAGACCTCTTTGTTCTGATCACCATGACACTATAGGAAATTTCATGAACTCTTCACACATTCTCCATTCACAAGTTTCCTTTATCCCCTCAGTTTCATTTCTACAGGATATGCCCTCATCTTAAGGATTGAACACAAAGTTGGGCACATAGTAGACATTTGATACATAATCGGTTAACTGGTTATTTGATTCTTACTCATTCATGTATGTTTTCTAAAACACGTTGGTCAATGTACACAGGGAATAGTGCGTGCTAAGTATCATCAGGATCCCAGCTAAGAGGAGTGCACAGAACACTGGCAAACTGGGGAGCCCTGCACTGCATGCTTAGTCTCCCTCCACCCTCCACCCTTTCAAAGCTGGAGCAAAGCCAGCTCTTTCAGGAAGACAGCCTTGTTTACAACATGGGAACCAACAGAGGTACGGATGTGGCCTCATATTTCTGTTGGGCAATACAACTTCTTCCCATGTCGGAAGTAACCGGATTTCTTCAGAAGCACCTTCCTACTTACCTTCTCTATCTTACTTCTCCCACCCTCCCACCCCCCCCCAATCTGAACCTGGCTAAAAGAAGGGGGTGCATTATTCTGGGATAATGCAATATCACTCACCTCCAACACACACATACGCATCCACACTGTGAGTTAACTAGAAATCTGATCAATGCCTTTTCCAGGTTGACATTTAAGATGTATTGGGAGAAAGTTTTAACAGTGCTTATCTTTTTTTTTTTAATTTTTTTAATTTTTATTTTTTTTAAAGATTTTATTTATTTATTTGAGAGAAAGAGAATGAGAGAGAGCACATGACAGGGGGGAGGGTCAGAGGGAGAAGCAGACTCCCTGCTGAGCAGGGAGCCCGATGCGGGACTCGATCCAGGGACTTCAGGATCATGACCTGAGCCGAAGGCAGTTCCTTAACCAACTGAGCCACCCAGGCGCCCTACAGTGCTTATCTTTATGGAAAGGAAGTAAAGAATAGGAAGGGAAACTTTGTTTTTATTTTGTGTGCTATTTGAATTTTTACTGATACCCTGTCATCATGATGGTGGACTGAGGAGGCATGAGAAACAACACACACACACACACACACACACAATCTGTGTAGAAATATGTTAGATTACACGTATTTTGGGCGCCTGGGTGGCTCAGTTGGTTAAGCGACTGCCTTCTGCTCAGGTCATGATCCTGGAGTCCCGGGATCGAGTCCCGCATCGGGCTCCCTGCTCGGCGGGGAGTCTGCTTCTCCCTCTGACCCTCCTCCCTCTCATGCTCTCTGTCTCAAATAAATAAATAAAATCTTAAAAAAAAAAAAAGATTACACGTATTTTTAAGTTTTTAAATAAATGCCAGAGATCAAAAGCAAAAGGAGAGAGAGAGATCTAAGGGCCAGATGGAAAGGAACTTAGAAATGTATGGACTTATCAGGAAGGAATTAAAGCCAGAGGAACCCAGAAGGATGCTAGAACTGGTCATGCACCTCAAGGATGGGAATGGTAACAGCAGCAGGTCTACAGACCCCACACACCAGCAAAAGGCTAAGAACCAGGAAGGAGTTGGCCCACCCTTGTCTGGAGATAGAAAAACACCAGGTAGCTCTGGGACATGACCGGAAAGTGAGCTGCTTGCCCTAGGCCATAGGGAAAAGGGATCCACACTCTACCAACTGAGCCAGCCAGGAGCCCCCTAAAAGTTTCTAGGAGAAAAGTCAGTCTCTTACAGCAGATCAAGAATTAGAAGAGCATCAGCAGTCTCAACAGCACCCTAGAAGCTAGATGAAATCAAGAGACAGAAAAATTCTGAAAGAAAATTAATTCCAACCTAGAATTCAATACTCAGCCAAAATACCAATCAAGTGTAAGAGTAGAATAAAAGCTTTTTTGGGGGGTGCCTGGGTGGCTCAGTCGGTTAACCGTATGCCTTCAGCTCAGGTCATGATCTCAGGGTCCTGGGGTCAAGCCCCATGTCCAGCTCCCTGCTCAGCGGGGAGTCTGCTTCTCTGTCTCCCTCTGCCCTCCCCTCCAACTCATGCTCACTTTCTCTTGCTCTCTCTCTCTATCCCAAATAAATAAATAAAATCTTAAAAAAAAAAAAAAGCATTTTTTGGAAATTCAAGGTCTCCAAAAAGTTATTTCCCATATATCCTTCCTTAGCAAAATCTAGTAATCCAGCAAAATAAGGGATAAACCAAAATAATGCTTATTATTGATGACATTTATATAGTACCTATTGTATGCTAGGCATTCCTCTAAATATCATAGGTGTGTATGTGTGCTCATTTAATTTAATCTCCATAGGAAATAGCTGAACATTGTTATTATCCACATTTTATAAGGTAGTAGAGGGAAGCTAAGTAATCTGCCCTTGGTCACAAAGCCTGTAAGCACTTAAAGAAAGAGGAAGATTTAACACCCATTCATGAAAGGAACTTCCTCAACCTGGTAAAGGTCTGCTATGAAAAATCTTCAGCTAACATCATATTTAATAGAGAAAGACTGAATGCTTAACTCCTAAGGCTGGGAACAGGGCAAGGATGTCCACTTTCACAACTTCTATTCAGCATTGTACTGGAGGTCCTAGCTAATGAATTAAGGCAAGAAAAATAAATAAAAGACATTTTAAAAAGGAAGAAATAAAACTGTTTATTCTCAGATGACATGATTATGTACATATAAAACCCAAAAGGATCTTTAAAAATAAAACCATTTGGGGTGCCTGGGTGGCTCAGTCGTTAAGCGTCTGCCTTTGACTCAGGTCATGATCCCAGGGTCCTGGGATCGAGTCCCACATCGGGCCCCCTGCACAGCGGGAAGCCTGCTTCTCCCTCTCCCACTCCCCCTGCTTGTGTTCCCTCTCTCTCTCTCTCTCTGTCAAATAAATAAATATTTTTAAAAAATAAAAAATAAAAATAAATAAAACCACTAGATCTAATAAGAGAATTTCTTGAGCTCCCAGAATACAAGGTCAATATATAGAACTCAATTATATTTATATGTACTGGTAAGAAAAAAACCTGGAAAAAAATTAAATAGCATTTATAATAGTATCCAAATAACCACAAAATACTTAGGGATAAATTTAACAAAACATGTACAAGATCTATGTACTGAAAACTACAAAACATTACCTACATAAATTAGACAAGATGTGAAAAATTGGAGAAAGTACCATGTTATGGATTAGAAAGCTCAATATTTTTCAGATGTCAACTTTCTCCAAACTGATCTGCAGATTCAACATAATCCAAATTAAAATCCCAGTAGGGTAATCTTATAGAAATTGGCTATCAGATTCTAAAATTAATCTGGTAAGGTAGTTAAAGCAATTTAGGAAAAAAATTTAAACAGCACAGGCCTGAAAAGTAACCTGTCCGGATTGAAAACAGGACTAGGAAGGGCTCCAGGAGGGAGGTCTCCAAGAAAGAAAAATATATATATATAGGTTATCTGATGAATGTGAATGTATTGAGGGAGACATTTGAAAATGATGTAATAAGAAGTAACGATGAAAATCCTATTATTAATTCCAGGGAAGACAGAACTTGTACAAAGAAAGGAAATGTAAACATTGTGTCCAACTAGTCATTATAACAAAAACATTGAATGTTGATTTAACCAAAAAGTGTGATTATCTGTCCTGGGAGAAAGGGAGGGGTGGTATTTGTGTTTGCTTGGATAGGGTAAATGCTTGAGAGAGTTTGAAAAAATGTTAAAGCCTCAGAAGCCAAAGGAGAAAGTCAATAAATGATATCTAAATCTGGGGGAAAAAAATCAAGAGCCAGCTGAATAAGCATGATATTTAGAAATGTGTACACACTATTAAATGAAACAGCTATGAGAGTTGAAAGTTGTTTCCTTCTCCCGCAGGGAGTATGGCAGAAGGGCTGCTGCTGATGTTCATTATAAGCTTTATAAAGCTATTTCACTTTTTTTTTTAACAATGTACATGAAATATTTTGATTAAAAAAACTAATTTTAGAAAATCTAAAACATATTCTGTTTATTTTATATATTTTTAATTCTTAAATTCATGTTTACCCTCAAGGTTGGAAAAAGAATCTTGAGTTTAAAAGCAGAGTCCCAGGTTACATAAAAGCAACTGTGGTGAGAACATAGCTGTTAGCCATTTGTGGCTTTCTAGAAGGGCCAAACCCAGAGATCTTTGGCCGCCCCAACCTCTGCGTGGAAACAGCAAAAGGCTGTAGTCCATCATGATTTCTCAGTTAGTGGTCATCTCAGAGAAGACACATCTCGGGAAAGACCCTTGGACCAAAGAGGAGGTGGTCATTTTATTTCGTCTGCATCATTTTATTTCCTCTGAAAGTCCCTAGTTCAAATGCAGGTTGCGGGGAAAGGGACCATCTTAAACCCCTATAGATAAAACCTGGACTCTCAATTAATGTTCTTGCTGAAACTAGTAAGAACGGGCCACTGGACTGGGGGCAAGGGATGGTGAGGAGGCCACGGTTGGTCAGATGGATAACTAGTGTAGGGGAAAGTAGTATATTTCAACATAATTACATGGAGGCTGGAAAATGTTAACCTAGCCCACAAAACAAACTTTCTTTTTTTTAAAACATTATATACTTTATTTTTTTTAAGTTCATTCACTCATCATTCATTCATTTATTTTTAGTAATCTCTACACCCAAGGTGGGGCTCAAACTCACCACCCTGAGATCTTGAGAGAGCTTGTTTAGAGGTTCTAGCAGGGGAGCGCAGCTACTCGTATACCCTTGCCCGAAGAACGGTCCTCCTCTATCGGGGAAGGTCGTCCTCTTCGACCGAGCGCGCAGCTTCGGGAGGGACGCACATGGAGCGGTGAGGGAGGAAGGGGACACCTGCCTAGCCAGCCAGATCAGCCGAATCAACCCTGGCGATCAATGGGGTGACAGATGTCGCAGCCAGATCTCCCTCACATCCACCACCCTGAGATCAAGAGTCGCATGCTCTTTCCAGTAAGCCAGCCAGGTGCCCCCAAATCAAATTTTCAAAACTTACAAGCAGCAAGCATTGAACAGAACATACATTCACATCCCAATCCTTATCCTCCACTCTATCCTTGATGTTCCCCACATCCCTAACCTAGTCCCATCCCTGGCTTACTACCGTCTCTGACACTCCAGTCCCCTCCCAAGATGCACTCCATCCCTGATCCCAGCCTCACCCTGGACACTGATCCCCTCCCTGAGGTGAAACATCTCCTTGACCTTGCCCTATCTAGTGGTTGAAACACTTGTTTTTGATATTTCAGGATGCCCTGTTATTTCAGTACCCACATCCTGGCATTGTTACAGATCTGAAACCCAAATCATTTCTGTGTTGAGCTCTACCCAGAGAATTACACATTGCATTGAAAATCTAATGGAACAATGTTGCCCTTGTTCAAAGGGAGTTCTGACTACAGTTGGCCCTTAAACAACAGAGGGGTGCGGGACATGGACCCCACCATGCCATGGCAAATCTGTATGTAAACTCTTGACTCCCCAAAAACTTAACTGCTAACAGCTTCCTGTTGACCAGAATCCTTGCCAATAACATGCATAGTAGATGAACACATATTTTGTATGTTCTATATACTATATTCTTATAATAGAGTAAGCTGGAGAAAATGTTATTGAGAAAATCATGAGAGGGCACTTGGCTCACTCAGTCAGTGGGGCATGGGACTCTTGGTCTTGGGGTCATGAGCTCAAGCCCCATGTTGGGGGAGTAGATTGTATTTAAAATTTTTAAAAATCATGATGAAAAGAGATTTACAGTACTGTATTTATTTTTGAAATCCACATTATCAGTGGACCCACACAATTCAAACCCATGTTGTTTGAGAGTCAACTATATAACCTTCCCTATTTAAAATACTTCCAAGTTATTTTATTGCTGTTTGATACCCACTTCCCAGGTTACTAGCGAGGCCAAGCATCTTTTCAGATACATATTCGTCATTTGTGTTTCCCCAGACCCAATATGGATCCATATTTACTTACTGAAGCCCCTAACAGAGTTGTCTTTGGGACATCAGAGGATGGAGGAAATGGACATTTAAGCATGCAGTTGAGAGGTGGAAGGCCATTAGGAGAAGGAGGGAGGGAGAGGAAGGGGAGATTCCCAGACCCTGTTGCCAGTCTTCCTCCCTGGATTTCTTCAGCATTCTTCTGGCTTCTCTCCTGAATCAGATCTATCTCTTAGGGCTTGAGCCCTAACTCCTTTCTCATCAACCCACCTGGAGACCCTCAGCTGGACAGCCAAGGTACCTCCATCCTGGCCCCCAGAAAAGCATTTTAGACAATGCTCCCCAGAAAATGGTGAATCTACCAGTGATGTCTTTTTGCTCCAGCCACTAACTAGACTACAATAGTAGCCCCTGACATTCACTCCAGTTCTGACATCTCTCCCTGAGACTCACCACACTCGCACACTCATCCCATTCCTACACTTCACCCCATACCTGGTCACAACCCCACTGAACCTCCCTGAATCTCACTAACCCCAGCCCCAGCTTCTCCCTATTCTGGATCTCCCCCTGTTCCTGATACTCATCCTTTTCTGACCTTCCACCTTGTCCCAACCTGCCACCCCATCTCTGGCTCCCCACCACATCACCTCTAACTCCAACCTCATCCCTGGTTCCACTCTTAACCTTGATCTAAACCTCATCTCTGAACTTCTCTCCATCCCCAACCTCAAACCAAATGAAACTTTTCCTTATAGTGTCAGCTTTTATCATTAGGTCTTTGACCCATTTTGAGTCAACTTTTGCATATAGTGTAAGGAAAGGGACCAAGTTCATTCCTGTGCGTGTGGATATCTGGTTTGCCCGCACCATTTGTTGAACGACTATCCTTTTCCCATTGAATAGTCTTGGTGCCCCTTGTTGAAAATCATTGACCATTTACGCTTAGGCTTCTTTCTGGGCTCTTTATTCTCATCTGCTCCATCTGCCTAAGTGTGTTGAGCACACTTTTTGCCTCTTTGTCACATCATATCCTACAGCCATATTCAAAGGTGAGAACCAAGGGTGTGTGTGTGCCTTTCTCTCTTTTTTCAATCAGGACTACTTCCCAGGAGTCCCTGGACCCGGCAGACTTCCTCTTAAGCAATGGTGCACTAGGGCCAGTTTGTACCTGCTTGTGAAAGCGGCTCATTACATTACTTGAAAACCCTTGAAATCGCCATGGCGGGAGCATTTACACCAGGCAACTCGGTAAATGCTACAAATCAGGACTTCTTTCCCCCAGGAGAGTGGTTTACCAGCACACCATTGCCCTGAAATCTAATTAGTCCAAAGTGAATGGCAGGGCCACTCCTAGCCAAGGGAGTCTTCGAAAGTGAGTATCTGTCCTTCTCAGCCTCTCCCAAGGGAGGTGGGCTTTGCTGGCAAGCAAGAAAGGGACAGTCGGGGCAGCAGCTAATGCTGTTCACCACTGATGCCTCCCCATGGTAGGAACTTTCTGTAGTCACTTGAAGGAATGCCTTTGAAGTGTCTTTAACTGCCTCAGAGAACAGAGTGCTGTGGGCTCAGTGGTAGGATGGACTGAGCTCTAGCAGCTGACAGAGTAAGTATAGTCAGGGCTGGGGAACCAGGGCAGGCTTTCTAAACTGTACAAAGGGCCTGAAAAGGACGTGGCCCCAGTAACTTCCTGTAACCACACCCGGGGGCTGCCTTGACACAGAGACTGTGAACAGCCAGTGGACATGAGGCTCGGAACGCGATGCTGATGGTGAGGGAGGAGCCCCGAGGGGCTGCAACAGGGCCGGGGGCGCTTAGAAGGTAGTAGAAGTGTTTGCTGAAGAAGAGCCCACAAAGGAAGGCCTGCCGTCCTTGGACAAGTACTCCTTGCTGATGAGCCCATGGAAGGCCATGATCTTGAGGAGTCCATGGCGAAACTTCTGGCCAATGAAGGCGTAGATGAAGGGATTGAGGCAGCTGTGGAGGAAGCCCAGAATCTCGGTGGCATCCAGGGCCCGGCCAATGTCATTGCGGCGCTCACAAGTCTCCTTGATCACCCGGAGCCTCATGAGGGTGTCTGCGACCAGGACCAGGTTGTAGGGCAGCCAACAGAGCAGGAAGACAAGCACGACAGCGAAGATGACCCGCATGGCCCGGTGCTTCTGCCCCATGTGGGCCTCAAACAGGGTGCGCAGGGTGAGCCCATAGCAGAACAGCATGACCACGAGCGGCAGGAGGAAGCCAAAGGTCTGGGGCAGGGCCCGCATCACTATCCGCAGTTTTGTCGTATTGGCACCCATGTCCTCGTAGCAGACTGGGCTGGAGTAGGGGGGATTGATGGCCCTGCGGAAGATGAAGATGGGTAGGGACAGGATCAGGGACAGGGCCCAGATGCCTAAGCATATGAACTTGACCCAGTGCCGCTTCTGGGTCAGCGTGCGTGTGGCATGGACAATGGCCAGGTAGCGGTCCACGCTGATGCAGGCCAGTAGTAAAATACCACTGTAGAAGTTGACTTCCTTCAGGAGCGAGACCACCTTGCACAGGGGTGTGCCAAAGATCCAGCCCTTTGCCTTGGAGGCAGCCCAGAGAGGCAAGGTCAGGGCGAAGAGCAGGTCGGCTATGGCCAGGTTCAGCAGGTAGACGTCAGTGACAGACTGGCTGATCCGACTATATAAGACAACCACTATCACTAGGGAGTTTCCCAGCAGATTCAGCATGAAGATCAGGGCATAGATGACCACCACTGCATACTTGTTGATTTCCAGGGATTCTGGCCTGCATGGGGCAGAGTCTGCTGGAATAAAGGGCAGTTCTGTGCTGTAACTGTAATTTTCACCGAAGAAATCTTCCAAGTCATAAGTCTCCCAGTCAGTGTCTTCCATATTGGAGGCAAACTTAAATCCTAGCCTAGAGAAGAGAGATGAGAGTTACTGCACAATAATCTCTCCCCCGATTCTAGCCTATTTGCCCATGAACCTGGGATGGGATTCTTTGCCTTGGCTTGTATATTACACGGAAGCAACTTTCACATTAGGAAATAGTCGTGGCTCTAGGTTATGAGCCACATTTAGTGATAAATGGCACATTGCACAAAGCGTATAGTTCCCTCAAAACCAGAGAGGTTCTGAGCATTTTCCATGACATCACCATCACCCAAAACATTGTTGAAACTTCCCTGCAAACAATCCCTACAGAACATGTCTTGGATTCTTCAGTGGTGAGCATCTCTGGCTATTGAGGCTGAATTTAATGTCAGAAATATGAGGTGCCATTCGGTTCTTGATGTGGGGGATTAAGCAGGCAATCCAGTTGGGTTTGACTGCTAGAAAAAGATGGAGGTTTGACTAGAAAGCTGAGGGAGGAACCCCTTTGTCCCACTTTCTGAAAGTCTTTAAAAGAAGTGTGTGGAAAAATAGATTTAGCGGTAACAGCATACAGCTGAAGGATATTGGAGCTAGAAGAAAGCTTATTTACAGCCCAGCGTTTTTCTTTCAGGATGCAAAAGACCTGCTGTGGGAGTATTTGTGCAGTTTGAAAAAAATATATTAAAAATCCTAAGTGGGTGGCTGACTGATTCTCCAAGCAGGTGGAAATGTAACGGACTGTCTTGGGAGCTCCGAGCATCCATGTTCTGCCATGTGGAGGTGAGCAGAGAAAACCAGGGTGCTCCCAGCCCAAGGAGAGGCAGCAGGAAGCAGAGGAGACAGGTGGAGACAGGTGGAGACACACTATCCTTGTTTTGGTGGCTTTTCAATTCTGGTGGGGACACTTTGTGTCCTGCCAGTGAGTGCCTTCATCCATCCCTGACTCCCCAACACCCCCAGACTACGTCCAGGTAAGCCCGCTTCTGTTGGCTCTGCCCTTGTTATGGGGATAGCCCAAAGTCTGCTTCTGGGGGAAGCTGCAGTCACTCTGAAATATTTACCCAGTTTTCAAAGAGGAAGTAAATTAAAGTAAACCAGCTCCCAAATGAGTTCCTTGTGAACCACCAGATCTATCACCATTGTGCCATTTCTTTATAACAAGGTATGACCATCCTGGGACCATATGCAAATCAGTAACCCACCTCAAAACGGAACCAGCATTAAAGAGAAAAACATCAAGTAACAAGTCTCCAGAATTACTTCAATACTCAGTAGGATCATCATCATAAAACAAGAGGGACAGTAATGCGATTGACAAGGATGTGGAGAATTGGACCCCTTGTACATTGCTTGTGGGAATGTACCAATGGTGAAGCTACTTTGGAGAACAGTTTGGCAGTTGTTCAAAACGTTAAACATAGTTACCAATGACCCAGCAATTTCACTTCTAGATATGTACCCAAGAGAATTGGAGAGCTATGTCCACACAAAAACTTGTACACAAATGTTCACAACAGTGTAATAGCCCCAAAGTGGAAACAATCCAAATGTGCCTCAACCCGATAAGTGGAGAAACTAATGGAAGCATACACATACAATGGACTATTATTCAACCAACAACAGGAATGAAGTACCGATATATGCTATAACGTGGGTGAAGCTTGAAAACATTATTCCAGGCAAAAAAAAAAAAAAAAAAAGCCAGACATAAAAGGCTTCATACTGTAGGAGTCCATGTAGGTGAAATGTCCAGAATAGGCAAATCAGTAGAGACAGAAAGTAGATCAGGGGTCGCCAGGCCCTGGAGGGGTTTCTTTTCAGGCTGATGAAAGTGTTCAGGAATTAGACAGTGGTGAGGATTGTATAACTTTGTGCATGTACTAAGAACCACTAGTTGTACACTGGAAATGGGTGACTTTTACAGTGTGAGAAGGCAGGGCTGGGGTGGTGGCAGAAACTGCCTTATCAGGGGATAGCTGCAGCCAAGCATACTTCACTGATAAGTCCTCATTCTGGAATATCCAGTGCTCAGCTGTGCGGGAGATGGGCTGGGGTTACACGGGGAGCTCCCACTCCCAGGCACGAGGGATAAGCTTAAGGGTCCAGAGGGAGACCCTGCAAGTCAGGACGGGAGATGGAGAACTCGGGCAAGAGAAGCAGGCCAGGGCAGTGACCTCCAGTCACTGGAGGGGATAATGCTTTGTGGATGCTTGTGGGTTTTTCAGTTTACCAATCTCTAGGAAGGATGCGTTGACAGTGAAAGGGAGAAACTAAGGGAAGGGTCTGCTTTGTGCAGGTGAGAAGACAGGCACAGAGGGGCTCAGACACCAGCCCATGGTCACAGAACCTACAAATGCTGCAACCGGGATTCCATGTAGGTGTGCATGGCTCCATGTGCTACTTTCAGTCTACTGACCTGCTTCATTTGAAAAAAAAAAAAAAAAATCATACCTCATATACTAAGCATATTTAAAATATATTTGTCAGCTAAGTTTTTGAGATCTCATGAAGTCAGACTGTATACAGTTTACTCCTATTGTTTGATATTTTGTGTGTTGCTTTCTTACCTATTCTGTAGGCCCAGAATGCAAGAGACAGCCCTTGCAGAAATGATTAGCCAAACACCCTTGAACTGGCTGATTCCTACTGACCCCCTGGTCATGTTCTCGGTGAACAAGCAGGAGATTCCCTCATTGAGTGAAATGGCCAGACCCTTAATGACTCACGGCCATTCAGAAATGCCATGGATGATTCTAATTTATTTTATGAAAATGCTATACAACGGAGACATTTACAAGATCCCGAACATTGAAGGCAATCTTTTCAATAACAATGGAAAATTCAGTCATTTTAATACAATTCTAGCATTCTTTCTATGAATATAATCCACACATATTTGCATTTAATGTAGAGCAGGAGGGACTAGACAATGTCTGGCCTTTCCTCAGACCCCATCCGAGCCAAAGCAGGAGAACTGGCTGAGTCAGGAAGGGAAGGGGCTGGCCAGAGAGTTGCCCTAAGTGGTTATCAGAGAGAGGTGTAAGGAAGAGGGGCAGGAGCTCTCCCTTTGGGGATAGGGAGGCCTTAAGAGGAATGAAGCCCACCCCAGGGCCGGGAGAGATGTCTGGGATCAATGGAGGCTGGGTGTCAAGGGGGACAGAGAACAGAGAATTCTGGAAGGTGAGAAGGGTGGGTGTTCCAAGACTTACCAGGAGTCTGGGCCTTTCACCTGTAGGACACATCCAGGAGGGCAGATGTGCCTGACTGACAGGGTGGTGGTGGTTAAGAGAGTGGAGGAAGTGAGCGGTGGATTAGATTGCTCAATTCTAGGGTGGAGTTCTGAGGCTGCTGGATGCTTTTGATAACTTGAATAATTAATTCTCAGGGCAGCTCTTGGATCACGAGTCATTTTCTGAACTGGCAGAGTTCCATACTGGTAAGGGACCTGTGGTGTTTTCTAGCCAATCTTTCCATTTCACAGTTGAGCAAACTGAGGCCCACGCAAAGGCAGTGGTTTGCCCAGGATGGCATGGATTTCTCTCATCTTTGCCCTGGTCTCAGCAGTCCCTGGCTCTTTCAGCTGCCTTGTCTGACTCTCCCCACACCCCAGCTGCCTCGGGTTGCCCCCTGCTCGGGAGCCAGCTGCCCTCCTGCTCTTGAACATCTCTCCCATCTCAAAGGAGAGCAGCTCATGAAGATTGGACAGAGATGGAACTTGAGGTTCTGGTGCGCCTGGACCTAATGCCCCCTGTCCCCCCCCCATTCACCCCGGAGGCTTTGAAGTCTCACAGATTCCTTCTCCATGTCACATCCCTTTGAGAACCCCCACCCCCAAGTGGGGGCTCCACTCACTTCTCTTGTCATTCACCTCCCTGCCCAACCATCTGCTCCGCCCAGGGGCCCCTCTGAGGGGCATTGCTCTTCTTTCTTGGCCTGTACACTTGGGATTGGGTCTGCAGTAGCTGGCCACCTTTGGAGCCAAGACCATCTAATTTGGAAAGAAAGCCTTTTGGGAAAAATTCGCATCTTATCCAAATCCAAACACATTTTTGAAAGCAGTGTTGAGTGACACTAAGAATGTATTTTTGTCACCTTTGCTATTGATTACAGTGGCAAGGATAAATACAGGCAGAACAGTGACCACTAATTCACGGCTCCCTCCCAAGCCCCCACCCCAGCAAACCATACCTCTGGCTTCTCCACTTCGCCTCTTGTCCCTGCATCCCAGGGCCCGCAGAGTGCTCGAAGCCTGCAACAAACTTGCCTACCCCTAGGGAAGAACCTTGCAACCGTTCTTTGTCACTTCTCTCTTTCCCATGCTTGGAGAAGAATGCCGTGACTCCTGGCCAGGCGATGCTAAAACCAGACAGAGGCTTGTTATACAGAGAGAGGCCCAGGAAAGCTGCTCAGCAAGCCAAGCAGCTCGGGGCCAGTGACTTTCCCTTTCCAAGTCTCAGTTTACTCATCTGTACAATGAGGCCAGTGATAGCATCTAACTCGTCGGGTTGTGCTGAGGATCAAATGAGGGATTACCCGTAAAGCGCTTAAGACTTAGAGCAAGCATGATGTTAGCGTCTGTCGTGGTGATCTTCATTTCTGGAACAGTTTGTTAACTAGCGTCATGACGTCTGTCCCACTACACCCCCCAAGGAAGGAATAGCAGCGGGTCGGCTTTCCGGGCTCACTTTGATGTACATCTTCATCGGCTCTGGCGTGAATAACAACCGTCACACTAACGGTAACGTTGGGTGCCTACTCGGGTCCAGCTTCTGCGAAAAGAGCTTTTCAGAATTCTTGCACTTAGGGATGCCTGGCTGGCTCAGTTGGGGGAGCAGGCAACTCTTGATCTTGGGGTCGTGAGTTTGAGCCCCACGTTGGGTGTAGAGATTACTTAAAAATAAAATCTTGAAAAAAAAGAATTTGTACATATTTAATCCTCACAACAAAGCCATGAAGTGTGCACTTTCTGAATGAGGAAACCAGACTCTGGGAGTTAAGCAACCTCATCAGAGTGACACAAGGAACTGGGTTTTAAACAGTTTTTAAGAAATGTTTTTACCTGACCTCAAATCCTGTATTCTGTCCACTGTAACGAGGGCCTGGATCCTAGTCTCAGCTTTCTGAGCTCGGTTAGGAACCTCTCTGTCCCAGACAATGGAATAAAAAGGTGTAGAAAGGGGAGCCCAGATTTGACATTTCCCCACCGGCTCACTTCTTGATTTTCATTAGGTTGATTTCGTTTCCCCTGAACCGACCACCTGCATGTGGATGGTGGGGTGAATAAAGAAGTGGCTAGTTCTGCTGCTTATGGTCAGGATGAGCTTGGACAAGTCAATTCTCTCCGGGCCTTGATGTGGTCTGTCAGAAAATGAGGCAATTGTTCTAGATCTTATTGTCCTGTACGATGGCCACTAGGCATATGTAGCTACTTAAATTTAGTTGAAATAGAACGAAAAATGTAGTTCCTCAGTCATACTAGCCGCCTTTCAAGGGTTCAAGGGCCACACGTGACGAGTGGCTACCGTATTGGACGGTGCAGATCGAGAACACTCCCCAGGACTGCAGAAAGTTCTTTTGTGCCATGCTGTCTAAGTGAAGACTTTGTTCTCTTTATTTTTTATTTTATTATTTTTTAAAGATTTTATTTATTTGACATAGAGAGACACAGCGAGAGAGGGAACACAAGCAGGGGGAGTGGGAGAGGGAGAAGCAGGCCTCCCGCGGAGAAGGGAGCCCGATGCGGGACTTGATTGATCCCAGGACCCTGGGATCATGACCTGAGCCGAAGGCAGACGCTTAACGACTGAGCCACCCAGGCGCCCCAAGACTTTGTTCTCTTTAGCTCTACGTTTCTGCAGTTCAACACGTCAGTTCTCAGGGGACTCAGAGAGGAGACTGAAATTCCAACAGACGCGGGGCCCTGGCGGCCCTAACACCGAACAGCTCACTTACCTGCTGTTTGCTTTGACAGCTGCTGTTGTCGTTGGAGGGGCTGATCTCCTCTGTGTCTCGGGGCTTGGGACCAGTCAGCGCTTTTGGGCAGCAAAAAAGAGAAGCAGACTTTATAGGGAAACGTCTGACCTGGGGTCACCAGGGTGAATTCCAGGAGGCCCACCAGGAGGCGTCCCCTCCGAGGAGCAATGAGGTCTGTCCTGGGACTCTGACTCCAGGCCAAGGATCCGCCCACCTGGAGATTCTGTGATGGGCACTGGGGATTTTCACGCCTACCTGTCTAAGGGCTTCTGGAGGAGCCTGCCAGTCTGACGGGGGAGGTGTGGCTGGTCAACCTCCGTCTCGGAGCGTTTCGAACATGCACCTCCTTCTTTACAAGGAAGATACAGTCCACCCCAGCTCCCGGTGAGCAGACTTGCCTGCACTTGTTGCACACTCTCTTCCTTCCTTCTAGGGTCAGCGTGAGAAGCGTCCCTCCTTCTCTTTCTGGTGAATTCCTGCCCTGACTCCGGGACACCCTGTCTCTCACATCCTTGAGGGTCCTGCCTCCTAGCCCTTCTGCCCCACCTGCCATCTCCTTTCCTGAGCTTGCTCATGTCGCCCTCACCCTCCCTCTGTTTCGGGACCCCTCCCGCTACTACACCCCCAGCGCCCTCCTCACGGTTGGACTTCTAGAGAAAGGGGCTGCTTCCACCTCGCCTCCCCTCATTCACCGCTCAGCCCACCGTAGCTAGCTCCCTTCCCATTGCTCTGCTGAAACAGCTCTTGCCAACATGACCGACGACCTCAGGCCGCGACATCCAATAAGCCCTTCTCTTAAATAAAGCGGCTTTACAGTTGCGACAACAAAGCTTGCATACTGTAAAGAATACAGACACCTCAAAAGCGTCTAAAGTTGAACTGGAAGGACTCCTTTCCATCCTTAGATTCTCACATATCTTGTGTCCATCTTTCCAGACTTTCCCCCCCCTCCACGCATATACGGACATGTTTTCCTTCCTTTTCCCCCTAAAACAAATGATATTGAACTGGTTATGTCATTCTGCACCTTAATACGCTGTCATGGGCATGCATGTAGATGCACCTTACTCTTTACGGTGACAACATACTAGTCCATGGTGCGGATGTATCATGATTGATCTGATAATTACCTTATGGATGAATATTTAAGTCTTGCTACGAGCATCTTTGGATGCAGGTCTTTGGGAACTTGTTTGATTGTGTAGCTTAAGTGTAATTTTGCTGGGTCATATCTGTGCACATTTAAATTTTAATAAGGCTGTACCAGTTTATGGTGACTGCACTTATTGCGGTGAGCATGGCATAATGTACAGAATTGTCCAGTCACTGTGTTGTATACCTGAAATTAATATAACATTGTGTATCAACTATGCTTCAGTAAAAGACCGTATCAATTTATTCTCCCATTGGTGCTTTATAAAAGGGCCTGTTACCCTATCTACTCATACTATCTCACAGTTGTCAATTATGTTAAAATATTTTTTTCCGGTCTGCTGTATGCCTTGTAACTGTATTTATGGTGAAATGGTTATTATTCAAGTCTCATTTGACCTCTGCAGCATTTAATCCCACTGACTTCATTCTCTTCTTATTTCTCCTGAAACTTAGTCTCATTTTGTGGCTTTAGTACTCCATTCATTCCTCAAATCTGGATGTTCCTTGGGGCTCTGCATTGGTCCTCTTCTCTCCCTGCCCTCCCCAGGCCAGCCCACCTGCTCCCTTGGCTTCAGCCACCACCCAATAAGTGCCGGGGTCTCCCACACCTTCAGCGCCTGACCTCCCTCCTAAACTTCTCTTTGCAGCTCAGACTCCTCATGCAGCCATCTCTTGACGTTTCCCCTGAAGTCCCACAGGTGCTGCAAGCTCAGCAGGTAGAAAACCTGTCTCTTGGATTTCCTGCCCCACCCTCCTAGCCGGGCATCTGGCCAACCGGAAACGGCCCGCCCCTTGCACGCCCCTTACACGCCCCTCAAACGAGGCTATGTCTTTAGCATCTCTCTTGATTATCTCCTCTTCACCATCTTCACTGACAGCGTTAGGCAACACTTTATTCTCTCTCACCTAAACTACTGCAATATGCACGCAAGAGCTGTGGATTCTGGAGCTGGACTGCAGACCTTGGGCAAGTTATTCAGTCTCACGGGGCCTCAGTTTCATCATCTGTAAAACGGGGCTAATGAAGCACCTGCTGCATAGTGTTGTCATGCAGATTAAATGTGTCTATAAAGATTTTTTTATTTGAGAGAGAGAGAGCGCGTGTGCACGAGCGGTGGGGGAGGGGCAGAGGGAGAGTCTAAATCATCTCTGCCTCAAGTCTTTCCCCCCTCAAACCATCCTCCACTCTGCTCCCAGAACAATCTTCCCAAAGTGTGAATTTGATCGTGCTCTTTTCCTTTTAAAACCCTCTGAGGACCCGCATTGTCCTCAGGTAGGTCAATCGCCTGACCTTGGCACCTGGTGCCTCTGCATCCCCTTGTGTACCTACCCAGACTCGTTCCAGGCCACACCCCCGGGACCCCTCAACTACAACCACAGGGAACTCTGCGCAGCTCCCGAAGAGACGTTTGGTACCCGCCCCCCCCCCCCCCCCCCTCCGGCCCCGGCATGCACTTCCCTTCCCCTTGGAAGGCTCTTCCCTACACTCTTGGTCTGGCCAACTTTCCTTTCTCCTTTAAGGTTCAGGCTGGTCATGACCTCCATGGACGCAGCCCTCTCTGGGCTGTCCACACCGCCCCCAGGGCTTATCTCTATCACGGCTTCAGTTATGGGATTTGTAATCATCATGTCACTCCCTCCTCCCCACTGTGAGGTTCTTAAAAATAGGGATTTTATATCTTATATATATAATATATAAAAACAGTATATAAATATGATATATAATGTAGAAAAATATATAAGTAATATGCATAAATATGATAAATCTATGATAAAAATCTCTGTATCCCCAAACCAATCACAGTGTTTTGGGCATATTCTGAGTGCTTCATATCATTTTGTTGAGCACCGAATGAGTTGACAAAGTGGGGGAACTGCTGTACATGGGAGGATCCAAGTGACATCTTATTTAAAGAAATAATTACGTCGCCCAAATTTCTCAGGGCATCCCGAGCCTGTGAGCACAAGTGAGGTCACGTCAATGGCAGTGACCAAAATTGTACTAGCTTAGACTCTCTGTGCTCATGCAGGGCTTCATCCCCCCACAAGGTTCCCCCAGGAATTTGAGGGAGTCTGTTGGGAGTGTCCCCCGGGGGCTCTTCTGGGTGTTGCTGTGCTAGACTCGCCTCTGAGTCACTGCTGAAGGACCGACGCCCTTGCAGCCTATGGTGACCATGGAACCTTCTGCCAGAGGATCGCCAGTCTTCTAATGTCTTTGTGAAGGTTTAGCGCTCTTCATTGGACTTGGTGGGGACTCTCTGGGGGGCAGTGTTGAGCTAGAGGCTGGTGGTCAGCATTGTCCTTCCATCCCTCCCAGACAGGGAGAAGGTCAAGTTCCCCCATTCCCAGCCCCTGATTTCCTTTGGATGAGCTCTGATCCAGGAGCAGAACTCTGCCTCCTCTTTGAACATAGGCTTCTGCTAGGTCTCTTCGCTCCCTCAGTTTTCAGGCAGGTGTGAACTCGACACTGGAGTTCCACTAGAACGTGATGTCTTCCACTAGAATAAGAACCTTGCCCTAATAAAAGTTTCTGAGCAAACTGGACCCTCGAGAAGGGACTGCTGCCCCTTAGGGTAGGAGTGATTCTATTGTCCTGATTGCTCCAGAGCCCCAGCCCTGCCCCCCTCCGCTCCCTCCATTCCCTGCCCCTCACCTTGTTGCAGCCTTTGCTAAGGAGAAGTTCTCACCAGCTCTCCAGGGCAGGAACTGCTATTGCAAAACTCTTGCTCCATGCCATGGTAATGGGATGCAACTCTGGGTGGCCTTGACCCCAAGAGGCGGTGCATAGGCGCTGGCCTGAGCCACAGGGTTGCCCAACCACCGCAGAGGACCCGGCAGCCCATGCGAGGCAGAGGGGATGGGGATAAAATCACCATGCCTGTTTGGGGCCACAAAGTCTGCCCTGGAGCTCAGATACGGCAACTAATCCCCTTGATATCAAGTGGGGCCCACGCTTCTTCTGAAATGGTATTCCCAGAAGCACCACAATTGGGTGCCCAGTGAATGACACAGAATTTATGTAAGACTTCTCAGGCAGGGGGCGCCTGGGTGGCTCAGTCGTTAAGTGTCTGCCTTCGGCTCAGGTCATGATCACAGGGTCCTGGGATCGAGCCCCGCATCGGGCTCCCTGCTCCGCGGGAAGCCTGCTTCTCCCTCTCCCACTCCCCCTGCTTGTGTTCCCTCTCTCTCTGTGTCTCTCTCTGTCAAATAAATAAAATCTTTAAAAAAAAAAGACTTCTCAGGCAGTCAGGGGATATGATCTTGTACCATGGAGCTACACAAGTCCTCATCAACCCTCTTTATTAAAATGTAGCTGAGTGAGCACTGCATGGAGAGTCACCTGGTTTCAGCCCCTCCCTCCAGGCACTCACAACGTGGGACCACCAAGTCACCATAGCAGTTGGAAGGAAAGGAGAGAGAGAGGCCCAAGCCCCATGTCTGTGCTCTGGGGAGCATCTGGGACTCCCATACACTGCTGGTGGGAGGGAACAATGCACGACTTCTTTGGGAAACAACTCAGCAGTTTCTTAAAAGTTAAACATATACCTATCCTAGGACCTGGCCATTTCGTTCCTAGGTATTTCCCCAAGTGAAATAAGAGCAAATGTCTGTACAAAGATTTGTACGCAGCTGATTTAGGAAACGTATGTGTAACAGCCTCAAATTGGAAACAATCCAAATGTCTGGCAACAGCTGAATGTGTAAACAAAATTGTGGTCTCTCCATGCAGTAGAGTTCTTCCACTTAGCAGTAAACAGGGACTATTGATATGTGCACCAACATGGATGAATCCCAAAATAAGTATGCTGAGTGAAAGAAGGCAGACAATACAGAGTGCATACCAGATGATTCCGTTTATATAAAATTCTGGAAAGCTCGGGTCTAGTGGTAGAGAGCAGATAAGTGGTTGCCTTGGGAGGGGGAGGGCGAGGGAGAGATTACAAAGGGCATGAAGAAAAACTCTGGGGATGATGGATGTGTTCATTATTGTGAACATGGTGATGGTTTCATGGGTGTATATTAAAGTCAAAACTCATCCAGTTGTACAATTTATGTGAAGTGTGTTAAATATCAAGACCTCAAGAAAGCTGTTAAAAATGAAACACAGCAAAAGCAGACCTTCACAGCCGACTCCAGATAGGATGCTCCCTGAGTGTGGTGAAGGGTGGGCTGGGTGAGGTGGGGGTGCGGAGAAATGTCAGGGCCCCTGCGTCTTCTTCTCGGTCCAGGATGTGCTGAGCGTGGAGGGCCTTTAGGGAGGATGGTGCCTGGCACCCTCACGGACAGAAGAAGCCCAGACGGACAGCTGTGAGCTTTCTCAAGCCGCCCCGCTCATGGGTGAGGGCTGTAGGGCTCCAGCCGGCTCCTCCCGCTCTCCACGCTGCAGGATGTGCACACAAGTGCTGTCCGCCTTAGATCGTCAACTTCTAGAAGGCAGGACTGGTCAGACCAGAGAGGTGGGAAGGGCGAGGGGAGGGAGCTGATTGAGGGAGGAGGGTGGGTGGCCCCGTCCGGGTGATCCTGTCAGTCGAATTGAGCTTCGCCCTTCTGGGAGCAGGGTTGGCAGTGGCCCTCTCTCTTCTTGTAATCCACAGAGCAGGCATGGCAAACCTGGCCTCCGCAGAGCCTGGGAGCAGAGGTGGGAAGACTGGGGGCTCATGGGTGTGTATGGGGGAGGGGAACACGGGGCTTGAGCATGTGCTGTCCCTTCTGTTCCTGATCTCCCAGCAGAGAGGCCCTAGGCCTGTCCAAGGAGGCCTCCCCTTTCCTAAAGGGTGTCTCAATGCCCCACCCCCTCCAGAGTCCTTTAAGTCCAAATGACAGGTTCTCCTGCTGGCCCCCTTCACTCTCCCCCACGCTTGTCCTGCCACCCCGTTCCCTGAGAAAGGTGAGGGGAGCAGCTCTTCCCAGACCAGAAGCCTGTTCATCAGACTCTTCTCAGAAGGATTGCACAGTCCCGTCTTCCAGACACTGTTGCTTGTCTGACCCCTTTCCACTGTTCTGGTTCATGTCTATGCTAAGTGTTGTGTAAAGTGAGTGGCCGGCTTTAAGTGGCTTTCATAAACCCCCGGTTGCTGTGTCCCTCCTGTCCCAGCGGGGGCAGAGCGCGGTGGGCTGGTGGAAACAGTGCTTGTCCCAGACCAAGACTTCTGTGCCCTCCCCATTACCTGCACGGGTACCGCCGAGACAGCCGGCCAAAGATCTTGCTGCAGTCCACACAGCATCCGGGGGCCGTGGAAGACAGATGCTGGGCTTTCTGCCACAGGTCGTCCTTCTCTCTGATGGGCGGCCGGGGGTGCGGAGACACACACAGAGACGGGAAGATGGAGAGACCAAGACGGGGAGAAAGAGAAACACGGAGACCAAGAAGAGAGAGAGAGAGGGTGTGGGTCACCCAGAGACACACACAAAGAAACAAAACAAAACAAAAAAAGAGAGAGAGAGAGACAGCAAGGCAGAAAGACCGAGACATAGAAAACAAGAGGGAGACAGAGAAGGACAGAGAGAGACGGTCAGAGAGAAAGGAAGTCAGGGAGTTGGAGAGGGAGACAAAGAGAGACACACAGAGAGGTAGATGGGGAGATAAATGTAGAGAGAGAGAGACCAAGAGAACAAGATGCAGAGACAGTAAGGGACACAGAGAGAGGGAGAGAAAAATACAGAGAAAGATGGAGAGACAGAAAGAGACACAGTGATAGAGAAAGACAGAAATGAAGAGACCATGAAGGAGACCCCCCCCCCCCCACATAAGAGGTAAGGGAGTCTGTAGTCTTTGGGAAGATGGATGGCAACATCCGGGTTCCCCTCGCCCAATATAACCTTCATATCCCACCTCCTCTAAGGAGTGCTCCCTGATTGTAGACGTCCCCAGCAGTTTCTTATAATGCCCTTAGCTTTTATTTGGCACTTGATGGAAATCCCCTTCTAGTTAAGCAGGCTACACTCCTGCAAAACTATCCTCACTGGTTTTTTTTTTTTTTTTTTTTTTTTAAAGGATGTTTAGGGAGCACCTGAGTGGATCAGTTGGTTAAGCTCTGACTCTTGATTTCGGCTCAGGTCATGATCTCAGGGTTTGTGAGATTGAGCCCTGCATGGATCTCTGAGCCGGGTATGGAGCCTGCTTAAGATTCTCTCTCTTTCCCTCTGCCCCTCCCCCTCTGTCTCCCACTTTAAAAAAACTTTTTTATAATCAAAATGATACATACACACGACTTAAAAATCCAACAGTATAGAAGTACTTATAGCAAAAGGAAATAGACACCCTCCCCACTCCTTCCAATTTCAGTGGCAAACCACTTCTTACACTTTGAGCTTTTTCTCCCTGATATTACTTCCACCCTTAAGTAATATGCTCATATCCTCTCTTCTTGATACATCAAGAAGGAACATCTTCTACAGAGCTCTTTACTTTGATGTCAGGGGAGTTAGCTTATTTAGTACCATCCTCACTAACTCTACCTCCTTCCTCCCCAGAATATCCCTATTTTTGGTTCCTCTATTACAGTTTTACAGAATATACTCACACATTTATTTCTCACTCATCCTATGAAGCACAGATAGCATCCCGACTGCCATTCTGTCATATGATGACGGCAGCATCCCTTCCTCTTCAGAGAGCCTCCTTTGCTCACCTCCTTTTCCTGTAACATCCAATATGGTGGCCACTAGTCCCATGTGGCTACTTTAATTTATATTTAATTTGACTAAAATGAACTAAAATTAGAACTTCAGTTCTTCAGTCACAGACACATTTGAAATACTCAGTCGCTACATGTGACCGGTAGCTACCATACTGGACAGGGCAAATAGAGGACATTTTCTTCCTCATAGAAAGTTCTATTGGATTCTATTCTATACTTAATATTGTTTAGGTGATAATATTGACAGTTCTATCATTGCAGTTGTTTTCTGTGCTTGGTCTTTAGGTTGATTCCAACATTAAAAAATCAATAAATAGTATTTATATTATTAGACGATATATAAACATATTTCTTCAAGGAGAGCTAAGATGTGTTCTACATATTTCCTTTCTTGGAAATTTTCTGTTTTTCCAGGACTTTCCAATTGTCTTTTTTTGCTCCGTGCATGACTTGCCTTTAACATAGCCTAAGTATTCTCTCTCCCCAACAAATCCTTCATCATATAGGTATTTTATTGATTCTCTTCCTCCCCAGAGACTTTCCTCCTGGGTCCTCTATATTTCTGCTACAGCCTGGACTTACTGCTCCCTGGGCTTGCTGTCTGTCCTCTTGTCATCTTGGGAATTCCCTTTTCTTCTCTCCTGGACTACTGTGACTGTTTCCTGAATTCTACATCTTCTCCTTTCTTGGCTTACTTCCTTGTTTTTCTGAAGTACATCCTTTTTTTTTTTTTTTTAAAGATTTTATTTTTTTATTGAATGAGAGAGAGAAAGCACATGAGAGGGGGGAGGGTCAGAGGGAGAAGCAGACTCCCTGCCGAGCAGGGAGCCCGATGCGGGACTCGATCCCGGGACTCCAGGATCATGACCTGAGCCGAAGGCAGTTGCTTAACCAACTGAGCCACCCAGGCGCCCCTTTCTGAAGTACATCCTTAATTAACTTCCCAAGAAAGGCTTTGTGGGAGGTGCATTTTCTATTACCCGTCTTCCTGAAAAACGTCTTTCCTGCGTCACCTTCCCTACTTGCTTCATAGTTTGGCTGGACCTAGAATTCTAGGGCAAAAGCTCTTTCCTCAGAACTTGAAAGTATGGCTGCATTTTTTTTTTTTTAAGTAGACGTCACAACCCAGCCTGGAGCCTAATGCAGGGCTTGAACTCACGACCCTGAGATCAAGACCTGAGCCAAGATGAAGAGCTGGATGCTTAATTGACTGAGCCACCCAGGCGCCATTGATCCTTAACATGTTTTTCTGTGTCCTACTTCTTTTTTTTTTTTCCTAAAGATTTTATTTATTTATTTGACAGAGAGAGACACAGCGAGAGAGGGAACACAAGCAGGGGGAGGGGGAGAGGGAGAAGCAGGCTTCCCGCAGAGCAGGGAGCCCGATGCGGGGCTCGATCCCAGGACCCTGAGATCATGACCTGAGCCGAAGGCAGACGCTTAACGACTGAGCCACCCAGGCGCCCCTGTGTCCTACTTCTTTTATAAGTGACGTGTCTTGAGTATATTGTTCTCATCTTTATTTTACCGAGATTTCACAACGGTGTATCTCGATGTGCATTTCCCTTCCTTTTGCTTGTTGTGCTGGTTACTCTGTGACATCTTTACATCTGAAGACCTGTGACCCTCAGAGCTGGGAAAGTCTCTCATCTTTTTATCTGATAATCTCCTTGATTTTATTCTCTCCTTCTTGGGAATTCTTGTCAGTTGGAGAAGATAGTGAAACTCCTGGATTGATTCTTTATGTTTGCAATTGTTTCTCTCATGCATTCCATCTCTTTATGCATTTTACTCTACGTTCTGAGAGACTGCCTCCTCTTCCTTTTCCAATCTTTATGAATTTAAAAAAAATTTGAGAGATATTTTTAATTTCCAAGAACATTTCTCATCTTTTGATGGTCCCTTACCACAGAATCTTGTTTCATGGGAGACGGATCTTTTTGTTTGTTTGCTTATCTTTGTCTCTCCCTCTTATGTTCTAGATTCTTCTCAAACATCTGGAGATCTCTGGTTACTATTTCATGTTTAAGCTGCTGGAGTTTCAAGTACTTGACAGGGACGGTTGGTTGGCTTGTGGCTTCCCTTTAGGATGGACTGGACAGGGAGCTACCTGCCCCATGGACTGTCAAATGTCAGAACACACTGCTCTTTTATTTGGGGGCATCTAACTTTTTTTTTAGAGAAGGACATTTTAATTCTTTGCCTGGGAGATCGATCTCTGGGATTGATATTCTGCAGTCGGGGAGGCAGGCAGAAAGCAGGGGGTATACACTGCTCTTTCTGATGACTTTATCCGTTAATTTTCCTGATATCTGTCCCTCATCTCATTCCTGCCATCTGAGTTCCTGGTGTCTCTGGGCCCTGAAGTTCTAACCTGGGCTAAATCCAGTATCTACCTTTTCATCCATTTTCCAGTTTCTGGAAAGTAGCTGAAATCTCTTCTCTGTGGTTGGCTCCTCCACCTTTCTCTCTATTATAAGTTTTCTTTCTTTCTTTCTTTATGATCATTCTAGTGAGATCTCAGGGTGGGAAAGAGGTGATGTGTCAGTCTACCATCTTGATGCAGAAGTCAGCCTCTATGGCTCCCCACCCCCCTTTTTGCTTAGGGCCAGATTTTCCATGATGCTTCTGCAAAGAACATTATATTATGTAGTTTGGGATCTTGTGATGAGTTTCTTTAACATGAGGAAAAGCATTTTTCCCTCCTGATGCACTGGTGTATTTCCTTGGAATGCCTAGTGACATTTAGGCAACTTTCTGTGTTTCCATTTTTGATTCTGCTGCCAAGATGCTCAGAGTTAAATTTCGACCCTAACCCTAACCCTAATACCTTGGGAGTATATATTTTTCCTCTTCCATTTTACCTGTTTTTATTTAACAATCATATATATATATCATATATAACAGTCATATATATGTGTATATATGTCTTTCATTGTTGGCTACCTCAAATTCTTTTGTGAGATATACAGCTATTATTTTATATCCTCTTTTCTCCCAGCTGACAGCTCCTTGGAGGAGATCATTCCTTAAATTGCTGGTTTGTTCTTTCCAGGTTGACTTCTGCCTTCTCTCCTCTTTAGTATCACTTGGATTTTGTGCCAGAGGATTTAGTCCTAGATGATCCCTCAGCGACCTTCTAATTCTAATGGAACCTGAGTCCAGTGGCGTCCTGCTTCCTGAACTGGGTCAAAGTATAACATTAGCTCCCCACTAGGGCAGAAACCAGGCTTTACACAGCTCCTCCATCCCTCAGTGGCTTAGTGGTTTGGAATCGATCCTGGTGAGCTTAGCCTCTGGAACCTAGGACAGCTGCCCCAGGGTGGCCCATAGGCCCAGTGGTCTGTGGAAGTCTAGCAGGTAGTCAGGTACAGGACATATGATTAACTCTTGGTTAACCTCCCCCTTCTCTCAATTCCTTCTCCATCCATGGGTTCCTTTCCTTTCCCCTAACCTTAAGTAGGTGTGTATGTGTGTGGGGTTGCATTGGAGTGGTGGCGTGCCTTGGAGCCAGAAGACTCCCTGCAATTTATATGCTGTGTGTCCTTGGTGGCCAAGTCAGCCTCTCTGACCCTTAGTTTCCTCATCTATAAGATGAGGAGAACAGCGGGGGTGGCCACAAGAAGGAGATGAGTTAGCATACATAAAAGGTTCAGAACCCTGCTTAATAGTCTTTAGTGGAGTAGAGTTTTCATTCCCCAGTCTCTACATCCCAAGCCATCCCCCCTTCCGCACTCCTGCCCCACCGCGTCCGCCCTTACTGAATCAGCTCCAGCACCCTCATCTTCATGGCCCGGACCAGGTCCCGCTGCCCTCCAAGCTCCTCCTCATACATGGTGTCCCTCCTCTCAGCCTCCTGCAGCTTCTGCTCCAGCTCCGTCTGCAGCCGGGCCCTCTCCTCCTGACACCTGGGCACAGAAGGAGGACTCAGTGCTGGCATTCGTGCCCGCCACGGGGCTCCTGGGGGAAGCTGGCCGTGCCTCCTACAGCTGATGTGCGCACACACACCACACACACACACACACTCAAATATCTGCACGTTCTTCACACATTCTCCACACCCCGACTCCCTCCCATGCTACACATGCTCACACACACACCGAGCGGAGCACCGTGTACGGCGTGACATCTGGAGGCTGACTCCTTACCAGCCGTTCAGAGGGATGAACACAGGGTGTAGCCAACATTGCCATTTGCATTTCTTTTCTTTTCTTTTTTTAACATTTCCATTTTAAAATGTGATTTTCTTGAAAGGCATACTCACAATCATGGCAGTTGTCTGGAGGGAAGGGGGGCTCTTCTGGGGACCAGGCTGGATGGGCTGTGCCCAGCTGAGAACAATTACTGGTTTGGGAGGGGGGGTAGGTGGGGTGGGGTTTGGGGTGATTTTTAGGTTTTAAAATCTTTTGAAAAATTACAGCACATTGTCTTCTCAGTTAAAAAAGCAATATTAAACATACGGCTTTCTTAAATTTTTCTTTCAGTTTGGGCTTGGCATTGCCTCAGCTCTGTTCTGGCCTCTTCTTTTTGTCTTTGGTGGCGTCCCAGCAGGTTCCAAGAAATCTGCTGGACTGGAAATAAGAGGGTCCCAGCCCCTCCCTCCATCACTCAGATGGGAGGGTGTTGCAAAGGCGGGTGCATATCCTGTGACCTCAGATGTGTGTGTGTGTGTGTGTGGCCACACCCCTAGGCTTCAGTGTGTTTGAGGCTTGCAAGAGGCTTCACTTGGAACTGAATTGTGAATTTTTACAACGCCGCCGCGTAGCAGGCCTCCGAGAAGAAAGCTGGGTGGGCTGTAAAATCAAACCGACAACAGATACCCATGGAAATTCCGAAAGACCAGTCAGGCCCTGCAACCCTAAGGGTGTTCTTGTGCTCAGGGCCATGTTCTGACTTTTAATGAACATTCCGGTCTCCAGTATCCTTCCTTCTTAGTATTGCTGTTTCATTTTCCTGAGTTAGTTTACTTGCGCACTGATCCCAGGGCCTTTGGTGCGGCTGGTGCTCGTCCGGATGTGAGCACCATGGTTACAGTGTGTCTTTGAGGTGGGGAGGGAACATTTCTTAAGCACCTACTATGTGCCAGGGGCTGTTGGAGGGGGCAGGAATACAGCAGTGCCTATGCCTCCTGGTGGAGCTTAGAATGTGTCTGGGGCCGTGTTCAAAACAAGTGATGGGCCAATAACACTGTGAAGCCAAGTATATGACCGGGATGAAGAAGAGGCGGGGACGGACTCGAGAGGGTGCTCCTGAGATGAGGTGACCTTTAGGCAGATCCAAGAGATGAGAAGTTGGCCATGGAGAGCCACGGAAAGGCACATGCGAAGGTCTGCAAGTTGGCAAGAACTTGGTTTGTTTGAGGAACTGAAAGAAGGCAAGGCAAGCTGGAATATCACGAAGGACAGGAGGTGGGGGTGGGCAAGAGAGGAGGTGGGAAGGAGCAGGGCCTGATCTCGGCCTCGCGGGCCCCGGGAAGGGTGGACTTTAATCTCAGTGCAATGGAAAGACACCTAAGTATTTCAAGCAGGGGCTGACAGACACCTCTGGTGCAGGAGGGGACCTGGAAGGAATTCAAGTCTATTGAACACCTACTACATGCCAGACCCTGAGCTCAGGGCTTTATAGCCTGGCTCCGTTTTAATTTTCAGAAATATATGGATAGATAATATGATCGTCATTTTACAGGAAAGAAACTAGAGCTTCAGAGAGGAAATCACACTTGCCGAGGGTCACACAGCTTGATAAGTGAAGGGAGCAGAAATCAGGATGCAGGCCTCTCAGGCCATCAACTCTTGCTGTCTCCCCACACTTCGGTGGTTTATGGCACCGGTGCTGAGTGGGCAACCGGTGGGAGAAAGGGATAGATCCTTATGAGCCCCTGATGTGCCTCAAAGGAACTCAGGGGGGAGCTGGGGGTGTGTGTGTTGTTTGCCTAATTCCCCATCTGAGGACCTCTTCCACTCATACCTGACCTAATCACCTTTGCTTTGAGGTCTTACCCAGGGCAGAGGAAACCCACCTGCTTGGAAGGATGGTCTCACAGAGCATTGGAGCTGGAAGGAGGAACTTTAGAGATCCAACCATCTCCTTTTGCAAATCAGACACCAGAGGCCAGAGAGGGAAGGTCAGTTTCTCAAGGTGCCATGGCCAGAGAGCTGGGAAGTGGGTGTCGGATGCCCCACAGCTCAGTTCCAAGTGTATTTTCTTAGCCCCTGGTTGGTCTGCTGGGGTCTGATGCTTGGCTGGTCTGGTGTCTCCCCTGTGTGTCCAGTCTGGGGCTCTGCACCCAAGGGCTGCACCCCTGTCCATCTTCACTCTATTCTCCACACCACAGACAGAGCAATCCTGAAGCCCTTGGGAGCCCCCACTTCCTGCTCAAGACTCTGCTCCAGCCCCACAGGGATTTTGCATTTGCAGGTCCCCCTGCCTGGAGCACTCCTCCCACCATATCTGCATGGTCCAGTTGTTCCAGTGATCGGGCTTCTGCTCAACTGTCACCTCCTCAGCGAGGAAGCCTGTGACTCTAAGTCTAGGTGACTCTCTTGTCTCTATCCCCTTTCCTGGACTGATGTTTTCCCACAGCACCCATGACTAGCTGATGTTCCATTTCTATTTGTTGATCTGTCGTCTGTCTCCGCAGGTCCCGGAGAGCAGACACTGCCTGTTCTGTTCATGGCTGTCACCCCATTCACGGCCACAGTAGAGGCACCATACTATTGTTGGCTGACTCAGTGGGCCCCATGGCACTTCTCTCTGGTGGTGGTGAGACAGCCAATCCCAGCTAGATGGGATTGGCCCCTGGAGTGAGATGTTCCTCCTGAATTCCCTGGATCCCAGGAGGCAGGGGAGCGCATCGTCCTCCCAGCCGCAGAAGCTTCTGTTCCCACTACCCGCGTTCTGACGGCTCTCCGGCAGATCAGCCTGTGCCTCTCCTCTGAGCTCCACACCCTCCTCTGCCCAGCGGCTCCACTTGCCTGTCCAATGGGTGTCTGAAACTTAACATGCTCTCACCCCAACTCCTGAAATTTCCCCACAAGCCTGCCCTGCCACGGCAGACTGTCAGCTGGGACTCCAGACTTCCAGTGGGTCAGGCGGAAAAACGAGTCATTCTTGACATCTGTTTCTCTCTCGCACCAGGAAGCCCGGCCTCACAGTGGACCCAGAATCCTGCAGCTTCTTTGCACCTCCATTGCCAGAGAGCATTTGGGGGCTCCCCCCGCGCTCCCCTTCCTCGTCAGCATCCCCGCTTCCTTACAGACTAGCTCCAGAGAGCAGCGGCCTCGAGCCCTCGAAAGCACAGATCAGTCTGGAATAGGCACGTCTATGGGGACAGATGAGCGCTTGCCTAGGGCTGGGAGGTTGGGAGAAAATGGGCAGTGACTGCTAATGGTACAGGGTCTCCTCTTTGGGGTGATGAAAATGTCTGATCGAGGCACAATTTTATGAATACACAAAACCCCACTGTATTGTTAAAAAAAAAAAAAGCGAACATATTAACATTAAAGCAAACAGTTGCATCTTGTCCCTCCTCTGCTCAGGACTGTCAGTGGTTCCTATCTCACTCTGAGTCAAAGCCAAGGTCCTTTTGATGACCTGCAAGGGTCTCCTGCTACCCGACTGACCTGCCCCTACCTCCTCTCCCTCCTCACTCCACTGGGCCTCAGGAATGTTCCTGGGACCTGCCACGCCCATTCCCACCTCCGGGCCCTGGCCCTTGCTGTTCCTCTGCCTGGATCATTCTTCGACCACATACCCAAATGGCTTACTCTTCACTTCCTTCAGGTCTTCACTCAAGCGTCACTTTTTCAAGGAGGCCCTCCCTGGCCGTGCCGCCATATTTAACTTCAGCCCTCGACACCCCCATCCCCTTTCCCTGCTCGACTTTTTTCTTCTTAGGACTGGTCACATCTGACACTATGCAATTAACTTGCTTGTCGTGTTTACCGATTGCCTCCCCCACTAGAAGGGAAGCTCCACAGGGACAGGGGTTTGGTCTGTGTTGTCAAGAGAATTTGTGGCACGCACCACAGGGCCGGCACAGAGAAGGTGAGCTGAGAGTCTGTGGGATGCTGGATGGGATGACAGGCCGCAGGGTGGTGGTCTGTGACTCAGGGGCTCCCCCAGCCGAGGGAGCTCCCCCAGACCTGGTGGTCTCGTTGAAGCCTCCCAGCTGCTCCCTCCAGGCCATCTTGATTCCCAGAGAAGGCCCCTGGGTGGGCAGGGCCCCTGCGTTCACCTAGGGCCGGGATCACGGGAATCTTTCCTGACCAAACTGCCTGGGGATTTTTCCTGAGTGTCCGGTGGGAGGAGCCCGGGGGGATCTTTTTGGGTTGGTTTCTGGGCCCACAGCCTCTCTCAGCCTTTTAAGCAGAGAGTCTGTCAACTGCCCAGTGATTCAGTCTGAAGCACAGCTCCACCGGCTCTGATGCGGTCGGGGGGGGGTGTCCCGGGGCGGGCGTCAGCCACGTGCGAGGGACAGAGCCGGGAGACAGACCCGGAGGGACCGAGTCAGACAAAGCAAGACCTTTGCGTGGCAGAGATATTTTAAAAATTCTGAAAGAGAAACTCAGACCCTGAGAGAGCGTGCTCCAGGCTCTTGAGGTTAGTGTGATGCCGGGAAGTCGAAGAAGCTGGGTGGTGAGGGGGGCTGAGCGGGAGAAACGGGGGGACTGAAATAATACAGGCACTCAAAATCTTGCCTGGGGGCCCTTGTGGAAGCCCACCGGTTCTGGAGTCAGCCGCTGCGGTGCAGACCTCAGCTCTCTGCTAACTAGTGACACTGGGTGAATTGTGTGGCACCTTGGAGACTCAGTTTCACTATCTATAAAATGGGCATTCTTAGAGAACCTACCTCATAGTCTGGTTAGGAGGAAACGCCTAGAACAGTAAATGCTCCGTAAGTGATAGTTATGATGACGATTGTGATTTGAGAGGGTGAACGAGTGGCTGTAACAGGGAGCAGGAAAATGAGAGACAAATGAACGGGGGAAAGATGGAGAGCGAAGGGCAGGAGTGTGGAGGGGCAGGGAGGGAGACTGGCTTGAAAAGAGAAGGGAGCAGCTGCAGAGGGGCAGAGGTGAGTGTGGGAGGGGAGGGAGGGTCAGGAGGCATCCACCTCTCCTGGAGGCTCTCAGGGAGGCCTGCGGGGGGGGGGCTGGCAGGGGTGGGGATCAGTGGGAGCTGCTTGAGGAGCCCCAGGAGTAATGCCCTGCATGCCGCAGCATCCCCAAGTTGTGTCCAGCATGGGAGGCACTCAGAAGACGCTTACTGGCGTGACCACCAAGGGGCGAGCCAGGAGCCTCCGGTCCTGCGGGCCTCCCTGCCAGGCCTGTTTGTGCCGGGGGGTTGCCAAGGTTACCTGCTGAGCTGCTCCTGCAGTGTCTTCAGCTCCCCTTCCTGCTCCTTCAGCAGCTGCTCCTGGTACTGGGCCTGCTCCTTGGTCTTCTGGAGCTCGTGTCTCAGGCTCTTGGGGGTGGGAGGTAAAGGAAGGGAAAGGGAAGCTGAGGGAGGAGGGCAGAGATCCCAGCTCCAGGTCTGACCTGACAAACATCCCCGTGAGACCCCAGGCCAGGTGAGACAGCCCTTGGGTGGAGGGCAGGACTGGGGACAGCACTGGGAGCTGAGAGGCCAGGCTCTGCCCCTGGGTGAGCCTGGGGCCACCATTTCTTCCTTTGCTGAAGGATGAAAGTTACAGAGCTCAAGGGGCATGAAGACTGCGGCTAGAGAGGAGGCTGAAGGAAAGCTTGAAATCAATCTTGTGATCTCCAGGAGAAGCATCTACAACAAGGGCAGCTACGTGGCTGCCCCAAGAGCTGTTGGGGAGGGGTCTCAGACTCAAGTGCCCTCAGGGGCCAGGCAGGTAGGACTGATGAATGAAGTGGGCCTGGCGTGAGGCTACGGTAAGAAGACCCCCTCTAAGAATAATCATCCTTTGCAGACCAATCAGAATTGATCTGTGGGGGGCGCCTGGGGGGCACCTGGGTGGCTCAGTCGGTTAAGCGTCTGCCTTCAGCTCAGGTCATGAGCCCAGAGTCCTGCGATCGAGTCCTGCATTGGGTTCCTTGCTCTGCGGGGAGCCTGCTTCTCCCTCTCCTCCCCACTTGTGCTCTCTCTCACTATCTCTGTCTCTCTCTCTGAAATAAATAAATAAAATCTAAAAAGAAAATTAAAAAAAAAAAGAATTGATCTGTGGGCTGCAATGTCCCTCCGCCACATCACCACCGAAGACTCTCACCTGTGGGCCAGGTTAGAGAGGGGAGAAGAGGCAGGTACAGTGCTCAGCTGCTCTCACCTTGACCACATCCTGCAAGGCCACCTCTGCTGGCTCCTTCCTCCTGGTCACCCTGGTCACTCCTCTTTCCTCTTGTGGTCTCTCTGAGGTGGAGTCTTCCTTTGTTCCTAGGTCCCGTAGGACGCGGGGCTCTCCCCGAATGCTAGGCACCTCCCACTCCTGCGGGCTTCCTGACATTGTGTCCTCTATTGTCCCTGTGAGGCTGGAGGCCGGCAGCCTGTGGACATGACCCCACTCTGCTCCCCCTTTGTGAGTCTCCTCTGCACCCGGCACAACCCCTCTGCCCTCAGCCTCTGTCCCTATCACCTCCTTCGGAGCTCCGTTGGCCCACTCCCCCTGTCTCCGGATGCTGGGTGTTGAGTTCTCCAGGCAGATCCCAGTTTTTGGGGCTCCCTTCTCCTGGGCTTGCTGAACCTCTTCCCCCTCTGGTTCCCACATGCTCTGGGGGGGCCTGAGCCTCCTGGGATCTCTCTTCTTTTCCACAAAGGGACGAGGATGCCTGTGTTGCTGGGACCTGGGGAGTCCAGCTAACCCGTCTTCCCTGGGCGCATCTTGCAGATAGCCGGCTTGGCTAGTGTGCGGTTCCTCTGGCTGGAATTCTGAGGGGTCTCCATGTGGGGCTGAGATCTGCAGAGAAGCCCCCGAAGCCACTCTCAGCACCAATTCGCCGACCGGGTGTGTAGGAGAGGCCGCAGACCTAAACCAAGGAACTGGCTAACTCTAAGGGCATGTTGATTCAGGAGATCCGGGACAGGACCCAGGAACCGGAATCCTGCCATCACCCTAGGTGGATCCGGGGCCCAAGCTTCGGTCTGGTCAGGGAGCTGAGGTGCCTCTCAGTGTTCTTTCCTCTCCTCCCTCCCTCCTTCACCTGCACCTTCCATCTGGCTTCCGCTAAGTTCTTCCCACTCTCTCCTCTCCTCCATCTTGCCCCCGAACTTCTCTGTGTTTCAGTTTTCTGGTCTGTGAATTGGGAATAATAACGCCTGCCTCGTAGGGTTGTGGTGAAAGCTTAAACAAACCCCCAGCAGTGAAGAGTCACCTCTCTCAAGCAGCCTTCTCTGTGCTCCCAAGTTCTGTGCATGTCTGCATCACTGCACTTAACAGGTTGTATTGTGATGGGTTCCCCCTTCTGGTCAGAGGCTGAATCCTCATGGTATCTGGACCTGGTGCCTGGAAGCTGAGGGGGTGCAAAGCAAGACTGGGGAACAGCAATAGTCACAAGCTGCCCCTTCCTGAGCATGTGGCTGGGGGCCTTGCTCTGTTCTACACGCGGTCTGTCTCAACGCATCCTCACAATCTCCTTCGAGGCAAGACAAGTACCTTGCCAAGGACCTTGGTGATTAGGGGCAGAGCTGGGATTTGAACCCAGAAACCTGGCTCTTCAGTTGCTCCCTGAACTGCACTGAGACATTTGCACATTGTCCAACGGAGGCTGTTTCCCTGGTGTGCATCCTACGTGCTTCTGGGTACCCACCCCACCGCCTCCCTGACCCCCTGGGCCCCTGGCTCCCGTGGATGGTGCCAACGGTCCCCTTCTCTCCCTGATAGCTGTCTGTCTGTCTGCTTGGTTACTGCTCATCCTGGGGGGCCCAAGAGAGATGGAGAGGAGGCAACTTGGAGTGAAGTTGGGCAACGGCACCTGCTTTGGGGAATCTTTGGTCTTTCTGGGTCTTCTTCCCTGGGTCCGACTGGCACTGGAGTAATGGGACCTGCAGTGAAAGGGCAAGGGGGGCCGGGGGCCTCTCTCTGGCAGGGGTCCAACCACCCATTGACCGCACTATCCCTCCCACCTTCCCATCCTCACAGATGCACCTCCCCCATCCATGCACACACCCCGCCCACCACTCATCCCGACATCCACCATGGGGTTCGTCCTTCTGACCGTCCAGCCCAAGCATCCAGCAACTCCTTATGAGTGAGTACTGTATGCAGCCTCATGCAACATGATGGGATTACACCGGGAAAGCAGAAGGCTGAGGGGGGTGGAGGATCAGGGGCTCAGACAGCAAGAAGGGGAGGTGAATCGATGGGGCGCAGGCTGAGTTTGGAGCTTGCAGGGGGTGGTGGAGTTAAGGCACTGGAAAGAGGGCTTCCTCCACGTGGGACCCACTCACTCTGAGAACATGGGCCAGGCTTCATCTAGGTTTGGCCACTGCAGGTCCAGGTCGAAGGCCACCCCATTGAGAGTGTAGAGAGAGTCCAGGAGGTCTTCCTGGAGTTCGGGGCACACCAGAGGGCTCCGGGGGCCATACCATTTCCTGTGGTAACGGTGATCAGCAGCCTTGGCCTCTGACCTTGGTGTTATTGCTGGCCGCCCCCACCCCGAGAATCTGCCTCTGCTGTACACCACATGGCATGGTTCCCACGGCAGGGTTGTGGCCCCTGGGGGGCAGGAGGCTTAAGCATTGTGGTGCTGCTGGGACTCCTGTGTTCTGACCACCCCCCTTTGCCCTTTCTCCCTTGACTTTTCTTTCATGGCTGTCATTTTAGTTGTTCTTGATGTTAACCCATCCCTGGGGTGGGGGGAAGAGGCATGTTTCACAAGGGAGGGACAGTGGGCTCAGGCGGAGTCAGAAGGAGCATGTGCCGACAGCCCCACCTGGTGAGCTCTGGGTTCAGGAGGCAGAGCTGCAGGGACTCGGCCAGCTGTCCGTGGGCTAGGCAGAAGCGGATGAAGGCGCGGCCTTTTGCCAGAGGAGTCCTCAACTGCAGAGGGCACAGTGGGAGAACGGTGGTGGGGGGGCGGCCGGGGGCGGCCGGGTGCTATCGGAGGGAACTCAGCCAGCACAGGGAGACAAGATGGGAACTTGTATTGTCATGGGAGCAAAGGGGTGGCCGGAGGGATGCTGAGGGCAGGGCTAACGAGACAGGAGGACCAGGGCAGTCTGTGGTCAGCGGAGCAGGATGGGTGGGAAAGGGGCCCCTGGAGACCTCTGCCGTCAAGGGCCTGGTGGCAGGGCCCCCTCGTGCTGAGACCAGCCACCCTGCCCCCTGGCCCTGGATACCTTGTCCTGTGCGTGGACGAAGCGGGCCAGCTCCGTGCTAGCCCGCTGCTGCCACAGGGTGGCGCCAAGGAAGTCCCAGTAATCCTTCCGAGGCCTCAGGAAGCTCTTCTGCTCTTTCTGGTCAAACTGGGAGCGGGATGAGGGACAGGAAAGCATAGAAATGTTTTCCCCCAGCAGCCACCTTGCATTCCAGCACGCTGAGAGAGGAAAGAGCTACTGTAGACAGACCTGGCTCCGCCCTTACTGGCTGTGTGACCATGAGCAAGGTGCTGGACCTCTCTGAGCCTTTGGTATTCTATTCATGCATTCCAGTAACACCTGTTGAACACTTACTTCCTCCAGGCTTTGTTCTGCGCCCTGGGAATTCAGCAATGAACAAACTGACCGCATGGGCTTACACTTGGTAGTGGAGACAGACAATGAACAAACTGAGTAAGTAAAACATATATTATGTTAGTGCTGACTGCTAAGGAGAAAAATAAAGCAGGGAAAGAGAACAGAAAGTACGTGGTGTGTGCACACACGTATGTATGTGATGTGTGTCAGTGTGTGGTGTGTATGCCTGCGTGTGTGTGATTTAGGGTGTGTGGGTGTGTGTTAAAAATTTGGACTTGAGGGGCGCCTGGGTGGCTCAGTCAGTTAAGCATCTGTCTTCCACTCAGGTCATGATCCCGGGGTCTGGGGATCGAGCCCCAAGTTGGGCTCCCTGCTCAGCTGTCCCCTCTCCCTCTGCCACTACTCCCCTGCTTGTGCTCCCCCGCTTGTGCTCTTCTCTCTCAAATAAATAAATAAGTAATCTTCAAAATATTTGGATTAGAGTGGCTAGAGAGAGCCTCACTACTCAAGTCCAGATCTGAAGGAAATGAGAAATTGTGCCCTCCAAATTTCTGAGGGAAGAGCAGTCCAAGCAGAGGGAATAGCAAGTGCAAAGGCCCTGAGGTAGGTGCATTCTTGGTGTGCTTTAGGAAGCTCAAGGAGGCCAGTGTGACTGGAGTGCAGCAGATGAAGGCTAGACTGGCAGGAGATTCACATGTGCACCCAACAAACCTCACACATGCACACACGTACACTCCCACCACACATGTGCATCACACACAGAGACCTGGGAAGGCTCTGTGTGTGTATGTGGGGGTGGTAGGGTCATCGAGCACCTCAGGGGGGTTAGAATGAGAATTTAATGAGGTGGGGCATAAGAAGGGCTTAGCCTGGCCCATGGTAAGTGCTCAACAAAAGGGCCAGCAGCAGGAAGGCTCAGCCCTGGGACATCTTGCCTCTGAAACTTCAGTCCTCAGAGCAGGGTGGCGCCCCCGCCCCACCCCTCCCCACCGGGCCCCACCTCACTTCCTAGGCTGTGGTGTCAATCCCCTAGAGTGAGGTCGGATGTCAGGAAGGGCTTGCTGACCCTGAGGGGGCTGAGGGGTCGCTCTTCCTCAGTATCTGGGAAAACCCTTCTGGCGCTCTGGGTGTGGGGTGGGGGGTGGGTGGGAGGAGGGCAGGGAGGGGGTCACCTGCAGGAGCAGCTCCAGGCAGCCACAGAGTCTGTGTAGCTCAGCACTGGCATCTGTCACCGGCTGCTGCCGGCCCCCATAGCCGTGGAGGATGGCCGAGACAGCAGCTGGGTGGGGGGAGGATGGTGGACATCAGGCATCAGGTCGTGAGGGCTCTGACGGAGGGGCTCCCAAGGCCTCTCACTTCTCCCCCAACTCGATCCCAGAAAACCCCTTGGGACTCACTCACCTTTCAAGTTCCTGGTGAGGATGACCCCCTCCTCTGCCATGAGTATTTCAAAATGATGTGATTCCTCGTGGCTCTGGAAGGTCAACCCAGGAAGGAGCCCCTTCCTGGATGGCTCCTTATCCGAAGGAAGAATCAGAGCCCAGGGCAGGAATGTGATCTATTTGGAGTCACACAGTGAGTTCACAGGTAGGATAAACACCCCAGCTCTTCCTCGTAGGCCAGCGTGGGAAGGTGAGAGTGTGGCCCCCACTAACAGAGTGGTTCCTTGGTGCTAGGCGCTATGCTCCGCGCCTGACATCCTTGTCTTATTCAGTCCCCATAATAATCTAGGAGGTCATTAACTCCATTTGATACAAGGCGAAAGGGGGGCTCAGACAGACAGATAAGTCTTTTATCTAATGCCACAAAGCTCTAAGTGGAGAAGCTAGAGTTCGAACTCAGGTCTGTGTGCCCTCACACAGGGCAACCTGACATGAGCCGCCATGTTAATGCTCCCGCCATTAGAACGCTGGGCTGAGGGAAAGTCACCCCTCTCCCCCACAGGGAGCCTTGCCAGAGCAGTCATCATCCTTGAGGCGCACATTCATCCTTTCCTGGCCCCCAGCTGAGTGGAAAATGTGTGTTCTTTGAGGAAAGGGAGGCAGAAGTAAAATGAGGCCCTAGAGCTGGGACCGGGCCAGAATGCTGGGTGTGTATGGGGAGCAGGGCACCTGGTTTTAATCCTGTGGTTCTCTCTCGGGGAACTGCAGCCTGCAGAGAGGAATACTGTGTCTGCTGGGGGCCGGTGGCTTATCCTGATGTAACCTGGAGTAAAGACCAGGCATGGGAAACCCACATGCCCTGCCTCCCAGGGTGGAGTTGCTGGAATTTCTGGGGTGGGTGGGAGTGAAGAAGCAGGGGACACCGTGGAGGGGGAGGGAGAGAGAAAAGAAGGTAAATGAGGGAGGGTGTGTGGGGATGGTGTTCAGGAGACACTGAGCTGGGACTTAAGAGACCTAGGTCTCCATCCTGGCCCTGCTACTAACTCATTGTGTGACCTTTTGCTTTTTCTGGGCCTCAGTTTCCCCATCTGTAGACCAAGGGGCGGACTGAAGGTCTCTGTAGCCCCTTCCGGTCCAGATGCTCTATAAAATCCATGAATACCTAGATGTACCTCCCGAGCTCCCTCTTTTCTGTCCAGGAGCCTCTGCCCCCCGCTCCTGGCATTGCCCCCTTTCTCCAGCCTCCCCCAGACCCCCTCCCTGCTACTCACCTGGGAAGGCCTGGAGAGCCGGGCACTGCAGCCTGAGCCTGTCACTTGTCACTGTGGGTCCTGCGCAGCCTTCCCAAGGGTGCTGCCTGGGAAGTGACTCAGGCCCAGCCCAGCACCCTGGAGGGGAAAACCCTGCTCAGAGCAGGAGGAGCACAGAACTGGGTGGGTGGGGGGAGAAGTGGGAGAGGCAGGGTCCAGGGTGCCAGGGCAGAATGGGCGAGCTGGGGGATGGTACCCTTCGGGCAGAACCGGGGGTAGAGCCACTTGTTGGCCAAACACCAACTCACCCCAGTGATGGCAGCAATTGCCCCTCTCCAAGTTTCCTTCCCCTTCTCAGCGGGGTCACTAGCTCTTGTCTTTCTCCCTCGTCCCCACCAGGTGGCACAGAGAGGCTGTGACTGCTGCTTCTCCAGACTGCCTGGCTTCTGTCTCTTGGTGGAAGCCTGGTGCACGTGGGGAGAGGGAGCACAGCCCCCCTCCCCCTGTATCTCCCTCCTCCTCCTGGTCCCCACTGTCATCCTGCCCAACCCGGCACCCCCCGCTAAAAGAATGGAAGTGAAACCACCGTGAACGCTTGGATCCAGGACCGGGCCGGCTGGGTGGCCCCGTGAGGCCGCGGCCCTCCCACTCTGCCTGTGCTCCGCCTGGTCTTTCCACCTCCCGGTCCTCGTTTTTCTAGGCTGGGGTGCCCGACGGCGGGTACTGGGGGCAGAGAACAGAGGAGCAGGCACCCGCGCAGACGACGGTTCCCCAGACCTCAGCAACCGCCTGTAAACAGTGGCACACGCGGTGGCCGAGCCCTGCTCTGCCCTCCCGCCGCCACTTCCTGCCCGTCTCTCCCTCTCTGGGACTTGGTGTCCCCGCGCAGAGGCTCCGTCCCCCTCTCGGTCCCCCGGGTCCCCGCGTTCTCGCGTCCGCGGTCTCTCCCTCGCTCTCTCTCTCCTATCTGCCCAGCCGTCGGGCTTTTTCTCGCCCTCCCAGACTCGGCCGGTCGCCGCCCGGGCCCCACACCCCCGCCGCCGCCCCTCCCCGCGCCCCCCGGACTCTCTCCGCCCCCGGCTGCGCTCGGGCGCCCGCGTCGCCGCCCCTCGCCCGGCCCGCACTCCCCGGCTGGCTGGCGGCGCGGGGCCAGGACGCTCCGGGCGGGGGCGTGCCGGGGGCGTCACCCCCCCTCCCCCCGACGTGCAAGGCGCCCCCGGGCCGCGCGCTGGCCAGGGCGGGCCGACTCCCCCCACTCCCCCCCCCGCTCCCGCTACCCGCCCCGCGCCCGCGCCCGCGCCCGCGTCCCCGCCCCCGGCCCCGGCCCTCCGGGCGCCCGGCCGGATGGGCTGCACCGTGAGCCTGGTGTGCTGCGAGGCGCTGGAGCCCGGGCCCCCCTGCGGCCCCCAGCCCCCGGGGAGCCCCCCGGCCCCGGCGCGGGCCGAGCGCTGGGAGCCCGGGGCCTCCGCCCGCGCCGAGAGCGGGAGGCTGCGGCTTCAGGTAGGGCGCCGCGGGGCGGCCGGGGGCGGGGGGGAGGAGCGGGTGGCGGTGGCGGGCCGAGCCCGGCTCACCTGGGAGCCAGGCCGGGGCAGTGCCTGTCAGCCGGTAGTCGGGGTCGGAGGCCCCGGTTGGGGGCGGGGGGCGCGGGTGGGGCCGGCCCCGGGTGAAGGGGCCGCGAGCTGGGCCGAGGTCTCTCCTGGGTCTCTTGTGTCCTTGGGAGGAGGCGGATGTAGGACCTGACGGTAAAAGGCAAATGGTTCAGGTGAGGTGTAGGAGCCACCCAAGTTGGGCAGGGCTGGGAGCGCTGGGAAAGGCACTGAAAGAATTTATATCCCCTGAGCTGGTCCAGAGTTGACTGTGTGTCCCAGGGTAGCGGTGGCGGTGGTCGCCCACCTCTGTAGGCAGGAGGGAGGGCGCCGTCTGAACCGGGAAGGCCCTAGCAGAGCAAGGGCTGACCTGAAGATGATCTGGGCAGCTGGACCCTCCCCCCTGCATTCTCCGTTTCCAGTAAGTCTTGGCACCTTGCAAGTGCGCAGCTGACCCAGAGGGTTGGGGATAGGCCTGTGCCGGGAGGCAGGTGTTTGTTCAGCATGAGGCGTCTGTCGGGGCACCACTAGGTGTGGGCACTAGATTTCTCCAAGGAGGAAGTGGAGGACAGGGAGACATTTGGGGTCACTAGGTAGGACTAGATAACCTTGCTCTAGGCTACCTGCTTTATCCCAACCTGCGCCCTGTCTGGGGGCTGGGAAGTTTCCAGCCTCCTCAGGTTTGTTTGCTGTGCGGGGTTTGGAAAATGCTGATGTCTTACATCCCTCCACCTGGAGCACATAGGGTTTGGGCAACTCAAAATGTACCATGTGGCTGTATCCCAGCCCTTCTTCCCCACACTGGGGCAGCCTGGGAAGCCAGGAGTGTGTGTGTGTGTGTGTGTGTGTGCGCGCGCGCGCATGTGCGTGCTGGTGCCTCACTTGACCAGATGCCCCTCCAAGCAGGATGAGAGCGTATTCGTGGTTAACTCCACAGTGCCAGGCATAAGGCTACATTTACCAGCTGAACTCTCTGTCCTTCCTGAGCTCTAGCCCTGGTCATCATTGTGATGACTGATCACGGGGAGGGACAGGCTTGGTGAGGCGTAGTAGTTAGTTGTCTTAGACCTTGTCGTGGTGGCCCAGGTGGGATTCTGATGGGAGCCTGAGCTACTTAGTGCACCATGGCTTCTTAGTCCTGGCAGAGGGGCAGAGGGTCTGGAGAGTGAAAGTGACCTGGCCCAACCTCCAACGGTCAGGCCCTTCCAGAGGTCATCAGGGCTTCTCCGCCTCAGAGCCTCAGGAACCCTCCTCTGTCCTTGGAGGTTTCAGGTGGAAGTGAGTTCACAGTGTCCCTCCGTCATCTGTTCCTATCTCAGACCCTTCTTGACTTCACTTTCTCTGTCTCCCTACCTTCTGCACTCGTGATGCAGACAGCTAGGGGCTGGGGGCCAGGCGGGCCACCTGAGGGTGGGCAGGGACAGGGACAGGGACAGGCAGTCGGGGCTGAGATGGAGGAAGAAGCCAGGGGCAGTGGAGGTGGGTGATCAAGGAGAAGGGTGGGGGAGGAGTGAGTGCGTGGGTGTGTGACAGCCACAGGGACAGGGATGGGGACAAGTGTCTGTCTGCATTTGGATGAGCTGGTTTCTGAGCAGCCTCTTGAGAGTGCCTGGTGCTCGCCCATGACTCACCCCCTCCTTCATCTGCAGGATGAAACTCCATCCCAGCCCCAGCCCGTGCCCACGGCTCCCCTGGCCCTGGTTCCAGGGGGGATGCTGTCGCTGGCTGCTCTCTCCCCTTGCCAGGCCCCCCCTGCCCCCATTTATCCTGCAACTCTCAGGAGACCCCTGACCCAGGAAAAAACAGCCGGTCGGCCTATCACTTCACTGGAGGAGGCGTTTACCGCGTTCTTGTGGCGGATAAACATCTCTTGGGTGCTCAGCTCCCCTCAGGAGTCAGGGCTTAGAAGTTACTCCGGCATCTGGGCTCCTAGCCAGGGCCCTCCCACTGACAGACCTGCCACTGGCATGCCACCATCACGGACCGTGTTCCCCCGTCCTCCTCCAGTAGGTACGCTGAGCGTCTCTCCTTGGGCCGCAGGCTCATATCACCTCCTCCCCTCGGGGCAGCCCCCTCCCACCCAGGCCACTTTCCCTCTTCCCCCTGCGTGCTGCCCCCAGCCCGGTCCCGAAGCAGGCTGTCTTCTGCTCAGACCACACTGCCTTCCCTCTGGTGGCCCGCTCTGTCCTCCCAGCCTCTGCTGCCCACACTGCTCTCCTCCTCCGTCCGGGACTTGTGGCCTGCTCCTCCGCTTTGCTCTGGGGACACCTGTCCACTCTGCTTCCCAGGCCTCAGAACCCCAGCTCTGGATTTTTGGGGCCTGGAGGTATAGGCCCTTCACCCCTCAGGTGGCCTCCTCAGGGTCCCATGATCACCCTATGTCCTAAGCTCTCCTTTGGTTCCACATGTCAGCCTGCCAACCTCGGGAGAAGGAAAGGTGGGGTTTGGCAGCCCTCCTGAGCATTCCCGCCAAGCCTTCTCTGACCTGGGTGCCAAGGGCCCTGGGGGGCATCTCCAGTGCCAGCCCCACCTCCTTGCTTTCTGCCGTATCCCAAGACAAGTGGGTGCTTGTCCGATGGTGGCAGGAGCAGAGAGGAGGAGACTCTGGATTGCTTCTGCCCCCTCTCTTGAAAAACCAGCCCCCTGGGTCAGTTGGTGTGGCTTCTGCTCACTCACCTAGAGCCCCGTTGAGTTTGGGAGTTCCCCAGGAGGCCAGGTCCTGCAGCCTCCCTTGTGTTCCTATTGTGGGGTCCTACACCCCTGATGGAAGTTCTTTAACTCCTTCTACTATGGGTTGGATTACTTCCTCTTTCTCTCTAGTTATATATGATCATAGACCCCCAGAGCCGAAAAGGATCTTGGTTAGTGGTTCTGAACCTTTTGAGGTCATAGATCTCTTTAAGAATCTGATGAAAGCTATGTATGTTCTTGCTAGGGAAATGTGCATGGGCATGTGTACACACACACACGTCATATGCCTCTTCAAGCCCACCTAGGGGCCCGATGCATCTCACACCTGCATTTCACAATGAGTACACTGAAGCCCAGAGAGAAGTGACTTGTCCACGGCCGCAAAACAAGTGAGTGGCAGAGTCAGGACCACGACCCAGGTGTCTTGACCCCGACAGGTGGAAGTTTTGTTTCCAGAGGCAGCTTTGCCTTCCCCAAAGGCTGCCTGCAAAGGCCTGGCCATTCATTTATTCAACAAGAATTTTTTGGGGGGGAGGAGTTTGGGGTATTTATTACCTTAGCTTTTAATTGAGTTTATTTCATTGTAGGTTAATGTATTTTTAAAGTTTTTTAAAAAATTATTCATTTGAGACATAGAGAGAGAGAGAGAGCATGAGGAGGGGGAGAGGCAGAGGGAGAGGGAGAAGCAGGCTTCCTGCTGAGCAAGGAGCCCGATATGGGGCTCAATCCCAGGACCCTGGGATCATGACCTGAGCCGAAGGCAGATGCTTAACCATCTGAGCCACCTAGGTGCCCCATAGGTTAATGTATTTTTAAAAATTTATTTTTATTGAGATACATTTGATGTGTATAAGGTTAATGAGGTGTACAATGTGTCGATATGGTACATTTATGTGTTGTCATATGATTACTGCTGCAGCCTCAGCTAACACTTCTACAAGTCACATCATTATCATTTTTTGTTGTTGTTGTAGTGGGAACAATTAAGTTTTAGTCCCTTAGTCAAGAAGCATTTTTGAGCACCTGCTCTAAGCCAGGCATTGAGCTAGGAGCTGGAGAGAAAGGCAGGAAAGCAGACAGCCCCCGTTCTTGCCTTCAGAGGCGGTGTCAATCCAGCGGGACAGACAGAACGGAGCGCAAATGAATAGTTGCATGAATAAATGCATTACTGGAAACAGTGCCGTGGGAGAGAAGTAAGGGTGTCATGGGAGCCAATGGAAGGACCAGATTTCGACTGGGAAGGTGGGGGAAGTGTTATTTAAGCAAGGAGACCAGTGCAAACAGAAGATAGGGAAGAGAAGCTTTCCCAGGGGGTGAGAAGAGCACACTTGAAGGTCCTGAAACGAAGAGGTGTGAGCCCTTATAGGATCTGACAGAGGCTTTCTCTGGCTGCTCCTGGCTCTCCGTGAACCCTGCCATCCACGCGCTGTGGATATGGATTGGAAAGGGTGAGGCGCAAAGCCAGGAGACCTGCCTGGAGTAGGCAGTTGTAGTCATCTGGGTGAGAGAGGGTGGCGGTTTAGGTTAGAGAGGCGGCCGGCCATGGGGAGGGCTTAGGGGGTGAGGCCGAGCCTGATTCAGGCAGAGAAAGGACAAGGACAAGAGGTGGACATGGGCTGGAGATGGGTGGGGGCGAAGCGGAGGTGTGTATGAACCTGACCCCTTCATCTTCCGTGGCAGCTGCTAAGGCGGCATCAGGTACTCCTCCATTTCGGTCTAGTATCTTATAAATATGAAGTGTTTCATAATGCAGAGAAGCCCACGAACTTTTCCCAAACTGAACACACCCATGTGCCCATGACCCAGTGCTCAGCCAACAGTGGAGCATTACCATCATCCAGAAGTCTTTCTACTTGCTCCCTTCCAGTCGCCAGCTCCTCTCTGAGGGTTCTCCTATCCTGCTGTCCTGGCTCTCCTGACTTCTGACAACATAGATTTTCCTGTTGTAGAGCTTCTTACAAATGCAGTTATTCTGTGCCTGATTTCTTTTGCTGGACATTAGGGGTGTGAATTTCATCCATTGTCTCACACATGCTTGTAGATGGTTACTTCTCATTGCTGGGCAGTGCTCCACCAAGTGAAGATACACAGTTTATTTATCAATTCTGCTACTGACAGGCATTTGGGTTATTTCTGGTTTGGGGCTATTGTGAATAGCTCTGCTATGAACATTTTTGGCCCTGTCTTTTGGTTCTGCTTTCGGTTGGGTAGATTCATCCCTCTATTGTGATGGGTGTCTCTGGAAGACCCCAGCATCTCAAGAATCAGGGGCATTATTCTATAAAGGGAGCACTTCAGGCATTTTGGGGCATGAGAGACATCTTGGGGAAGGGGAGATTCTCTAGTACCCTAATATGTCCCTTTGTAGTGACCCTTCTCATCTTTCCCTCCCTCTCAAGGTGGGGCTCAGATGTAGGAGGGGAAGGGGGAAGAAGCTCTAGAGGCCTGCACTAGGGTAGGGGTGGGTGGGAGTCAGCTGACCACCTCTCTCAGACTTACCCACTCTCTAGGGGCAGGTCTGGGTCCCTGGTGGGGTCAGGAGGGTGTGAAGCTGAGGATGGGGCCATGCCTCCAACCTTTCCTCTTTCCCAAAGGGCAGGAAGCCAGCTGCTGCCTCCCGGTTTGATGTATGAACTTGCCAAGGGCCCCTGGCACCAGGACAGAGCGTGGTGCCAAGGGCAGGCAAGCTACGGCAGCCCCTGGAGGGGCAGTGGCCTGTGGGTGGGAAGCGGAGGCTGCCATCTGCAAAGAAGCCAAGTGGTGGGGAGCAAAGGGAACATGGGCAAAATGTCCAGGATTCAGTCCCCTTGCTGACTGTCCCAGCTCTGGTCCCTAAGTGGACTCCCTCCCCACCAGACACAGCAACCCTGGCACTTCGGGCCAGCCCCTCCCTCTCCTAGCCTGAGAAGTCCTAGGGCCCAGAGCAGAGGCAGGGTCTCCAAACCTCCCCCGGGGATAGGGGATGAGGGACTTTGGCTGTAGTGTTTCTTTCGGACCAAGGATGTGAGAATGGTAGGGCGCTCTGGTGACATCTCTTCACAAGTCTGTCTCCCCAGTAAGTCTGGGAGCCAGTGTGTTTTTTTATTTTATTTATTTTTAAAGATTTTATTTATTTATTTGTCAGAGAGAGAGTGCACAAGCAGGGGGAGCTGCAGGCAGAGGGAGAAGCAGACTCTCTCTTGAGCAGGGAGCCCGATGTAGGGGCTCCATCCCAGGACCCAGGAATCGTGACCTGAGCTGAAAGCAGACGCTTAACAGCTGAGCCACCCAGGCATCCCAAGGAGCCAGTGGTTTTAGACCAGAGTCCAGTTTTTGAGAATTTGGTATCCTAGGTACTTAGCAGAGGATGGGCTCAATAAGGGCTGCCCAGCGGAAGGATGGCCACATGTGAGACTGGGACAGGCAGAGACCCCAGAGAAGCGAGAGAACCCAGGGGGAGGCTGGGCACAGGGTCTGGCCATGGGCAGGTGTGGCCTGCTACGCTGGGTGAGCTATCCTGCTTGGGAAGCTGAGATCCCTGCTCCACCTTGGGGCTCTCCCTGGACCTGAGCTCCTCTGGGCACCCCATGGGTGGGCATGGGTGTGGGGATGGGATGGGAGCGAGGATGAGACCACCAGGGTCAAGCTCAGCCACGGTCGGAGGTCCACTGACAGAGGGCTTTTCGAGGTTTGGAGAGTGTGGGAGGGAGTAAGACCCTGTGACCCGCAGGGGCCAGCAGTGGGGGTAGTCACGAGGAGGCCCAGGGGGTTGTCCTGTGGCCTCAGTGTGAGTTATGCCTCTGTCCAGCTCCTCTTGTCATTCCTGCCAGCATCCCCTTCTCAGGAACTTCTCAAGGTCCCCATCAAACCCCACTTCACCCCACTCTGCCTGCCACGGCTGAAGCCAAGGAGTCAAGAATGCCTTGGTGTGTCCTTGGGCCCAATCCTCAAAGCCTCCTGGCAAAGCCTTCTGTCAGAAGTCCTGTGGGCCCTGGTGCCATGTGTGACATGTGGCTTCTGCACCTAGAAGCTTCTCTGTTCTCTCTTGTCTGCTCCCCTCTCAGCAAATCTGCCTTGCCCCCCATCTGTCCCTCCTTCTCTTTTACCTGCCCACCCTTCATCCTTGTGCCCATCACCTTTTCTCTCTCCCACTTACCTGCCCTCTGCCGAGTCCTGAGCACACACACTAGTCTTCCTCAGTAAGTCCTCACCCCCTGTTCAGAGGCCCAGGTTGGCGGTGCGGGGAGGATGTCCAAACACATCATCGGGAGACAATGTGCAGAAAGGCCTGGATAAGCTGTCCCCTGGTTCTAGAACAGGGGGTGGCCTGCTTTGCCTGGGGCAGTCTGGAAAGCCCTCGCAGAGGAGGTGACAGGTTGACCTGGGTCCTACAAAGTGACTAGGAGTTCACTGACACAGGGGAGGAAAGCTCAGGGGCCTGAAAGTGTGTGGTACCCTCAGTGAGCTGGAGGATAGGGTGGGAAGGGAGAGGTTGGATCAGAAGCTGGAGAAGAGGTGGGTCAGCATGGGCAGGGCCTTGAATACCAAGCTGAAGAGTTTGGACTTCAGACTTACGTGGGTCATAAAAAGCCCCTGGAAGACTGTATGTGTATGGGGAGGGGGTGGAGTCTGCCTTTTAAAATATCCCTGGCACAGGGTGGAGGATGGATGAGAGGTGGGTGTGGGGTGTCTGGAGCCAATGATGGGTCTTTCTCATGTGGCTGGACCAAATCGGGATCTGTGTGTGTGCACGTGTGTGTGCGCACGTGTGTGTGTGTGTGTCCATGTGTGCAGGTGTATGGGTGCCCCTTGGAAGCTGGTTCCCCATCTTTGTCCCTGAGTTCACTTCTCACAACCCCTTCATCCCCTAACCAACAGCCTCAAGAACTCTGGTCCAGCAGGCCAGGGGTTAAGCTGGGAACTCACCTGGAGGACATACAGCTGGCTCTCTGCCATGTCCCTTTGGCTCACTTTTACCTGCTGCCCAGCCCAGATGTCACTCCCACGGGCAGGGCACAGGCCTGGCTTTGTTGGGACCCTGAGACCCGGCCGGGCTAGGCCTGTTGGCTCTGCCCTGCAAGGGATGGAGGACGAGGAATGGCGGGGGTGGGGAGGGATGGGGATTGCAGGGACTGGGTGCTGCCAGGAGTCCCTTGGCTGACACCTCTGGCACACCCTAGTCACATGCCCAAGGGGGGTGGCGGGAGGGGGTGGGCCAAGGATGGCAAGAAGTGGGCGTGGTTGGAAAGGGCTCCAGGGCCACCTTCTCCTTCCTCTTCTGCTCCCCGTGGTCCCCGAGCTCAGCCCGTCCTTGCCCTGGGGAGGGGAGGCGCTCTCGCTTGTAGGAATCAGGAGTCTCCAGGGGGCCACTGTGCCTTCTTTCTCTCTCTCAATTCCAGCTCGGTTCTCTGCGTGTCAGTCTTGCCCACTCCTCAGGAGTTGCAGTTCCCTTTTGCACCCTCTTTCTTTCCTGGAAGGCAGAAAGCAGGAGGGCTGGCATCTCTCTCCTAGAGGACACAGTGTGGGATGGTGGTGACCCAGTGGGCTTCGGGACCAAACTGTTGTCAGCTTTGGGCTTTGCCACTTCAGGGCTGTGCCTCGCTGAGCGCAGTATGTTACCTCCCTGTACCTCGCTATCCTCTGCTGCCCTTAAAAGCACTTAGACCAGTGTGGGGCATATTGCTAGCATTTAATGAAGGGTCGCTATTGTTGTTGCTGTTGTTATGGTTACTGAGCGGTTGTACTAGTCCGGGTCCTTGGAGAAACAAGTTGGGATTAAATGTGTAAAGATTTTATTAGGGGAAATGGCTGAGTGAAAGGGAGGAGCCAGGAGAGGCTGGGAGAGCCTTCAGATGGCCACCTAAGTCCCACCCTGAGTGAAGGGGAGGCCGAGGGAGCCCCGGTTGGATGGAAGTGTCCTAGACCTCTGCGCACTCCGGAGCAAAGCCGACAGGGAATCCATGAACCCAAGCTGGCCGAAAGTCTTGTGTCTGCCAGGAACAAGGCTGCTTTAGAATTGCCCCAGCACTCTGACAATGGTGGGGCCCCTCCGCAGGCTTGGCCTCAGCAAGCACAGTAGTGATTTCAAAGTGCACGGCTGGGGCCTTGGCCAGTCTGGCTCCCTGCAGCCGGAGGTCTGAAAGGTGCATTCTTGTGGCTGCCCCAGGGCCTGGAGCCAGGGAGGACGACAAGGCCTTTGGGCCTGGGGGTCCGGGGTGGGTTGGGAGGGGTGGAGGGGAGTGACCCATTGATGTGGCAGGAGGCAGCAGCCTCCGGCCCCAGGCTGTCCTGCTCCCTTCCAGGCCTGGGCCTGCTGGATCTGGCCTCAGGCTGGATCCTGGCCGCTGAGTTAGTATCGCTTGTCCTAGTCATATTAAATGGTGCGCTCCTGCCTGGGGCGGAGCGATGAGCCACCTGGCCTTTGGTACGGTCCTCTGTTCCCCTCCCCATCTTTCCTTTGTGCTTGGGGTGCCTCAGTGCCAAGGGGGGAAACGGAGGCATGGGTGCATCAGGCCAGTGAGGTCCTACCCCGGGGGCATCCAGGCTCTGCCTTGTGCTGTTCTTTTCCTCCCCCCCTGAACAGAGCCATCCATCTCCAAGTTCAGCCTGGGGAGGATGGGTAGCCTGACACCACCCCTGACATTACCCTTGGGTGTCCTCTGGGGCTGGCCTGAGCACGGGGCGGGGGTGCAGAGAGCAGGTGCCAAGCTGCGACACCATTAGGGGAATGAAGTTGGAGCAGGAGTAAGGGCTTCTGGGCACTGAGCTGAGGCCATCTGTGGGAGGTCGGAGCAGGCCCAGCCTGGCCAGACTGCCCCCCCCCCCCGCTGCCCTCATTGGCTCCCCACCATTGCAGCTGCTGGTGGACTGCACTGAGATGTGCGAGCCACCCAGACGGCCTCTTGAACCCCAGCCACTCAATATGCTAAGCAGGGCTAATTTATTCCTTTGCTTCTTAATGGAATTGCACAAAGCCGGCGGGGGGTGAGTGTGGTGGAGGTAGCCCTGGGGTGGGGGGGGCTCTCTGTGGTTCTTCTGCATTCTGAGGCAAGACCCTTGGGCTCCCTGTGGGACTCAGCACCACCTGGTCCAAGGCTTCAGCCCAGAGAGGAAGCCGAGTAGCCGAGGGAGCAGGGACTGGGGGACAGGCAGCTGGGTGAATCCTTGCTTACTGCTTCTTAGCAGGGTGCCCTGGAAAAGCTACTTCGTGCCTCTGAGCCTTCACTTCCTCACCTGTAAAATGGGGAGCACAGAGGCCACCTCGCCAGGCTGCTGTGCGGAGCCAGCCTCACAGTCGATGCCAAGCCCTGGGACACCGTGGGCAGGCAGCAGTGTTCCAGCCCGTCCACACTCTGTTCTTGTTGGCATCTCCTGTCCCTCTTTTGTCACCCTCTGCAGTCCTGAAGTCTGAGGTCAGCTGGGGATGGGTGTTGCGGGGGGGAGGCCGTTCTGGGAGCTCTGCTCTGGGGTGCAGGGATTGGGGGTGAGGGGCAGGGACAGGGGAGCTTAGAACACTATGGTGATGAAATGAGGGAGGGTTTGTGGTAGAAAAGCATGGGCCCAGGGTGTGGGCTGCTCTGGTCACAAATCTGGGCTCTGCTCCTGATAACTTTGTGAGCTCAGTTTCCTCATCTGGGAAATGGGAATGATAACACCGATCTCGCAGGGTTAGCCAGGAGATTGAGGTGACTGATGTATGTCAAGCTCCTAGCACATAGTAGGCCCCCAATAAACATTAGTTTCCTTCTTCCCCTGGAAGGAGTCTCTGAGCTCATCTGGTTGACCTCTTCACTCGCTGGCCGGAAGCCTCACCTGGGAACTCCTCTCAGAAAGTAGAAGGGGAGGGTGGGAATGAGGGAGAGCCTCGGGCTTGGGATCTCTGACTTGTTTGGCAGCTCAGAGGTCACTTGGCGATGATGATAATAAATGTCCTTAAAAAGAGCCTTACGTGATGCTCGCAGCAACCCTGAAAAGTGATGTGAGCAGGCATTGTTACCCTTTTTCATAGATGGGGGTTGAGGCCCTGGGAGGTGACTTGTCAACAGCCCTACTGCTGTCGGTGTAGCTAGGACGTGAGCCAGGAATCCTAAGACCTCTTGTGCACACGGCATCTCTCCTGCTTCTCACCTGCAGGACACCCCCCCCCCCCCCCCCCGCAATAGGACGGGTTGGGGGTGTGCAGTAGGAACAAAGGAAGAGGTTCCTCTTGTTCCCACTGGCCTCTTCGGAGCAAGAAGCTATGATCTTGCTTGATTGGTCCATCCTTCTCCTGGAACCCCCCCCCCCCAACCTGGGCCTGGCCTTCAGCGCTGAAGAAGGTATCCACCCTTCTCCAGCTAGACCCAAGGCAGCATAGGAAAGGGGGATGGGGGATGGGGTGGTCTGTGGTCTCCCCACCTTCTTTGGTGTTAGGCCTGTTGCTCCCTCACCTAGGCTACGCAAGGAAGCCCGGCTACCTCTCTCTCAACGCCTCCAGCAGGTTAGTACTTCTGACCACCTCCTCCAGGAAGCCACTTCCAGGCCCTAGCTTTCTCCCTGCCCCCTGAAGCCATGGGGCACCCCCCTTCTTTTTCCCCCTCCCCCTAAGCTCTTCTGTGGCCCCTTGTAGCTGTGAGAACAGCTCCTATTTTTGCTTCCCAGACCCACTGTTGGGCATTTCCAGCTCTGGGGTCTCCCCTTCCTCACTCTCCCCCCATTTATCTCCCCCTCTGGGAGCCAGAGGCCCTTTGTTAAGCTCTTTGTGTGGATTTGAGCTCCCAAGGCTGGGCAGGGGGATAAAGGGACACCCCTCTCTCCCCTCTCCATTGTCCCATCACTGCCCAGGGATGTGTGTGTGCACGTGCTCTCGTCCATGTCTGAGCTTGGTGACTTTTATATGTAACTTGGGGGCCAGGAGGAATCTTGAAAGGAGTCAGGGATGCTGAGCAGTCTTGGGGCCTCTACTCCAAGGCTGAGAGGCCCTGGTGGGTGGAAGGAGACTAGGTGCTTTTGAGAGGGCGATCAGGCTTGGGGTGTGTGGAGTGAGGACAAGACTCTGTCCCCAGGAGCGGGTGCTGTCCCCACCCACCTCTACCCAGCTCTCTGATTCTCTTGTCATTCTCTCTCTTTGTCTGACTGTCTCTTGTCTACCTGCCCTGCCCCTTCTCTGTCCTCCCAGCTCACTCTGTCCATGCCCATCCCTCGTTCTCAGCCTAGCCTCTGCCTCCTTTGACACGGCCCCCTGTCCCCGAGGAGAGACAAGGCAGACGCCTTCCCCACCCCTCAATGCCAGTTCCAGGGAGACCCTCTCACCCACTGCCATCCCAGTATCCTAGCCTTTTCTGGGCTTCTGCCCCCAACTCAGCCCTCCCTGGCCCTGACTCCTTGCCCTGGACTCTGCTCTTCCAGCCCCTCCCTCAGTCTGCGGGTGTCTCCTCCCAGGCATGCCATTTTCGCAGCCTCAGCCCTGGCTCCCCTTTACCCTGGCCAGCCTGATGACCCCACAGTCTAGAATAACTCTGGGTGGCTGGCTGCCCGCTGGGGCCTGGTTAAAAATAGATCCATGCTTGGGGTGCTTTCAGGGCAGCCTGGGGCCGAGGCAGGGTCCACCCCACAGGTCCCTCATAGTCTCCTTGGGGGACATATTCTGCCGGGGCCCTGGAGCCTCCCCACCTCCCTGCTGCAGCCAGAAGCCTGGTTGGAGGGCCATGGGTCCCAGCAACACCTGGGAGGTACTTTCTGGTGCTGGTGGGTGACACGTGGGCAGAGGGAAGTGAACTGAGTGCTGGGATCAGCCCAGGATTCCTCGCTGGTAAGTGTCAAGGGCCAGGACTTAAACCCAAGTCGAGGCTCTCAGGCTGGAGGCGTAGACACTCCAGCCTTAGACGGTTTTGTTGCAGGAAGGTTGAGTTAAGGCAGGAATTTACATTCCTAGCTCTGCGCTTCTCTTGCCTTGGACCCTGAGCAGTGACTCAACCTCTTTGAGCATGAGCTTTTCCTACCTGGAAGACGGACCTTGCACCTCTCTGGGTTACTGCTAGGTGCATCTCTGCCGGGCTGGTGGTGGACAGGGCTCTGGGTGGTGGTGGTGGGGGGGTCTACAGGCTCACCAAGCTGGCTGGCCCGCTCCAGCCCTGGGCCCTGGACCCTCATCTCTTCCTGGCCTCTTGGGTCCCTCCCCGGGTCTGGGTCTCCACCTCATCTGGTCTCCAGATCACTCCTGTCATGGACTCTGGGGCCCTGAGGGGTGTGCAGGGCTTCTTGGAGAGGAGAGTCTGGCCTGCTGCCTGTGTGTGCAGAGTGGGTGAAGGGGCGGGTATGGGCCAGTGCCTAGTGAGGGCCTCAGTCTGGGCTCTGTACTTTTCAGTTAATCCCCAAGAGCTGTTTGGTTTGTTTTTGAATATTTATTTATTTATTTATTTATGCACGCCTACTGTTCTTGTTTCGTAGATGCATCTTCTTCTCTGGCCTCTGTGAATGCCATTAACTTTATCTTGACGTTTTCTTCTCCCCGCTCCCCATCTGTTTCCTCTAAGTGGCTCTGCCTCTCTAGTTCTTCTCTGTTAAGCTTTCCCCGCAGCCTGGGTTTTTGGCTTATATTTTAAATGGGACCCTAATGGGTGGATGGTTTGCTCTGAGGGTGGGAACGGACCCACCAAGGGCTTCACTCTTGAGTACCTGGCCGGGCGGCTGCACTGGGGAGCGTCCTATCTATATCTGGGTCGCCTCTCCAATGTTCTACGTATCTTCTAGTTTAAGTTCACATTCACCCCACCCCCAAAGTATCTGCCTCCATCAATTCAGAGCCTTTGGAGGGTCTCATGCCGAAGGGTGTGGTGGCTTCCTGGCTTTGGCTTTTCCTGCAGCCAGTTCAGGGTGCAGCTCTCTCAGGCTCACAGATCCTGCTCAGCCATTTGTCCTCAGCTCCCAGAATTTTGATACTGTTGTCAAGGGTGATAATCAAAATATTTAACCGGAGGTCCTAGCGACTGGGCTGGGAGGCTGGAGCCGTCCTGGGGCCCCTCCTGGGCCTGGAATTAGCCCCTTCGGGTCCAGGGGCAGACCAGAGCACTGAGCAGGAAGGTGGGGTGTGGGGGGTGTGCAGTAGCTAGTTACCAGTTGGAACAGAAGGGGTTTACTATCCCGGCAGCCGTAGTCCTTGCGCTGTGCTGAATGGCACTCCGCGGTTGGGTCTTCTCCTTTTTGGTTTTATTTGTCTTCCCACCTTTTTGCTTTAATTAAAAAAAAAAAAAATCTTGCTGTTGTTTTAGAGGAGTTTCAAGAGGGAGCTCAAGTAAATGTGTGTACCCCGCTGGTCCACGGCACTGGAAGAATGCCCTCTTCACTTCTCGGAGCTTCAGCTGCTGTCGCCTGTAGGAGAGCAAAGTGCGGGGGGCAGGGCACTGGATGACTCAGTCGGTAGAGTGTCCGACTCTTGATCTCGGGGTTGTGAGTCCGAGCCCCATGTTGGGTGTAGAGATGACTTAAACATAAAATCTTAAAAAAAAAGAAAAGGAGCCCCGTTGGCAGGCAGAGAGGCTGTGTGGCTGGTCAGGAGGGCTGGAAGACACAGTCTTTCTGGGGACCCAGAGGCAGGGTCTTCTCTCTTCCTGTGTTAGCTATCACCTGTCTTGAGTATGGCCTGGGGGCCACTGACGGGGCAGTGGCAGTGATGTGTGAAGCCAGCTTGAAAACAGCAACAGGTCGGACAATTGGGAGCACTTCCCAGCCAACCAGGGCTTGGAAACCAGAGAGTGGGATGATCTGGGCAGGCTGTAGGGTCTCACTTTCAGAAGAACTTTAAGCCAGGAGGGACCCTGGTGGGCCTGGGCAGGAGGACATCTCCGGGGAGGCAGAGGGCTGACTGGGGGGATCCCAGGGGCCCTTGCTGCCTGTCTGCCCCTATAAGTGTTGATAAGTTCATTTCCCTTTGGCGGCCTCCCTTCCTCTTTTTATCAACAGAAAGCTTCTCTCCGTGGGAGGCAGGGTCCTCCTCCTGTGGGCTAGGGGACAAGCCCCTTGAGAAAGGAGGAAGTTTGGGGTGTGAGAGGCAAAAATAAGGGGAGCTCTGGGGGCCTAGAAAGAGACACAAGGGTGGGGGAAGAGGCCCCGTGAAGCCCTCTGGGGCCCAAGGCTGGAGGCAAGGAGGGGCCACCTGCAGGGAGGTGAGGGGTTGGGGGGCTGGGGGTGGTTCTTACCTCCACATGACACACCCACACCAACATCTCATGAGGGTCAAGCATGGACAAAGAATTCCCTGTCAGGCAACCTCATTTGCATACTCTTTGCATCAGGCTTGTATGTCATTTGGGGTCCAAAATGGTCAGAAAGTTCCTTTAGCACCTACTTTTCTCTTGTCTGGGCGGTCCTCAGCTCTACCCCCTTCATTCTTTTCTGTCTTGGTCCCCCCCTCCTTGTCCACAGGGTCCCAGCCCTGGCCCTGACTCTTCAGGACGCTCACTTTGTCCCGCAGGGGCATGTGTTTTATGTATGTGTGTGTCTGTTGTATACACTTCTTCTATTTCCAGACCCATTTTTGCTTCTTTTCCAGCCCAGTCCCAGCCCTTTCTTACAAGCTTTCGGGAGCAATAATGGGGTTCCATCAGTCTTTCCCCCATCCCCAAAGTTGCTTCATAAGTCCTGCGTCCCCTGCTCCCACCCTCAGCCTGTGCACCCTTCCCTCTGCCTCCCAGACAGAAAACTTAAGGAAGGGGACAATCGGTACTAGACAGAGCCAGGTCTGAGTGGCCCAGGCAAGGCCTGGTTGAGGAAGAAGGGGTTTCTGAGGGGTTAGGAGTAGATGTCTGTAGGGGAAGTGGGTCCCCTATTCCAGGCATCTGAGATGGCCATGGATGGTAGGACTGAGTTTTGGTTTCTGCCAGATCAGTACGGAGAGTGGCTGGGCTGAATGAGTCTAGAGATTTGGGGATCAGGGAAGCAAGGCTGGCCTATTTTCCTGCTGAGGAGAACAGGGACTTCTAATACTGAGGTTTTATGCTGAGTAATGGAAAGTTGAAGACTCAAACATCATTTGAGGTTTAAAGGAGAGTGGGGAAGTAATGGGGTGGAAACGGGCCTCTCTCTAGGTGTAGTGCTTCATTGGAAGTTCTGCCTATTGTCTAACTTGAGTATCTCCTGCTTCAGGCCAGACCCATTTCTTCATGTTTATCTTCAGTGTGGGTGGGGAGCTCAGGAACTCACTGTTTTGCTTTTTTTCTTCTGTTTTCTCTGCCTGAGAGGCTTCCCTCAATCCCTCTTTCTTCTTGAGTTCCAGTTTCTTCTGGGCTCAGGTGCCCCCATTCTACCTCTCCTCTGGCCTGCTTCCAGCATCGCCTAACAATGCTGTCTTGGCTCATCCAGCTGGGACTCCTGGCTCCTCTTCCTTGGGTGTCCATTCCCCAGATGGTGGTGTGAACTGTGTGTTCCAGACAGGGTGCTCTTGCCGAAGGTTCTAGTGTGGAGCATCTGTGTGGTGGGGGTGGGTGAACTTGCTTTGAAAGTTGCTTCCGGGTGCCCCTCCCGGCCCCAGTTTCTGAGATATTTGCCCAGTAGCTCCCCAGGGTGCCTTGATGACTCAGGTCCGGTGCCAGGCATTTTCACATTTAAGGCCATCCTGACAATTACCACATGGGGTTAGGGTCCTTGGCTCCATTTTACGGAAGGGGAAACGGGCTCAGAACAGGGAAGAAATCTCTTCCAGGTCACACAGCCGGTTAAGAGTCAAGGTCGGGATTGGACCCTGGTCTCTGCTGGCTTTGAACCTGTATCCTTTCCTTTGGGAGGTGATGCTTCCCATAAGCTTTCTCCCAGCATGCTCTCCACGGCACTGGGAGGTGAGAAAGGCAAAGGCAGTGTACCTGTTCCACAGACAAAGCTGGGCTACCAGAGGGGCTGTGCTCCAGTCTGGTCTGGGATGTCGCCTTCTGTCCTTGGGTCTGTCTCCTTACCCCCCATGGCCTCGTGACTTGGCTCAGACATCCACAGGGCTGCATCAGTAACTTCCTCTTCTCTGGCCTGCCTGGGGCCCAGGCCTGCCCTGCTCTGCCCTGAAGCTAGCAGACAGAGTGAGCATAGAACATGCCAGAAGCCAAGCTTGAGTGGATCACAGAGAGGGCTTGGGACCCTTTGGGAAGCGGGAAGAGGAAGCCACCTTGTACCGTTCAGGTCAGGGGAGCAAATGGAAGTCTGCGGGGGCCAGGAGGGCCTCTAGCCTTGGGAGGATACAGGATCCAGCCGGGGGGCACCATTCCTCCTGGCAGCTGTGGAGTGGTGAAGAATTTGCGTCTGGTGGGGCTTGGGTACCCTCAGGAGCTTGTTCAGGGCCTGGCCCCCTTGGGCCAGCTGGGGCCTCCTCCTAGTCAGGAATCAAGTGCCCTGAGAGTCTTGGCCCACATCTGTCTCCTGACCACAGGGGCTGCAGCTGGGCCCTGGCGGGACTCCCTTGCTTGCTTCTGGAGCCTGGGCATGAGGCCATGTCCCCTTGTTTTGTGCCTCGGTTTCCCTGGCTGGCTGGCAGGTGGCACCTTACACTCTCTTTCCTCTTTCATTTATTCCTTGCCTCTCCTCCCCTCACCCAATGCCTGCCCTTTGCTGCCGCCTTTATGAGATGTCACCTTCCTCCCTGTCTCCTTGTCCTGGCGCTGGCCTCCTGCCTTTCTGTTTTGCTTGCCTCCTTCTCTCCACTCCTGCGCGCTTTCTTTCACTTCCTGTCTTTGACAGTCTCAGCCCCAGTGCCTTTCCCGTCTTTGCTTGTCTCTCTTGGAGGCTCCGTTTCCCCTCCTGTCTGCAGCTCAGTCTTGGGGTCCACCTGGGATCTGACTCAGTGACCCAGCTCCTGGCTCCTCCTGGCCCTACTTCCTTCTCCCACTTCCCCAGAGGGCTGCAGGGCCCAGGCTGAGGGCCCTTGGCGGGGTGGGGAGCCTGAGAGTCCTGGGGTCCTTTTTTCTGGACTCCATCCTATTTCCTCACTCTGTAGTCAGGGGTGGGCCCAGGAGAGGAGCCCAGGGAGGGGACTGGGGGAGGATGGTGTGGTGTGCCAGGAGTGGGATGGGAGGGAGGTTGTTGGGTGAAGAGGGGGTAGATGGAGATCTGCTTATCTGTCTGTATCTGCCTCCCTTTGCCCGTCTCCGGATGTCTCTAGCTATCTGCCAGTCACTGTCACTGTCTTTGCCTCTCCGTGTCATCTAGGGTCTGGGACTGGGACACTTTAACCCAGCTCCTCTCCTCTGTGCCTCCCACACCCACCCGCCCTCTCTGTCCAGTTCAGGGGCAGACCAGTCAGTGGGCTGGTTTCCCAGGAAGGAGAGGGGGCCGTGTGGGGGCTGGGTGGGGGTGGAGGTGAATGGTAATTGTATTAGCTAGTTCTGATGCAATTGGGCTTCCCAGACTGGGCCCTCCCCGGCCCACCTCCCTTCCCCTCCCCTCTCCCCTGCCCCCCCCCCCCCCACTCTCCATTCATCTTCCTCCCTCTCCCAGTTCCATCAGAATCAATTAGACAGTCCCTGCTTTAATCTCATGCAGGAGCCTGGGCTCAGACCCAGCTGCCCAGCTCCTGGTCTGCAGTTTCCACGTGGGGCCCTGCAACCAGCACCCCAGTGGTGGAGGGATGACCGGGATGACCTCAGGGCCCCTGTTCTTACTTCTCCACCCCCAGATGCTCTGGCCTGCCCTGGGAGGGAGACCAGGCCTTGGGCTTCCCTATGGATTGATCCTCACCATCACTCCAGGTCTGTCCCCACCCCTCCCCCCTCCACCGTTTGTCATGTCAGCCTCTGGGTGGTGATGGAAGTCATTTGGAAAGGGGCCCAGAGGACCCAGGATTCTCATCCTGCAGAATAGAGTGAGGTGGGGGTGGGGTGGGGATGGGGGCTTGAATAATGAGCTGCCAGCGCCTGAAGGCATTCATTGTGCAGAAGAGAGTGACCAAGTTGTTCTCCTTCCCCGGGCAAGGCAGTCTAAGAGGATTTGCTTTGGCATTTGAAGGGGGGGGAATGGAGGTTAGGTATCAGGAAGAACTTCCTGCGTGTCAGGGGTCAGAGACCTGGCTTAGGGGGTGAAAAAGAGAAAGAGAACTTAGGGACTCACCTCCTATAAGAGAAGAAGCCTTTCCTCCCCCCTCCTCCTTCTCTGCCTCCTCGCCTCCCGTCTGCAATGCTGTGCTATGGAAAAGCAGTGGACCAAGCATGGGGGGGCCTCCATGCAGTTCCGGCACTGCTACTTTCTAGCTAAGTGACCCCTGGCAAGTCACTTTACCTCTCTGGGCCTCACCATCCTCATCTGTAAATCGAGTGTGTGTTGGGGCAGGGGGCAGGAGAAGGTGTGGGGTCCCTTTCGAGTTGAGCTGGAATCAGGACTGGATATTGGGGAGCTGTTTCAGAATAGGAACATGGGGCCCCTAGCTAGGGGCAAGTGGAGTGGAGCTGGATCAAGACCTCACCGTCCTGGCTGCCGTAGCAGCAAGAGCCCAGAAGGCCACACTCCCCACTGGTCCACAACCCAGGGCTGGGGGACCAACCAGTGCATTTGGAAGCAGGAGTGGTCTCCCTCCCTCTGTCCTTTCTTTCTTTTCTTTCTTTCTTTCTTTTCTTTCTTTCTTTCTTTCTTTCTTTCTTTCTTTCTTTCTTTCTTTCTTTCTTTCTTTCTTTTCTTCCTCTCTTTCCCTCCCTCCCCCCCTTCTCTCTCTCTTTCTTTCTTTCTTTCCATGCAATCAACCAACCAATCTACCATGTAATGCATGTCCATCAACCATGCACCGGGCACCATGCTGTGCACCAGGGCAGGGGTACAATGGAAAGACAGATCAGCTCTTCAGGAAGCTGGCGTCTGGCCGGGAAGGGGTGGGATAGGGAAGTGAGCAAATCCGTCAACAAGCGGTGCTAAGAGCTGTGAAGAAATGCTGGTGTCCCACAAGACTGATGGTAGGAGGGCATGCAAGGACTTTAATGGGGCTGTCAAAGGAGATGGGAACCTAGGAGATGACACTGGAGCCCACATGAGATGGGACCCCAGCTCTGCAGGACCCCTATTCTGTTGCGTGGAGGGAGAACTGTTTGAGTTCTGGACCTTGTAGATGGTTGGGCAGCGAAATGATGGGTGCAGCCTGTGAAGTCCATCTATGCACTGGGCTCTGGGGAAGCCAGCCTGGGAGGTGAGACCCGAGTGAGAGCCCCCTGGAGGCCACAGGAGGACTCGCTGTGGTTGGGAGGGTGTTGAAAGCAACTGGTAGTGAGAAAGCCAGGCCTGCTAGAGCTGTCCCCATCTGATGCAGGAGAAAGGCTGCAAGGTCCCTGGGGAGAAGCCTCTGTACATCTCTCTCTGGGTGTGAAAAGAAGACCTGGAGGCTCAGATCAGATGCCCAAGCCATTCTCCCTGAACAGGAACCGCCTTTGTCCCTCCGAAGACAAAACCAGCGGGGGGCACTGTGATCCTGGGGGCCTGGGACAGAGGAGGCTCTGTGCCTTCCCTGAGCGGGTGGGCCCTCCTCCCAAGGCTTGTCCCCAGGGGGCTTGTGGCTGTGACCTGCTCTCTTATTTCTCTGACACCTTTGCTGGCTGCCTCTGGGAAATTTCCCGTTCTTCCACTCAAGGGAAAAGGGGGTCCTCCTGGCTCTGACCCAGGGAAAACTTGGGGAGAAAAGCCCAGAGTGTCTCCCTGTCTGTGCACGTGGCCTCCATCCCACCTCGTCTCTGGAATTTCCTCCCTGGCCTGCACTCAATATCTGGGTCTCTGGGCTGCATGAGCAAGAGTGGGCTGAGGAGGAGAAGAAATTCCTCCTGCTTCGAGCCCTGGCCAGCCCTACAGCACAGCCTAGCTTGCCAGGGCAGACTCTGGCTGAGGAGAGGAGGAGGAGGGACGAAGAGCCAGGGCCCCAGACGGTGGCAGGGCCGGGAGCCAGGCCCAGGGACCATGGAGGTGTAGGCAGGGCCATGTCACATGGGTTGGGGGGGCAGGAGGTGGAAGCAGTCACTGAAGGGCTGGTTCACCCTCTGAGGATGGTGTCTAGCTTTTCAAAAGCTCCACTGGGGAGGGAGAGTTAGGAGTTAGGGGGCTCTTGTCTGGCACCCACTTGGGCACTGTAAATGTTGGGGGTCTGATGTGAGGTCCTCAGATGGCCCAGACCCTGCCTAGGCTCATCCCAACCCCTCACTCACTCCATATGTTGGCTCTAATATGTGGTCCCCTGTGTCTGATCATTTGTGTCTCGTCCATTCTGTGGAGCCTTGCATCTCTGTCCCCGATGCTCAGGGGCCTGGAAGAAGAAGGAGAGGGAGGAAAGATTTACTAAACACCCACCAGGAGCTGGATGCAGTTTCTGGTGCTTTGAGTACTTAGCAGGAAAAGGGGATTGAGATTGAGAGACCTTTTGGGATTAGGCTCCTCCTCACCCCCCGCCCCCCAAGACAAAAATTTTGGTGGAAATGGAAGCAAAGGAGTTGTTGCTGAAACTTTCCAGGAGATTCTGGGGATCCTGCAGCTGTTCTCAGGATTCTGACCTCCTCTGGTGGTGAAAACAGAACAGAGGACTTATGATTTCCCAAGAGCATCAAACTTCCCCCCCGGGGGGGGGACATATTTCTGGGTGCTGTCAAGGCAATACACATGGGGGCAGGATCACATGGATCTTCAGGAATTGAGACATGGGGCATGAAGCTAGGCCAGAGGCTGGGAGGGGAGCGCTGGGGAGCAGCTCCAGGCAGCGATGGGCCAAACTTCATGTCCTGGTCGGCTGCGCATTCTTCCCTTCCTCTCTGGAGGTCCTTGGCTTAAGGACAGCTCACTGGGCAGTGGATGAAGTGAAGGGCCCTCTGCCCTTCTGAGTCTTTTTTCTTCAGGATCTCCTTGATCCTCCTAGATCCAGGAAGAGCTGGGTCTAGCCACCACTTTCTTCTCTTTCTTCCTACCCCTGCCTCCCCGTTTTGTTTCTGTGTTTGATGAGTGCCTTTTGTGTCCTAAGTGCTGGGAAGACTTTAGGATGCTATGAAGAAAAAGTCATCTAGTCCTCCTTTCTTTGGCCAAGCAGGGCCACGCCTCAGCCAATCCTATCTGAAGGACTTCCTCTTATTTAACAAATTCAACAAGTGGTCCCTTTCGATTAAACTTTGTTCCACTCGCTGTGGATTAGGCCCCATTTCCTCACGTCTCACGTCTTATCCATTTCCTCTGGTGTTGTGGTGGGGAGGGAGGCTGTGGAGACTGTGGGACCCCCAGAGAGGAGGAAGGCCCCTGTGTGTGGCGGGGGGCGGGGATGATGGTGGTTCCCTTGCTTGGGGGATTGTGAGGAGCTGAGGGCCCTAATGTCTGCCTCTCCCTCTCTCACTAGCCATGCACCAGCCGGGACCTGTTCCTTCTCTTTCACTGTGTTCCTGCCCAGTCTCCCCTAAGGCACCATACCCCACTGCCTTGTCTCCTGGTGGGGATCTGAAGTGGGGAGGGGGCAGGGCCTGAGAAGTCTGCTGGAGTAGGGGAGAGCTTGGGGCAGGGGTGAGGGGAAGGGGATAGGGAGAGGGCATTGCCCTGAGATGGTCCCAGGGAAGCCTGGCTGGGCAGTGCAGGCGGTGGGGGCCCTGGGGGAGGGGTCCCTCGCCGCTGCTCTGCTGGCCTGTTGCTGCGGAGGAGGCCCTGGCGGGGTCCTGCTAGCTCGCACCCCCCCCACCTTACTCTTAGGGCTTAGCTGGCTGGCTGCCCTCCCGCTTTCTCTGTAGCAGCAAGCCAGGGGCAAAGCTCATGGCTGCCGGTCCACCTCTCCGTAGTCTGGCTCTCCCATCTGCCTCTCTCTCCCTCTGTGGCTGTTTCTCGCTCCCTCTCTCCCGCGTCTTGCACCTCCTCCTTCTCACTTCTCTCTCCCTAGTTCCAGGGGCACGGTATGGTCACCCCAAACAAGATTCCTGAGAGGACCCGCCCTCACTTCACATCATCTGAGCACAGCAGAGGCAGAGGAGGGTCCCCGGCTCCAGTGGCAGACAAGGGGCAGGACGGGAAGTGAAGGTGGGGAGTAGTGCGCCCTGAACCCCGGGCAGGACGAGGTTCAGCCATAGCCAGAGGGGGCCTGTCCTGCTCTCATCCGTCTGAGCTGGTTCAGCCCCTGAGGCAGGGTCCCTTACAACCTGGGAGGGTTCTGGATGCTCAGAGCTCCCTCACTCCCTGACTTGGCTGGAGAGAGCCCCAGGTAGGGGAGGCTGAGTGTGGCCAGGGTCAGAGGTTGGGGGTGAGTGGGGACAGCTGGCCCGGTTGTGTTCAGTGTCCCCATGTGCACGCCCCAGCCCATGGATGTTTCTGCTCGTCCTGGAAGCCGGTGGCCTCCGTGGAAGTTAATCACATTATGCGCGGGGGAGCAATATGGGAATGGAGTGAGGTCTGGAGGGAATCCACACACGCACGCTCGCTCACACACTCACTGCAGCTTGGAGCACAACGCTGCCGCCGTCGCCCAGGCTCCCAGCGCCGCCGGGCGGTGCTCTGCCCTGCTCGCAGGTGGACGCCCGGCGCCCGGCCCCGCCTCTGCCGGTCCCGACCCGCCTCTCCGGCGCGGCCCCGCCAGCCTCGCAAGTTGCCGGGGTGCTCGCGCCCGCCCCCTCCCCCCTCCCCCCTCCCCCCTCCCCAGCCCGCCCGGGAAGCAGGCGCGCGGAGGCTGTCACGCCGCGGGGAGTGGGGAGAGAGGGGAGCCGCCGGAGGAAGTCTCCGAGGCTGCAAGCGCCCCGCAGCGGCCCCGCGCCTCCCGCCGGGGCTTCCGGGGAGATGGAGCCACGTCGGGGCCGTTCCTCCGGCTAGAGGGGGCCGGACACTCGGACACGCGGGCTGCTCTCGCGGGGGCTGAGGCTCCCGGACACCCCCCTCCACCCCCCCGCCCGCGCCCGGGGCCGGGCTCTCGGCGTCCTCCCCTCCCCACCCCAACTCAGCGCCCGGAGCGGCCGGTCCCCAGACCCTCACGCCCGCCCGAGGCGCCCATCCTGGGGGTCACCATGACTCGGCTGAGCTGGTGCTTCTCCTGCGTGATCCGATGGGGCAAGCACCTCTTCTCCTGCCTGCTGCCCCCGCGCTTCTGCCTCCGCAGCCAGGTAAAAGCCCTCCGCCTCACCTGGCACCTGTTCCCCTCCCCTCCCCCACCCCGGCTTCCCACTCCCTGACAGGCACTCCCCGCCCGTGGTCTCCTCCGCGGCCGAGGTATTGCCCTCCCACCTTCAGGGACACACCGTCTTGACCCTTGTCAGTCTGGCTTTCAACAGAGTTTGGGGACTCCTGGGGCGCCCCTTCCCCGGGCAGCACGGATGCACGAGGAGGGAGTGGCTGCCCTTCCCCCAGCGCATCTGGAGTTTGGGTCAGAAGTCTGAAGGGTAGTACTGAAGTCTGTGGGGATTTGGGCACAGAGGAGCGTTTCTAAGGGTTTTCAGCATCCCTCCTAAGTTTCTGTGGGAAGGGAGGACGAGTTCCTGGAAATGGCTCTTTTCCCCCCACTGGACTAAGAGGACCCAGAGTTAAGGCTGGGAGATAGCAGAGTGAGATGGAAGTGGGGCGTGAAGGGGCTGGTGGACTCGGGAGGGATTTCCCAGAGGATGGAGGGATCAGGGAACTGGGCAGGGAGAGGATGAGGGCAGGAGGCAGTAGCTGGGCTAGTGAGGGTGGAGGGGTCTGCCGGGGACCGCAGTGCAATGGGTCTATGGGTGGGCGTGTCCTGGTTGAGCATCTTTCCCCTGGGATCCTCCTAGAGAAGCTCCTTGACAATGCCTTCAGGGTGTGTTTGCTTGACTTGTGTGTGTGTGTGTGTGTGTGTGTGTAAGGAGGAAGCTGGGGAGAGGGTGGAGGTGGGTGCATAGCTAGCCAGCAGAGTAGGGAACTGGAAAACCTGTGTGTAACCTTAAATTCTCTCCTGGTGGGTCAGAGACAACCCCAAGAGCATGACCTTGAGCCCTTAGAAGCGTCCAGTGAGGGGAAGGATTTCAGGAACTGGGGGTCCTGTAACAGGGAACTGGGCTTCTGGTCTGTTCTGCATTCCTTTTGGGAAACAGAAGGGCCCGTCACGCTGGGGGAGAGGGGCGCAGTACACCATTCTGGTTAAGAGTGCCAGATGCAGAGCCCGTCTGCCTGGCTTTGAATTCTGGCTCTCCCATTTACTAGCGGTGGACCTTGGGCAAGTTGCTAAATCTGGCTGTACCTTAGTTTTCACACATGTAAAATGGAGATAATGAAACTACCTACACCGTTGGGTTGTTGTGAGGATTAAATGAGGCAGTACGTTTAAAGTGTTTACCGAAGTGCCTACTCCATAGTAGGTGTTCAATAAAAATTAGGGATATTATCTTGATTACTATTGTGCCTTTCCAGCAGGGGTCTCCTTCCTTGTAGACCTCCAGACAGGCCAGGACTGGAGTATGTGGGGATGGAGGGATTTCTCCCAGTATCCATTCTCTCCATCATATGGGATTGAATGTTCAGCTCCTCCTCCCAGGTGCTGCCTCCGGGCCTCAGTTTCCCTCTCTGCCACTCCGCAGTGGGGAAAGGTGCCAACAGGCTTCTGCTCCAGTCACCCAAGGTGTGCTTTGAAATCTTCTAGTAAAATGCTTTGTCCCCAGGGATTGGTTGGGAGGCAGGCTCTGCAGCCGTGGAGCACGGGGCCAGAGCCCCATCCACGGTCCAGTGGACTCTGAGTTCAGAGGCTGCGGAGTCGGGTTTTCACGTTTGGGAAAAGGCAGCCTGCAGCGGGAAATGGCCAGCAAGGACCAGGTCAGTTGGACCCCAGGCCACTTAGCAATCCCCCACTCCTCATTTGTAGAGGTAGAGGTGACCCCGAACTCCTCCTGGGCCAGGATTTGAATGGGGCACTGAGGTGAGGGGCTGGATGAGCAGCTGCAGCTGCCTCCCTCCCTCCAGCCAGCCTTGGAGGGCCTGAGTCAGGCAGGAAATTAGAGCTGGGGGGGAGATCAAGATCACCTAGTAGAGCCCTGGCGAAGATTTTATTAAAAATTGTTGGGATTGGGCCTAGACTCTGTCCCCACCTAGGGTGCTGGTGGAGGGGAGGTTAGGGGAAGGGGAGGTGAATGATACTCCTTCCTGTGTCAGCTAGGGAAACTGAGGCCCAGGCAGGGCCCAGTTGGAAACTCGCCTTCTGTTTCAGGGAGCATCCAGATTTTTGGAATGCAACGGGGTGACCCCCATCTCATACTGGAAGGGTGGTGGGCATGGGGGCAAGGGGCAAGACCTCCCCAGCCCACAGGGTGCCTTGGTAAGCTTTGGGATGGATGCCTCATGCTGCGGGCTGATGTGTCCCATGCCGGGCTTGGTGAATGAAGCGTAGATGGGACTTCAGCCCCCATTGACCCCTGGCACCCTGCGCAGTGGTACATGGAGGCATGCTAGGGTTCTAGCACCGCAGAACTCAAAGGCCGAGTGTGTATGGGGCTGGAAAGAAGCAGGATGAGGAGGCATAGCTTACTGGAAAGGAGGGTCTCTGGCCAGCAGAGGCCAGACCCTGTGCTCACCCAGATCTCGGGCCCCAGAGCTTGCAAGTCCCGCGGCTTTTCTCTTCTTGTTGGCTCTTCTGGAGCCACAAGAGAGCCAGTCAGTCTCACCCCGAACCCTGTGGCTGCACTGTCCTCAGCTTCCCTCTTTCCTGCCCCTGCACCTCCCACCCAAGCCAGACCTGGGCCTGGGTAACTGACCCCCTCTGTGGAGCTGCAGAGCCAGCCCTTGGATCAGCTGTGGGAGGGGAGCTAAATCATCACCGCCACATGGGACCATAGCCCCTAGGCCTGCTATAGGAGCAGCAGGAACGTTCTCAATCCCCATGAGATGTTGAGTCAGACGCTGGCTCTCCATTCTCACACACCCTAGCTGTGTGACTCCGAGCAGCTTGCCGAACCTCTCTGTCCCTCAGCTTCTGCCTCTGTAAAATGAGAGCTGGTAGGAGCCTTAGGTGGATGCCACAATGAAGTGCCTGATTAGTTAATACTATCTTTCCTGGGGCAAGGGGTGGAGCGGTATCGTCTAAGGGGACGAATGGGTACAGATGGAGTTACCGAGCGCTTGGTGTCAGATTCCTGCGCGTCCCATACTATCAGGCTCTGTAGCTGGGTGTTGGAGAGGAACCCCAGAGCCAGCAGTGCCCCTGCTTATTTGACGGAAGGCATCTGGGACAGACTGGTGTGAGCGGCCCCTGCGTGGAAGGTGGTGGACTGTAGGGTTGGCAGGAAGCTGGAAGCATGATTGTTGCACAGTGACTGGCTGCTTTAGGGAAATGTGTGGGGCCTGGGAACCATGAGACTGGGGCTCTTTCCTGACCAGCTCTGTGACCTCCCTCCACTGCAGGGTTGTCGTCCGTTCAACAAGGGGGCTGGGTTAGATAAGCTGTGCCCCAAAGGCCAGACTCTCCCCGTGGACATGTTTAATTTGGCTGGCAGCATGGGTTTTCTTTTCTTTTCTTTTCCTTTTTTTTTTAAATTTCAAAATTCAGGTTTTTTGTTCATATTTTGTATGAAAGATTTTATATGATCATATAGATTTGGGGCTTCTTGACAGATCAAAGGATCTGGTGGTCTTCTGTCAGATGTCCCAGATGCCACAGTGGCTGTCCTGAGGAGTGCGTGTCCCCTTTAGCTGGGGCTGCCCTTTCGAGGTCCCCAGAGACCCCTTGCCCGCTCCTCTCATTTAACGTCTGTTGGGCCCCTGAAGGCTCTGACCATGACTCTCCTGGTCGCCCTGACTGTGGCTGCTCACTGAGCCTGAGAGTCTTTCCACCTCCGATGATCTTGACCTTCAGCTTCTGTGCCGGTTGTGACAGAGGCAAGGCTCAAAGCCACTGCAGGAGATGGGCCAGACAACAGGAAGAACTTTTTGATGGATGAGTGTTGAGGGACAGGAAGAGTGGATTGGAGGGAACTGGGGCCTCGGCCTGGGAACTTGGGGGCATCACAGAAGGTGGAGCTGAAAGGGACCTGAGAGGCCATCAGCCTGGCCATTTTGCGGGTGAGGAAATGAGGCCGGGAGAGAGGGGTGTCAGGCTCAGGCTCGCAAAGCCCCTGAGCTTCATGCCCGCCCTCACTCACGCATCCCTCTGCGCCAGCTCAGTTCACCTCCGTCCAGCGCCCGAACTGTTTCTTCTGCTGGCTGTTGGGTCTGGATCTGGAGGGCAGCTAGCAGGAAGTGCTCTGCGTGCAGATGGGGAAGCCGAGTGGAACCCAGACCTGGCCATGGCAGTGGGGAGGCAGTGCGGTGGTGGGGCCCGGGGTGGTGGCGGGTCCTGAGGCTTCTGGGATCCCAGCCCAGAAAATCCAGCCAGCCCACTGGCGTGTCCCTGATGTCTGCTGCAGACAAGACCCTGGTCCAAGCCCAAGGCGGGGAATCCCAGGCTGAGCAATACTGTCCGAGCCCCCTGAGAGTCCACAGTCTGAGAGGGCCCAGAGACCAGGGGGTAGCAGGAGGAGATGGTGCTGAAGATGGGTGGGTATCACAGGCATGTGCAAATGTGTACTGGCAGGACTGCCCAAGGTCCTTCTAAGGGGATCAGAGGGGGAGAGAAAAAAGGGGTTTGGGTAGGAGACGGTAGATGCTAACAGGAGGAAAATAGGTTAGGACCCATTGACTGATAGATCGACTCATTCATTCTTCAACCATGTCTGGTACCTGCTGTATACCAGGCTCTGGAGACACGAAACACAGGGCATGTACTTGCCCAAGGAACTCTCCCCTTGCGTGGGTGGGGAGGGGACACCAGGCTGCGAAGGATGAAAAATGGATAACAAGCCAGAAACCAGGAGGTCATTACAGAGTTAGAGACACCTCGGGTGGCAGAGTTTAACATTCAACAGGGTGGATGGTGGTTAGGTAGCAGGGAGGACTTCCCAACAGTGAGAGGTTCAGATACAGGGGAGACCCCCACAGGCTTGGAATAGAGGGATGGGGACATTCTGGGGGAGGGTTCTTCCAGGGGGACCCCCAGCACGAGGGTCCTCCACACCCTGAGGGGACCGGGGAAGGGGCTGGCTTGAGGTCCATGGGGCCCCTTTGGGCTTTGTGGGAGGCCAGACAAGTTGGTGTCGTTGTGACTTGGTCTTTGGGCTTGTTTTCCAGCATTTCTGGGAAGCTGCAAGATGATTTCTCAGAACTTCTGAGATAGCCGTTGGGAGGCGCATCCTCTAGTGTCGCCAGCAGCAAAGGGCTGTGGGAGCAGGAAGAGTGGGCCAGGGTACTGGGATGTCAGGCTGGAGCTGGCTGAGCCCTCCAAGTTGTGGGAAGGCTGGAAGGGCTGGTGGTGATGGCTGGGGGGTGGGCTCCCAAGGGCTCCTGAAAGCCATGCCTCCTCGCTTGCCTGTGGCTCGTCTGCAGAGGGTGGGAGGGTGTGCAGGAGTGTCCGTCTGTGGACCACCCAGGGGTGGTCGCAGGGCCGGCTATGCGTGGAACCCTGGTGCATTCAGTGTCGGCCAAACTGTCAGTGAGCCCCAGCAGGCTTGGAAGGGAGGTGGCTGGGGTGGGGGAATCAAAGGGTATCGTGATGCTGAAGGGCATGCTGTGGAGGGGCAAAACCTTTTGCAGCTTCATAGCTCTGCAGAAGGACTTGGAGAGACTTGGAGAGAAAGGAGAAGGGGGCCCCCGAGAAGGGACCCTGGTTCTTCACCCTGTCTCCTTGACCAGAACAAAGACTCTGAACACAGGCATCTGCTCCAGGAAGGACCAGAATCAGACACCTTGCTTCAGTGTCCTCCCATGACTTCTCAGAATCACCAGAAGATAGAGTGTCAGTCCCTTGTGCAGTGCACAACCTGCATTTCCGCACGTGGCAGCCTTTCCCCAGCTGAAGCATGAAGGGATCCCTCTCTTTCTGGAGTTAGGCAGGTAAATGTCTCGGTTGGTCTGGGAGGCCACACACCTGGCTGGGCAGGTCCAGCTGAGGGGAGAGGCCGGTTGTAGAGGCTGAACCCTTGGGATGCACTGTATGTGGTGCTGACAGAGGGTGGCAAGGGCATGCTTTTGGGTGAGGCGGGGAGAGAGTCAGGGGATCTGTAAGCCTTTGTACATGCCAGGGGCACGCACCGTACACTTGTGCATGTGCAGGGGAGCCAAGCGAGAGGACTTTCTTGCCATGTTGCTCAGTCCAGGAAAGTGGTCTCAAAGTGCCTACTCTGGGTGGGGCCCCGTCCTCGGCATTTTGTGTGTTTATGTGAGTTGGACTGTGTGTCCTGGTGTGTGTGTCTACAGAAGGGGGTGAGGCTGAGCCCTCTTTCCCTCCCCTGGAAGGCTCCAAAAAGCAGAGCGGGTGATTTAACAGCCCCACCCACCCTCACTTGGTCCAGCCTTGGCCAGAGCTCAAAGAGGAAAGACTATGGGGGGAAAAACTTGGGGGGGGGAGGGGTGGGAGCGGATTAAGACAATGAGGGTCTGAGCAGATTTTGCTGGATTCCCTTGCAGTGCTCCCTGGGAATACATTTATATTCTGTACCCTACTTTTTACCCTGCTCTGGACCCCAAACTCTCACTCCTGAACTAAAGGTGGGGGAGAGGGCAGGGGAGGGCTGGAGGGGAAGGGGAGCACTGTGGGGGAGAAGTAGGCGGGTGGAATGGTGGGAGGTGAAAACTGGGCCCAGGGAGGGGGGGCAGGGGCTGTGGAGGAGGAAGTGGGGAAATGCAAACCAAATGTTGGCCCAGGGTACAGTCAAGAAAAACAGACTCTCGCAGGAGCCTGGAGCGGGGCTCCCTTTAGGAAGGGCAGGAAGGGCTGGGACAGATGTTTGGAGAAAAGAAAGAAGGAAAAAAAAAAAGAAGTAGGAAAAAAATTGGAATGAAATCCACAGCCTGGAGGCAGGGCCATTCTCCCACAGTCTCGGGCCTGGTTTTTCTTGTGTTAAGGCCTGTTGCTGAGTGTGTGCAAATAAATGTGTGTTCCCAGGGCAGGAGGGCATGCATCTGTACTCAAGAGATGGGACGGGGCCAGGGAACCCCAGGATATACAGATTGTGTCTGTCTGTTCATCAGTGGTCTGGGGGCGGGGAGGGGGTTCTGCAGTGAGGACAGTAGGCTCCGCGGGCCTGCCAGCATCAGATCAGAAGGCGGGAGGAGCCTCGGTGGCTCACAGGGCTTGTATGTTTGGAGGTGGGGGTGGGGGTGCAGGGTGGGCAGTGATGGCCTGGGGTGGGGGCTGTATCCAGTGGCTGTCCCTTTGCCTTGTCTCCTTCATACCCCCCTGCAAAGCAGGGCTTCTGACCCCCAACCCCACCAGTGGAGCCTGGGAGGAGGGAGGAGACAGGAGGCTGGGACAAGGGGGTGGAGTGGGGGGAGGAGGAAAGGAGGGAGGGTGAGCTGGAGGCAGGCAGGGTGAGCTGCCGGGCAGATGCTGACTGCTCCTTCGTTCTCAGAGCTGCCTTCTGCCTGCTCCGTGGGGGCTGTGAGCTCAGGGGGGCCGTGAGCAGGCTCCGGCCTGGGCCCGAGGGACGGCGCCCGCCGAAGATGACGTGGATCTGTCTGTCCTGCATGCTCTGGGTAGGTCTCGCTTCTTTAGCTAAGAGGTCGCAGGGCCGCCCCCCTCCACAACATCTTATCCTTAGGCAGAGAGCCAGCGTGCGGGAGTGTTGGTGGTGAAGGCGGAGGGCCTCTCTGCCTCCTGCTGACTGACAGAAGGACAGACTGACTAGGGCAGGCCCTCAGCCGTAGTCCTTCCCCATCAACAGGGCCTAGGCCCTGGTTCTCTGGGTCAGGACATCCCCCCTCCCCACCTTTCTTGCCTCCACTTGAGTCCAGGAGCTGTAGTCTAAGGAAGCCACCAAGAAGTTTGTTTGTTTTGGGAGCCTCTCCTGCCTGCACCGCCCCCACCCCCCGCCCCCTGCCCTGCCACACTGGGGGGAAAATACTTCACCCCTCTGATGCTCAGCCCAAGCTGGGGAGGTGGCCGTGCTAGGGGTCTGGGGGACAGGAGACACTGACCTAGCAAATGAAACCTGGGGAAGCCTGGCTGTGGAGACCTCTGTTTGGATCCCGTTACTTTGATCCCTTCTAGACTCAGTATCAGCTTCTTCCCACTACCATTGCTTCCCCTATAGGCCACCCATCCTTACCAAGACCCTCCTGCCTCCCCTCCCCTCCTGCCCAGAAGAGGAAAACACTGCTTCCTCTTTCTCCCTTCTTTTCTGCTCCCCCCCCCCCGATTTAGGAAGGTGTGTGTTGGGGTGAGGGTGCCTGAAGGCAGGGGCTGGGGGCCACATGATGAGGGTAAAAGTCTCCTGGGAGAGAGGGGGGCGGGGAGAGTCCTGACTGCCGCAGGAGGGGTGGGGGCAGGGGCAGGGGCAGGAGACCCCTTCCTCAGAGGGGCTTCTCGGAGGTCTGGGCTGGGTGAAGGCATGGACAGGGGTCAGGAGGGCGAGGAAGTCATCCCTGGCTGAGGTTCATGTTGGTCTCAAAGAGAATGATGGCTGGCTTGGGGGGAGGGGGCTCTGGGCCCAGGATCCAGATGTGGCCTTTCCTGCCCCTTTCCCTGTTCCGGCCAGTCCCCAGGCAAGCCCAGGCTGGGGGCAGCTGTGGGAGATCAGACTTGGGCAGCCAGGCATCCTTGGGGCAGTGAGGGGAAGGGTGGGAGAGGGGGCTGGAACGTGGGGGTTTGGGTGGAGCGTGGGGCTCGGGTGCAGGGGTGGGTCAGAATAGTAGACCGGGAGAGCCCGCAACGTCCTGCACAGAGGCTGCACCAGTGGTTTTCTGTGAAATGGGATCCTTGGCCAAGTTCATCTCTCTGGGCCCTTCCAGCGCCCTTGGACGAGCTCAGGAAGGCCTGCCTGCAGTGCTGAGGATCGAGGTGGGCAGCGGGGGAGCCCTGCCGGGGGACAGATGGCAGTTAGATTTCCAGGGGTGACTGGCTCCTGTGGATGGGGGAAGGGCCACTTCGGCTCAGAGAGCATGGGAAAAGTACTTCGCCTGGGCAGCCCTCAGTTTCCCCATGGGTGAAAGTAGGATAGTGAAGGGGAGCTGCTGAGAGGTAGGCATGAGTGCCCTGTCAACCTTACTGTCCTTTCTGAGAGTTGGGAGACGGTGCTGGTGACCAAAGGCAGGTGTGGATGCTGCCACTTTGGGGCCTCTAAATCTCTCCCCTGCCCTCTCTTCTGGTCCCTTCCCAGCTGTGTCCCTCCCGGCCCTGTGGGCCAGCCCCGTGGGCACTTGCCGGTGAGAGTGGGCTGGGCAGAGGGGATGGCCATTGCCGGGGGGTGGGGGCTAGAGTCTGGGGAAGTGTGGACTGGACAGAGGGCACAGTTCTGGCCCTGTCAGGGCTCCCACAGATGCCCAGGCAGCTCTACCAGCAACCTTCCTCTCTTCTGGGCAGGACTGGGGCGTATGTGGCGGGCAGTGGAAGGGTGGATGGCACCAGGTATGGAGAGGGAGCACAGAGGCCCTGGAGACCTTGCCAAGGGGGCTGCTTCTGCCTTGAGAGGCAGCTGGTGGTGGGAAGTGTGCGGACTTTGACACAAGACAGGGCTAGGTTAAAATCTTAGTTCCATTATTTACCAGATGGGCCTTGGGTAAAACAGTTCCCTTCCTGAGTCTCAGTTTCCTGGTCTGTAAAGTGGGAATAAGAAAACACACCTTGTGTGATGGGGATGAGCACAGAGATAATGCATGTCAAAAGAACAGGTGCCCAGGCACACAGTAGGTGCTCAGTAGATGCTCGTCCTTCTGCCACTCCGAAACCTCCTGCTTGGCTCGTGGGATCCCCTGAACCCAGATCTCATGGGCGGGGAGGATCTCCCTGGGATGGCTGTTGTGGGAGGGGGCCCCCGAGGCTCCTGACTGCCCCAGGACCGCCCAGGTATTCTGAGGCCAACAACTAGCTGGGTCTGCTGCCTCAGGGAGGTAAACTGAGGCATGGTCTGGAAGAGCTAGGTCTTGTGCCCCCACGTGCGTGCATGCTTGTGTGTGTGGACAGAGAAAGGTACAGATGCTTTCTCCGAGCAGCAGTGTATCTGCAGTGCACGGCTTTCATAAGCTCGAGGAATAAAAATCACTTTATTAGTGGAGGAACATAGCTACATGTTATGCATAACTTGATTTTCTCATCAGATGCTCCTGTTATTACATATTCAAACATGGTTTATTTAGAAAATAATTACATGCCCATTAATTGAGGCTCTTTGGTGTTGTGCCGATGGAGTTAGAGCTGCAGGCTCTTCCTTCCAGAAGGGCTCACTCTATTCCCGGGAACTGGGGAGGAGCTTATCAAGGGAGGTGGGGCTGAAAGAGCCACCCGGGGTGGGGGTGGGGTGGGCAAGTGCTTTGGCCCTGCCCTGAGGAAGCCATGTGGCCTCAGGCTGGTCACTCGACTTTTCTGGACCTCACAGAAGTGGAGAAAGTATTCTCAGAGGCCCCTTCCAGCTGCAGACAATGAAGCGTTCTTTTTTCTGGAGTGGTGTTCTTCCCAGTGCCAAGCACACAGTTTTGTACAGAAGGGTCCTCATGAGCCCGCAGATTCTCAGGGCACAGTTTCTGCCACAGAGGCCCCAGTCTGACCTCTTGGTCCTGAACTCGCTGGCTCTGGAGTTTTGTTTGCTTGTGAGGGCTGTGCCCACCCGGGGCCTCCTGATAAGTAGGGCTTGGGACCTAGGCTGGGCTACACGAGACTGACCGGAGTCTGAAATAAAACCCTCCTTTTGCAGAGGTTTTCAGAATGACGTTTGAGGCACAAGGTCAGGGACAAGTAGCTCACTGTTCCTCTGCAGTGTTCAGAGGAAGTGCAGTGGGCTGGCTTTGATCCCGACCCCGCCAGTTGCTAGCTGCGAGACCTTAGGCAAGTAGCTTCACATCTCTGTGCCTCAGTTTCCCCACCTACCTAGAGGGTCATTTGGTTTTAAATGAGCTAATAGATGCATACATTTAGAATAGCGTCTCTCACACAGTCAGGGCTTAAGAAATGTTAGCTCTTACCGTCTGATGGCATGTTTTCAGAGCCACGAAGCAAGCCAGAGCAGAAGTAGAGACCGGGTTCTCCTGGTGCCCCATCAAGGGCTCTCCATCCTGGGAATCCTTCAGGGCAGGGTGTGCGGGGCCAGGAGAATCAGGAGAGTGATGCGAAGGCCTGAGAACAATCAGGGCCCTCCCCTGCAGGCAGGATGCACACGGTCAGAGCGTGGGCTCTGGAGCCAGCCTGTCTGGATACCACTTATTAGCTGTGTGCTCAGGCGAGTTACTTAGCCTCTCTGTGCCTTCCTTGTGTACAGTTCCTCAACTTCAACAGTTTCGTTTGAGATTCAGTGTGATTCTGTAAGGTGATTCAGTGTGATTCCAGTTTCCGGCCATGGTGAAGGGGACCCACAGAGGGGAAGGGGCCTGCCCAAGGCCCACGTGGCTTCTGGGTTCAGTGGTCCTAGACAGGGAAGGGTAGGCGCTGGGAGGGTGTTGGAGCTCAGGGTTGGGGGGTGAGTTGGGGGCCGGCAGTCCAGGGGTAGCGGCTGGTGTCGGGGAAGTGCTGTGTGTGATGGAGACACCGTCCAGCCACTGGGCCACGCAGGCACCCACCCACCCGCTGCCTGTCCATCCATCTCACGGACGATTATGGGGTGCCTACTTTCTTCAAGAAGCTTGCAGGTCTTGGGCTAATGATTACAGTAAGGTGGGTGTTGCCAAGACGGAAGCTGTGGGGGCAGGTAAGGGGGGACCTCACCTGGACTGGAGGAGGGGGAGGTATTAGGAGAGGTATAATTCAATGCAGGGGTGAAGCTGAGAGCTCAGAAGTCCAAGTGCAGCAGCTAAGGGTAACTGTGGATGGACAGAACTGGGGAAACTGCCAGGAGGTGGCCTTTGGGCAGAGGGGCGCCGAGGATGGGATGGTCAGGGCCTCTGGCACACTGTCAGTGACATGGGAGTGCAGTGGCTAGGGACTTGGGACCCTGCCTCAGACAGACTTGGATTTGAATCTCTGTTCCATCCTGCCCTGCCTGTGTGTCCAGAGCAGGCTCCTCGGGCTCCTTGTCACTGTGAGGGGTCAGTGAGGGAATCTGGGCTAGCCCCTCGCCGTGGCACCGGCCCATGCATGGGGCTCAGCCTGTCCCGTCTCTGAGCCCTGCCACCCCAGGAGATGACTCACTTTAGGGCACAAAAAGGGACCTGCGACTGGCTGCTCAGGCATGTGGGGACGTGGTGTATGAAGTTGCTGAGCAGGGGAGAGAGAAGCAAGCTGAAGGGGGAGATGATCCAGCTCCAGAAACTGAGTCTGGGACTGAGTCCTGGGCTCCCAAGCCCCCCGTGTTCTCTGTCACAGGGCAGGAGCTCAGTCAGTGTGACCCCCTGCCCTCCTTCCTCCGCGGAGAAGCGGGGCTACTCGGAGTCAGAGTTTCATCTCAGCTAGCACCTGTAGCTGGTGAAGGGGGTGACCCGTGTCCTCTCCCCAAGGGCAGGCCAGTGCGCGTGGGGTACAACCACACGTGGGGAAACTGAGGCCAGACAGCAAATCCACTCAGTTTGTTCCTTCAGACTTGTTTAGGGATCACATCGGTCCAGGGCACGGGGACATGGAACAGAAGGCCCGGCGGACGCGTGCCCCCTGTGCGCTAGTCTGGTGCACACAGGAGTGACAGATGACGTGTAATGCCTGGGGGCTGCTCACCACGGGCCAGGCATTGTCTCAGAACAACTTGTGGGAGGTGACTATTACCAGCCCATTTAACCGATTAGTAAAGTGAGGCAGATGGGGCTAATCCACTTGCCTGGGGCCACCTCGCTAGCAAGGAAGGAGCAGGAACTCCCAATGGCATAGAGGGCTCCGAGGGGGCACCAGGAAAGTGCAACCAGGGGAGGAGGGGGTGCCTGGGGGTGGGGAGCGCTCAGCCCAAATGGAATCCTGAGGAAGTAAGCAGACAAATCCAAACTGAGGGACCTCCTGCAAAACAGCCCAGAGTCTTCAAAAAAGGGAAATCAAAAGGTGGAGTAGTGTGTCTAGATGAAAGATGAAGGGAACCCAGCAAGGAAATGTAATGCAGGGTCCTGGTGGATCCTGAGTCCCGGAGCAAAACAAAACCAAAGACCCAGCTATGATGGATGTTAATGGGGCCAAAGGGGAAATTCGAATATGAACGAAATCTTAGAGAACAGTGCTGATGCCGGATTCCCTGCGTGTGATCATCACCGCTGGCTTTCTGTAGGGCTTTCTGTAGGGCCAGAGGCGGAGAAACAGCGCAGGCAAAAGCAGCACAACATTAGCAAACGGTGAATCACGGTGATCGGAACATGCATGCTCATCTTTTCCAGCGCTTTCAAACCCTTCAGAATAAAAAAAGAAGACAGCTGTGGGGAGTCTATATCGAAGACAGTGTTGTGCGGGGGGCAGGGTATCTGGGAAAATCTCCCTGAGGGGATGGGGTTTGAATGTGGCCCTCGAGGACCTATAGAAGCTTGGCAGGCTGAGAGGGGAGGAAGGGCATTCTGGGAAGGGGGAACAGCAGAGCAGAGGCTCAGAGGTGGACGCAGGGCAGTGAGCTGGGGAGCGGGGTATGGGGTTTGAGATGGCAGGGTGGGCTGGGTATGGACTGAGGCTGCTTCCCCTGCTGGCTTGAGGGAGTGCACGTTTTGTCTTGGATGCATGGGTAGGCATGGAAGCATTTTGGGGTGAGTGGGGGTGTCAGTGATCCCATAGAGCTGTGCTCTTTAGAGGCTGCATTGAGGCTGTGTGGGGGAGGCGGGGCCCAGTGTCGGGGGCCCAGGAGGCTGTGGCAATAGCCGTGGGTAGAAGTGACAAGGCCTTCCATAGGGCAGAGGCCTCGGAATCAAAAAGCGCAGGAGGGCTGAGAGTGTTCAGGAAGCAAAATTCAAAGTCTGGCAGCTAGTTGGACTGGAGGGTGGAGGGCTGGGAGGAGTTGGGGGTGACTCAGAGTTTTCCACTCGGGTGACCAAGAACACCATCAGGCCATTAGCTGGCTAGCAGATTGAGGGAGTGGCAGAGGTTAAGGAACTTTGGTGTGTATGTGAAGGGAGGTGGGGTTGGGGGAAGCTTGCACTTGAGGTGACTGGGTCTCCCACATGCCAGCCTGTGGCTCCTTGGGGAGTCCGAGTCTTCCCCACAGAAATGACAGGTGATACCGACCATCCTGGTGTCTCCACCCAAGAAGACAAGGCGTGGGGGTGTGGATGGCCAGGAGGCGGGGAGAGGGCTTGCTGACTCTCCAGGGCCTGCTTTTTGGTGACTTTCTTCCCCAAGGCTCACTGGCCCGCAGACTTCTGCCCTCTGGCCACATCATCCGGGGCTCCTAGTGTGGGCACAGGGAGCCGAGTGGGAACAGGGCTGGGGGGAGTTTCTTGTGGAGGGGTCTGGAGGCCTGAGCTGGAGGATCCCTAGGGCTGTCAGTCCCCTTTCGCTCCCCATCCCCACCACACTCAGCCCCCATGGGGCAGGGAGGGACCAACAAACAGCATTCCCCCCCCCCCCCCCCAGGGCCCAGGACTCCCGCCAAAGCTGTCCCAGCCAGATGTGCCACGCCCCTCTGGCTGGAACTATCTGGCAGCCAGGCTTGGCTGAATGGAGGGTGGGAAGGAGAGGATCCCTGAGGCCCAGGAAAGCCCTCTGATGCTGGGTGGGTGGGCTTGTCACAGGGCTCGGGCTCTGGGCTTGGAGGGTGGGGAGGAATGACTTCCTGGCTAGGACCTCTTCCCTTCTCTGGACTCTGGCTCTTGAGGGAGGAGGGTGTTGGAGACACCAGGTAGCTCCCGCTATGGCTGTGCCTCCTCGCGCCCCCCCCCCCCGGGGCCCCCAGGTCCTCCAGGAGCTAATCCAGCTAGGAAGAGTGGGGGAGTGCTTTGTGAGGCTGTCTGGCACTTGTCAGGAAAAATGATGAGCATTGTCATAACAAGTGGTTACCCCCGAGCAGAGTTTGCATTCATGGGCTTGTTCATATTCTCCGCCCATACCTGCAGAGTAACCCTGGGTGAGGGCAGTGTAGGTTCTAGACCCCCAGGTTTCTTCTTCTTCTGGAATTTAACCTATGGTTGGTCGATGGGAAACTCTTGTACCCCCTTGTGTCTAATCATGCATCCTTGTGGCTTCTGCCCCCAGAGTTTTGTTTTGCATTCAGTAACTTCATAGATGTCTGGTCCATTCTTACAATGATAGCCCCTCAAGATATTTGAAGATCTAAGGCTCACCCACCCTAGACTTTCTCCTCCTGCAAACTGGGACCTTCAGACCTCTGTGGGTGACTCTTTCAACAACATTGCCAGATACCCGTTTTATAGCCGGGCAAGCCTATGTTGCAGAGGAGGTCACAGCCTAGGGCCACTTGCCTGGGGGTGCTGGCCTCCTCGCTCCCACGTGGGTCCCCCAGCCTCTCTTGGAGGGGTGATATTTCATGAAGCACCCCCCTCTGTAACCATGAGCATGTCCCACCCCCCAGTTCCTCCAGCCCTTTCATCTCAAACTGGCCCATTGGTTCCCCTGCTCTTTCTATACTCAGACTATCTTGTCCAAACCCATCATTTTCATTTGGGAACTGTGAGGCCCAGAGAAGGCCACTGGTGTTCTCAGGGTCACCAGCCTAGAGAGCTGGTCTCTAGACTCCCATCCCAGTGCTCCTTCAGCCAGAGAGCCAGAATGAGGTGGGGGGAAGGGCAGGGCCTTGGCCCATAAGCTGCTTACAGAGGCCATGAGTGAGGCCAGAGAATGTATCTAAAACCCTGTTCCTGCTCCCCACGCCGTGCGGGGAGAGAGTTTGTAAACTCACATTTATGAGTTTGGGCAGGCAGGGCAGGCAAGCCCAGGGCCCAGGGGAGAAGCCTGGGCGTTTGCTTGTCAGCCTAGAAGGCTCTGCCTCCTCCCCATCTGTTCACTGGGCAGCCAGGAGCCTCTTTTGGGAGATTCCGCTGTTCCAACTATACTTTGGGGAGAAGGCCACCTTCCCTGGGCTTTGGGTGAAGAGCTGGATTTGGGGTATAGACGGAGAAGTCTAGGGGATAAGCTGGAATGGGAAGCTCAGCTTCACTCCACAGGGTGGGAGAGGCAGGCTTGGGGAGTGGCTGGAGTAGGCCTGAGAAGTTTGGGCTTTAGGGCTTCCTGCCCCCCTCCCCAGACAGGCCTTAAATTGAACCCCAAGTCCCCTTCCTGCACCTCCCCCCAGCCCAGGCCTGGGCTGCTGCAGTTGACTTTGGGCTGGGCCCCCTCCCTGGAATGTCTATGACAGAGATTATCTGGAAGGCTGCCCCGCCAGGGGCTGAGAAGGGCAAACAGGGGAGGTGAGACTTCAGAATGGAGGGGGCTCACCTGCCTCTCCTGGTAGGCTGGGGGACACTGAGTGAGGTCTAGTGCAGGACAGTGCCCTGCCCCGGCCCTGCCCCGGCCCTGCCCCGGCCCTGCCCTGGACCCTGCCCCCACCCTCAGTGGAAGCTGGAAGCACAGCTCTTAGAACACAACACTGGACTAGCAGGACCCAGGCCGTGCTGCCTGGTTTAGCCACCAGGGGGCAGTGCTGGGCTCCCGGCTCAATGGCCCTCTGCTCTCTCCACCTCTGCCCTGGGCTTTGTCTCTGCTCTGTCCTGCCTCCCTGTCATCTCTGTCTGCCTGTCTCTTTGAATTTTGAGCCAGTCTCAGACTTCAGAAATGTCGCAAATGCAGTGCAAAGAACTTGTTTTCCTGAGCTGTTTGCGAGCGAGTTGCTGACACAGTGCCCTACCACCCCTACATGCTTTCCTAATTTTCCTACGAGGACTTTCTCCTACCTAACCCAACCGAGCCATCAAAGTCAGGGGCCTGACATTGACACATGGCTACCGTCTTGTCCTCAGACCCCACTGAGGTGCGGCCAGTTGTCCCGATGATGTCCTTTATGGTCACGGGAAGAATCCAGTTCCAAGTCAGCCCCTGCATTTGACTGTTGTATCTCTTTAGACTCCATTGGTCTGGAAATCTCAGTCTTTCCTTGGCTTCTGTGACCTTGTCACTTTTGATGATCACAAGCCATTTAATTAGTAGACTGTGCCTTGATTTGGGTTGGTCTGATGTTTCCTCATGATTAGATTCAGCTTGTGTCTCTTTGGCAGGAACATGGCAGACGTGGTGTCCTGTTCTCCAAGCATCCCCTCTGTGGTGCACAATTTCCATTCATCGCATTACTGGTCGTGTTTGCTTTGATCCCTTGATTAACGAGTAGTCTGCCAGGCAAAGTGACTTTTTTCCCTTTTGTAATTTAGAAGTGTGGCATGGCGAGGTGCTTTGAGATTTGTGAATCTTCTCTTTGTCATCACACTTTGAATTTTTTCACTTAGTTCACATATTGGCCTGGACTAATTTAAGCCACTACTATCATTCCGTATTATGATGCTCAAATCTGCCCAGGTTTAGCCTTTGGGGACCCATTCGAGCTGGCGCCTCTGTCCTTTTGTCTGTCTGCCCCTTTGATTCTCTGGTTGCCTTTATAGTCTCTGTGTGCTTCTGTCTAATTTCGCTTATTCTGTGTGTGTGCTGGTTCGTCTCTGCCTTTATTTGCCTCTGCCTTATCTGGGTCTTCTTTTCTTCCTCTCTGACTCTGTTGCTTTTCTCCCTCTTTCTCTGTCTCTCTGTCTTTATCTGTGTCTGTCTCTCTGATTCTTTCTGTTCTGTCTCTCTGTCTATCTCTCCCTCTCTATCTCTTTGCCTCTTTGTCTCTCTGGCTTTCTGTCTCTCTCTCATTCTGTCGGTTTTTCTCTCTGTGTCTCTTGTGGTTCAGCCTCTCTCTGCCCCAGACCACTGTAGTGTCTTCCGAGAGGAGTCCTGGACATGCTGGGTTTGTGGGGGGCTGCCTCCCTTCCTCCTCTGAACACACAAGTCGCCCCCTCCAGCCCCTGTCCCAGAGACTCTGGAGAAGGGTCCAAGGAGGGACACTTGGAAGAGAAGAACCCTCCCCTGGAACGGCAGGGTCTGTCATCAGCTGTGGCTCTGTGTGTGGCTATGTGTGTAGAGGGGGGTCAGGAAGCTCTGTGCCTGCGAGAGGGAGAGAGCGAGGGAGTGGCCAATGTCTGCACTCTGCTGGCCCCTGCTGCCGAAGCCGGGAAATGAATCCGGTTGGACGCCACGGTGAAGTACCTTGGAGAGGCGTGGTGCCTTTGAGCAGGGACAGCTTCCTGGGGTGTCCTCCAAACGGGGAGCTCCCCCAGCCTGTGCCTGGGCTGAGGGCCGCAGATGGGAGGAGGGGGTTCTAAGCCGTGTGGGGGCAGGGCTTTGCGGCTTAGAGTGCGTTCCTGTACGTGGTTACCAAGGACAGACTGTCGGGGCTTGAGGGTGTGGGGCCCAACCTTGCGCTGTCCAGAGTGGGAAACCGAGGCCTGTGGTAGCGGTGGGCGGTGACTGGCCCAGGGGCTCACGGCCGGTCAGACCCAGAGAAGGCTTGGACCGCCCGCCTGCCTCTCATCTCATGTGTGTGGTGAGCTAGTTTTATTTATTTATTATTTATTTATTTTTATTAAAAAATTTTTTTTTTAAAGATTTTATTTATTTGTTTGACAGAGAGAGACACAACGAGAGAGGGAACACAAGCAGGGGGAACAGCAGAGGGAGAGGGAGAAGCAGGCTCCCCGCTGAGCAGGGAGCCCGATGCGGGGCTCGAACCCAGGACCCCAGGATCATGACCTGAGCTGAAGGCAGACGCTTAACGACTGAGCCACCCAGGCGCCCCATAGTTTTAAAAAGGAGATTTAACAGACCAATATTTTCATAATGCAAAGTGATGTCATTGTAAATAAATAAATATTTATTTATAAATACTAATATTTATATTAATAAATAAAATAAAAATAAAATGGCAGAAGGCTTCTGGGCTGGGGCTGGAGGTGGTAGCGAGGGGGTGAGGGGGAATGGGGGGCACGTGGGTAAAAAGGCTAAGGACTATCACCAGTAGAACGGATAAAGGAAGCAGCTACTTTCACACATGGGCTACCACACGCAGCGAAAAGAAAGAGCAGCTCTCCGGGCAGCCGTGTGGATGAATCCCACGGATGAACCCCGGGCGACAGAAGCCGGACGCAGGGGTACAGCCTGCTCAGTGAAATTTCAGACTCTGGCAAGACGAATCTTTGCTGATAGAAGTCACAATAGTATTGGGGTGCCTGGGTGGCTCAGTTGGTTAAGCATTTGCCTTTTTTTTTTTTAAAGAGATTTTATTTATTTATTTGAGAGAGAGAGAGAGAGAGAGAGAGCACAGAGGGAGAATGAGAAGGAGGAGCAGACTCCCTGCTCAGCAGAGAGCCCGATGTGGGGCTCGATCCCAGGACCCCGAGATTATGACCTGAGCTGAAGGCAGATGCTTAACCGACTGAGCCCACCCAGGCGCCCCGTGTCTAACTTTTGATTTCGGCCCAGGGATTGAGATTGAGCCCTGCATCGAGCTCTGTGCTCAGCGCGGTCTGCTTGGGATTCTCTCTCTCTCTTTCTCTCCCTTTGCCCCTCCCCCTCTCGAAACCCCCATAAATAAAATAAATAAATAAAATCTTAAAAAAAAAAAAAAGTCACAATAGTATTTACCTTAGGGGGATATTGACTGGGATGGCCATGGGAGAGCCCTCTGGGGTGTGGTAACATGGTGTATGTGTGTAAAATTGTTATTGAGTAAGCCATTTAAAATCAGTGTCCCAGTGTGCTGACCCACCTAAGTGTCAGAGTCTGGGTCACACTCAGCTCTCTTTCCTGGGGCACCTCCTCCCAGAAATGGGGGCTCAGGCCTGTCACCCCTGAAGGGGCTCTCACCTCTCGTTTTCCCCAGTCCTGGCCCACTTCTCCCCGAGTCCCCCCAGCTCCTTCCCCAGCCTTCTGCCCAGGCCTGATCACTGTGCCTCTGCCCCCAACAGCCAGAGGATCTGGAGGCCCCCAAGACTCACCACTTCAAGGTGAAGACCTTCAAGAAGGTGAAGCCCTGTGGTATCTGCCATCAGGTCATCACCCGGGAGGGTTGCACCTGCAAAGGTGAGTAGATGGTCAGGCTACGGGAGATGGGGAGCACGTCATGGTGGGAAGGAGGTGGCCTGGGACCTGGGCGGATGTCCTTGGGGTCCTGGCCTGGGGCCAGGTTCTCACGTGGGGGTCGATGCTGAGCACACCAGATGGCAAGCTCGTGGGTGTGTATGGATGGTACATGATGACAGGTGGTGGGTGGCATGGAGATGGCATGTAGCTTGTGTGTGGATGATATGAAGAAGGCATGCGGATGGCATGTGGAAGGTGTACGGCTAGTGGTTTGTGGTGTGTGGATGGTCTGTGGTTGGCATGTACTGAGTGTGTGTGTGGCGTGTGGAGGGTGCATGAGTGGGGCGTGCTGGCCCGTGGATGTCATGTAGTTGGCATGTGGATGGGGCATGTGGAAGGTGAGTGGGTGCTGTGTGGCGGTCACGTGGATGACATGTGGAGGTCCTGTGATTGGCATGTGGAGGGCACGCGGAAGGTGTGTGGGTGGCGTGTGACTGGCACTGGGAAAGACACCACATTTAGGGGTGAGTTTAAGAGGCCCCAGGTCAGACTGGAGGGAGGGCCTGGCGGCTGCTGGGCTTTTTCAATCACTATTCTCGTGTGCTTCTCACCCGGCCTGGGGTTCGGCTGTCCCTGATGCCAGAGAAGTCGGTGTCTTGGCCCAGGTCACACAGTAAAATCAGCAGGAGGCCCCTGCGCCTAATCTTGGTGGCTGACATCATCTCCCCACCCAGCTGTCCCACCAGATGCCTTCCTCTCCCCCGCCACGTCCCGTCAATCGCCAGGGCCCCCCAATATAGTTTGAGTCCCTGAGCTTCTCCACAGCCTATTCAGGCTGCTGGGTCCTCTTGCCTGGAGGGCTGACTGTAGATCCTTTTCCTCCTGACCCACCCCCTCCGATCCACCGTCTCACCAGCTCCCAGCGGGACTCCATGCACACCTAGTTCGGCCATTCCCTGGGTACAGCCTTGGGAGTGCCCCTGCCCTCAAGACAGAGCACCGCCCCTTCCTGTGGCTGCGAGGCCCAGCCTCCACCCCTTGCCAGCTCTCTGACCCATCTACCGCTGTCCCCCAAGTCCATACTCAGCCCGGCTGCACCCGGCTCGGCTCTCGAGTAGGCCAAGCGTGTCAAACATGCCAAAGGGGCTGGGCTCTCTGTTGCCCTGGGCCTTGGCTCACGTGGCTCTACCTGGACTTCACTCTCCTCCCCTCTCCCCTGCCGAAGTCTCAGTGGGTCTGGGAAGACAGCCTAGGGAGTAATCATCAAAGCACTCACATGGCTCTCCTGCAGTGCTCACAGCATGGCGGGGGGGGGGGGGGCGGCCTGTGTCACCCTCGCTTTACAGAGGAGGAAAGGAGGAAACTGGGGCGCAGAGTCGTTAAGACTCTTGCTAAGGCACACAGCTGGCTGGGTCCCAGTGGGGCTGTCAGGGGGTGTGCTCTCTGGGGGAGGGAAGTCTTCCTAGACAAGGACTTTCAGCGGCATGATGGAGTGGGGAGTGGGTGTGGATGGGAGCGTGTGAGTGTGTCGAATGTGCGTGTGGAGGATATTCTAGGCACGTCCTGCTCTGGACAAAGGGTAGAGGTTAATTGTCCTTCACTGAAGAGCTGGGATACCCAGACGGAGTTTAGGCGGCCAACAGGGACTTCTGCAGTACCCATATCCGCCGCATGGTGTCACGCTCCTCCCAAGAGGTCTGGCTGGGACGGGTGGTGGGTCAGGGTGAGAGCTGGGAGGAGTCAGGCCCGAATTGCTGGGCGCAGGGTCACCGCCCCACCTGCCCCTGCCCCATGAACCTGCTGAAGTTAGCCCCTGAGTCTTCCCCCAGTGCCTCCCTTCCTTCCCCAGTGTGCCTTCCCTTCACCCCAGTAACCACCAGAGGCAGCACAGGGGTGGGGTAGAAGGAAGTCCCAGCACTCACTGTGTGACCTTGGGCACATCTTTGGCCACATGTTCTGTGATGGTCTGTGGTCCTGGGTTCCCCAGTTGACCTGGCTTGAGGGCCTGGGTTGAGGAGGGGATGTGACCTCCTGGGAATGGAAGGCTCCCAAGGTGAGACACGGGTTTTCCCTGGTTCAGAGCCTGGCCCTGCCGGTGTGAACCAGAGTGGAGGTCATGTGGCCAGTGGGCTGTCGGGCTGGTTTGGCAGCTCTGAATGAATTATTGAGAAGTGGGAAGAAAGCCAGGACTGAAGTCCAAAGGCACCACTAGGTGTCAGGACTGGGCCATGGAAGGGCTGGGGTGGGTGGAGGGGGGCAGCAAGGGAGGATTGAAGACTCCCAGCTCTATAGGCTATGGTGTGCCTTCTCAGCAAGATCGTCGGGGTCACCAGGCCTGAGGTCAGGGTTGGGGCCACTGGGCTTACTGGTGGGAGATGCAGCAATGAGCCAACTCTCTGTGCTTTGGAACCAGGAGGTGACAAGAGATGGAAAAATGCCCTTATCCATCCATCCATCCATCCATCCATCCATCCATCCATCCATCCAGGGCCACCAGGTATGGGTTATTGCTCCCTGGTGAAGGGGGTGATTGTGGACTAAAATCCAGGTCATATTTTGTTCGCCAAGCCCAGGGTTTGCTGTGCTCTCTGGTTCCTTTAACAGGCTTCAAGTCTGGGGTTACAGCATGGATACCCTCTGGATTTGTGGCTGGGGGGTAGGGGGGCAGGGTGTATGGAACATCAAGGCTGTGAATTCAGTCTCCACGGGGCTTGCAGTGCTGAGGGAATTCCTGCAGGCAGGGGCGGTGAGGACACTTTCCTAGATCTAGAGAAACTGGGCCACTTGTCTTTCTCCCTCCGTCTGACCTGCTCTGTAGCTCGGACAATTTTCTGCTCCCCGCCTTCCCGCATTTCACTGTTTAATGTAATGTGGCTGGAGGGGCAGGGTGGGAGACAGGGGTGGGGAGAAGAGTCAAAGAGCCCAGGGCCTGGTCTGGGAGACTCATAGATGGACCGTGCAGACAATGAACTAAGGTGGCGGGACATTCAGGTGTAAGTGTGACTGATAAACAGGCCAAGAGGTCCTGTGAGACAGCTACCAGTCTTCTCCTTCGCTGAGCCTGTCTCCTCCTGTGCCCCATGCAGTTAACAATAAACCCTGTCCTGCGTCCCTGGGGGGGGTGGTGACTGTGAGGAACACGGAGTTTCTGTGTGTGGCTATAACACAAACACTAGTGTTAGGGACTAAGGCTCCGTGTGGGGGAGACGGACGGATGAGACAGTGGGGGGAGAGGAGGCCCCGGGCCTTTGTTAGGGGTCCTATCTCTGGCCCTGCCACCCACAGGCTGTGTGACCTCAGATAAATCATATCTCCGCTCAGGACTCAGTTTTCTCAACTATGGAGGAGGGGCTGGACCAGGAATGCTCACTGAGGCCCAGACGTGGGTGCGGGGGGGGGGGGGTCTGGAAAACTCCCTTGTTGGAATCTGTAAAGGCTTGATAACTCGACCAGTGGAGGCTGCCCCTTCACCTCCTGCATACACACGTGCATCCATCTGATGATCGTGAACTGAGCCCCCTCTGGGCTGGATGCGGTGCCAGGTACTGCTGCCAAGATCCAGCCCCTGACCTGGGAAGACAGACATACCATCAGACAGTCATAGAACATGGTGGCAAAGCTGACACAGAGGTGTGTGTGAAAGGTCATCTCTGACTGAGCAGAGATTTTCCTGTCAGGCTTCATCAGGGAAGGCATATGTAGTCTGGGTCTTGAGGGGTGTGTAAGAGTTCCTTCGTTCAAACAGTGGGTTTCCCACAGATTCTTCGGGTGGAGCTCTAGGGAGTCTAGAACTTCGCCAAAGGGCCCTAGCCTTCTGCTACACTGAAACCCGAGGGAAGAAACCAGAATGCCAGATCAAGAGCCCGAGGGCTGCCATCTGGGTCTGGATTTGGGGGCTAGGCTTAGACTACTTCCCTTCTCAATGCCTCTGATCAGCCTGGAGGGTAGGGAGGTCGCCTGCAGTTTCCCCAGAGTGGGATGCACTTGGGAAAGAGAATTAGGCTCTCAATGGGACAAAACTACCCAGAAGCCCTTACTGGTTGAATCTGGGGAAACCTTGTTTCAGGGAGCTCTTTGTCCTCTGTTACTTCACTGGGGATCCCAGCTTCTACCCTCTGTCTGAGGACCTTTTTGGAGTCAGCCTAGTAGAGTGGGAAGACCCTACGTTCTAGTGCTGGCTTGCCATGGCCCAGCTGTGTGAGCTTGGGTGAGAAACTTAACCTCTCTGAGCCTGGCTTTCCCATTTCTCTAAAGGACGGATTGGACTAAGATCAGAGGCTCTAAACTGTCATCCAGAGGAACTGTAAGGTTTTTCTGGAGGTGATACAGGGGCCTGAGAAGGTAGGAAAAAGAAGAAACCTAAGGGGAAATGCTTGAGGGGTTGGGACGCTGGAAGCCTTGCCCACTTTAATCAGAACAGTTCTGGTTTTAGGAGTTAAATATATCAGGAGGTAGGGTGGATGGTGGTCTTGCACTTAGCCCCGACGTTCCAGATTTCTATCCCAGCTCTGCCCCTTACTAGTAAGAACTTGAGCAGAGTGTGTCGCCTGTACGAGCCTCAGGCACCTTTCCTTTAAAATGAGACACATAGCACACCTCCCTCCTCAGGTTTCTTTGGGGGTTAAATGAGATAATATGTATACATAAAGGGCGTAGAACAAGCTTTTAGTAAAAGTTAACCAAGATCACTGAGGTTCCACATAAGAGTCCATCTGCATGAAAGTTTGAAAACCATTGGATAGGAACATCTAGAAGGTTTCCTCTTGCTTGAACTTCAGAGCCACACAGCGCCCACAACCCCGGGCCATCCCCTGAGTTACCTTGTGTTACTTGAGGTACCCCAGAGAAACAGAACCAACAGGATGTATGGATGGATGGATAGATAGGTTGGTAGGTAGTTGATGAATGGATAGATAATTTATTTTAAGGAATTGGCTCATACAATTATAGAGGTTTGGCAAGTCCAAAATCTGTTGTCAGGCTGCAGACCCAGGGAAGAGTTGCAGTTCAAGTTCAAAACCAGTCTGCTGGCAGAGTCCCTTCTTGCTTGGGGAGATCAGTCTTTGTTTTATTCAGGCCTTCAACTGATTGGATGAGGCCCACCCACATTATGGAAGTTAACGTGCTTTACTCAAGTCTGTTGATTTAAATGTTAATCTTATCCCCCAAAACCCCTTCACAGAAACATCTAGAATCATGTTGAACAACTATCTGGGTATGATAGATAGTCTACCTGAGCTGACACATAATATAAACCATCACACACCTCCAAGCCAGGCCATGGAGATAAGCAGGGCAGGGAAGGGCCATGAGGTGGTGCGGGCAGGTGGGTGGCTGGGCCAGTCTGTCTGCCAGCTGGGGAGAGGAGCTGAGGCCCACTGCGGGTGTGGGCGGTTCCTGCTGGGGTCAGGTGCACACTGAGGCTATGTGCTCATTTTCCGAGCCGAGGCCAGGAGGAAAAGGCCATTTAGATCCCAACAATGTTAGCTTCCTGTGTTCCCGGGAGGGCAGGAAGCCACCTCAGGATAGAATCCCAGCAGCCCAATGAGGCGGGAGCTGGCTCAGGGCTGGGGTTGGGGGTGCAGTTTTCTACCCCAGCAGGTAATCTATGGACCCCGCCACACTATGGGGTTCTTAGCTCCACCACGGGCTGGGCCCTGCTGGGTGGGGGGCCATGTTGACACCCATGGGCAGAGATGAGGCTCCTGGGGCTCCATTGAGCTTTGGTTTGGCAGGGTCCCTCCCCAGGGGGGCTTCATCTTGCAGGGTCACTGGCTTACGAGGCCACTGCCTTCTGCGGGAGCTGGGGCAGGCCACGGTCCGCTCAGGTGGGGTGGATCCTGGGATGTGTGTCTGGGGAGGACTCAAGCGCACAGCCCAGGAGGATGGGACGGCTGATGTTTTCCTGCCCATGTCCCCCCATGATGAGGAGCTGTACCTTGTGGAGTGGACATCCCTGTCAACCGCAGGCTGGGTGTTTCCCCCCCCAGTGTCCAGGATGCGTTCAAGGTTGGAACCTGGGCCTCCCCTCCTTTCTTTGTCGGAGGGAGGAAGAGGCAGGTGGTGACTGGTGGAGAGACCAGTGGGGTGCCACAGGCTCTCACAGCCGGGAGAGGGCTTGAGGACCATCTGTTCCGGGGCTCAGGGCTGATGCAGGCAAATGAGTGAGTCAGTGGGGCGTGATGGGGAGCAGAGAGTGGGAACGACTTGCTTCAGGTCACACAGCTGTATGATGGCACTCAGGACTAGAACCCGGTCTCCTGACCAGGAGATGGGGGTTCTCCGGTAGAATACCAGTAATACAGAATCAGACGATGCTGATACCAGCTACAGCTTTCTACAGAGCATGCTCAGGGCCAGCCACATATATGAAGTCAGTCAACTCTCACAACCCTGGGAAGGAGGTGTTACTATTGCGCCCATTTTATAGATGAGGAAATGGAGGCTCAGAGTGGCTACATAACTGGTCCCGGATCACAGAGCATGACCGGCATCTGAGCTGAGAGCCAGTCTCCGTGTGGCCAGGGAGGTAAGCGGGTAGATGGAGAGCAGGACCAGGCTGGGTAATAGGTGGTGTTTGTACTGAGGCACTCAGAAGGCACTGACCATGGTCCACATTGGCCCTCTCCCAGCAGGGGCTGGGGCTGAAAAGTGGAGCTCACCCACCCTCTCTTGTGTCCTTTCCATTGCCCCAGAACATCAGCTGCGGTCCCAGTGGTTTAGGCTGGGAAGAATTCTTCCAGTTTTAAATTTATGCCACATTTGTTCAGCCCCATCTGTAAGTCAGACCCTGTGCCTGGAGAAGGGGCAGGATACAAAGATGCCAGGTTGAACAGGACCTCAGTGGGAGCACAGAGCAGGGAGTGATCATCTTTGAATGCCTGATTATTCAGGGAGGGGCATTTTGAAATGGGCCTTGGAGGATGTATATGAGTTCACCATTTCAGACCTACCAGATTCAATGTCCTTTTGGGGAGTTCAGTGTGGCAGATCTCTTTTGGGGCAGTGGCTGGAGGTGGGGGCAAGACCAGGCCAAGCAGGGCCTTGTAAGCGTGCTGAGGAGTTGGACAAGACAGTTCTAAGCAGGAGTGTAATGTGATCAGTTTGCACTTGAGAATGGTCTGTGGCTCTGAATTAAAGGGGGAGCAAGGCTGGAGGGGAGACAGGGCCCAGGGAAGGATAATTGGTCTGAACTGGTGCAGTGGTGGGGGGCTGGCAGGAAGGGGGAGATTTGACAGCCTCTTTGGAGTTACTTTCTGGGACAGGATGACTAATTGCTTGGTAGGGGAAGGAAAGGGAAGAAGGAATTTCAGAGATGAGCATGCCTGTACCCAGGGAGCAAGGAAGGACCGAGGAGATGGCCTCTGGCCTCAGCGCCCAGCATCAGCCTTTAGCCTCTTGCTTTCTGTGGGATCCTGGGCTCTGGTTTCTGTGTTGGTTATCTGTAGCTACATAACAAATTTGTCCCCAAACTTAGCAATTTACAACAGATATGAAATTATGATCTCATGTTGTTTCTGAGGGTCAGTGTTTCACGTGTGGCTTCACTGGGTGGTTTGGACCCCGGGTTTCCCGTGAGTCGTAGTGAAGACGTCAGCTGGGGTCATCGTCATCAGAGGGCCTGACAGGGACCGGAGGATCCACTTGCAAGGTGGTTCGGTCATGCATCTGCCAAGTTGGTGCTGGCTGGTGGCAGGGGGCCTCAGCTATTCGTCACATGGCCCTCTCTATAGCGCTGCTTGGGTGTCCTCACGACGTGGTAACTGGCTTCCCCCAGAGCCAGTGATCCAAGAGACTGGGGGCTGAAGCCACAATGCCTTTGATGACTGAGTCTCAGGAGTCACACACCAGCAGTTCTACAATATTCAGTGGGCCACGTAAGCCAGCCCTATTCACCGTGGGAATGGATGACAGGAAGGTGTGCATCCAGGAGGCAGGAAACATTGGCTGCCACAGTTCCCCTTTCTGGAGCACATTTGAACGTGCCATGCATCTGGGAAGTGGGAAGCCTGCAGAGTGGCATGCCCAAGTTTCACATGACAGTAGGGGGCCGGCCAGTTAGAGTAGGAAATACTGCCCCCTGGGGGAGACTGGAGAAGGGTGGCCAGACTGTGAGGGCCCCATCCCTGGAGGGATGGGGCCCTCAGCGCAAGAGGGCCTCCCTGGGGCTGGGCGCAGGTGCTCCTAAGGTGTAACAATCCACCAGCGGAGCTGCTGGGAACCTGCCACTTGAGTGGACTTTGCCGAGCTTTTGTCTTCTGGGCTGGGGGCCAGGGACCGGCTTCGTCTGCTCCCCACTGGAGAGCTCTCAAGGGCACGCTCAGCATTCCAGCACACACGGAGCCCTCAGCTCGCTGTATTGCTGTTGCCAATGCCCTCCATCCAGGGGCATTTGTTGGATGTCTGCCCACTGTGTGACGGGCAGGGCTGCCCTGTATGGTCAGGCAGGCCGTTTGCTGCCAAGGGCGCCTCCCCGAGAGAGCACTGGAAGCAGCCACGCTTTGCTCTCCAAACCATGCACCCAGGTACAGAGCTGGGTCCGCCTGGAGAAAGGGCACCTTCTTGCCATTTCCACAAAGACGCTGTATTCAGCTGTGTGGCCAAGGGGCTGGTCTGCCCAAAGGGTAAGACATTTTCTAATTTGCACAAAGCTGCTGTTTGGTGTTGGAGGTCTGGATCAGAAACTGTTCTCACTACTGGGGATTTGTGTGAATGAGACAGGCATGCTCCCTGCCTTCATGGGTCTAGTGTAGGGAGATATACTATTCATAAGTGAGCAGGAATTACCCATGTTGACTTCAGACTGCGAACTGTATTAAGAAGGAAATTATCAGGGTGCTGCTGAGAAAGAATATTGGAGGTGCCTAATGTCATTTGGGTGGTCAGGAAAAGCCTCTTTGAGGAGATAGATGGCTTTCAGTGGATTCTAGTAGTAGAAGGATTTGGCTTGGTGAGCAATGGACAGCTAGGGTGAGGGAGAATGGTCCAGGCAGCCAGAACAGCAAGTGCAAAGGCCCTGAGGTAGGAAAGGATTTGGTGCATTCTGTGACCTGTCAGAAGTATGCAGTACGATACTTGAGGGAGATGGGGTCCTGGCTGTCATTGTGCTGTTGGTATCTTGACTGGGGTTGGGAGGCCCAGAGTGGACACTTAGGGAATGCCTTTTTGATGGATTATGAAATGTTGGGGGCAGGGTATGGCTCAGGGAAAGGCTGAGAGTGGGGTGGGAATGATTAAATGGGGGGTACACATAAACTCCAGGGGAGATCTTCAGTCAGGTCCAACTCCTCAATCATTTATTAAGCTTCTACTGTATGTACCAGGTACCAGGTATTGTGTAGTGAGAGAAAGAGAGAGAGAGAAGGAGAGAGAGGTCCTTCCTTTGAAGGAGCCCATAGCTGTAGGGACCAAGGTGGTGGGGGAAATGTGCTCTGTGCGGTGATACCTGCGAGGAGGTAGGGAACAGTGAGGGAAGCCTCCAGAGGAGAGGCCCGGGACTTGCTCCTGAAGGCTTGGGATTTGATTAGCAGAGGAAGGGGAAAGGTCCTTCTGTTTGGAGGTAGTGGCACAGTGGGACGCCTGCCTGGCTGGAATGGCCTTCCAAGCTCAGGCCACATGGCCTGAAGCTTTCTCAATTCCACATTCCAAGGCCAGGAAAGAAGGCATGGGGGTGGGGTTGGGGTGTCTGGAGGGGAGTTGCCATCCTGGGGTAGTGGGGGCGGGGTGGGGTGAGAGAGAAGCAGAAAGTCTAGACAGATGGGCATGACTTGACTCGAGTGGTCAGGGGTGGGTATGTCTTGGTGTGGCCAGGGGTGGAGAAGTCCCTGAGCTGGCCTGGGTGGCTGGTGGGGTCAGAAAAGCCTTGCTTAGCAACAGCTGAGTCACAGGTCTGAGCTGGGGCCAGGACAAGGTTCTGGGAGAACAAGGTCCCAGGCAGGGCCGATGGCCAAGGTCGCAACCCAGACTTCCATTCCTACAGACCAATCAGAAGCCTTAGTATGGAGAGCCCTCTTTTGCAGCTCTGGGCCTTCATCTGCGCCTCAGTCTCCCCTTTTGCATTCTGCTGAGAATCAGGTTGACTCAAAGCCAGAAAGGGGTTGGATGAACTGTAGATCCAAGAGGCCAGTGCAGCTGGCTGTGGCCCAGGGCTGTGGCTTGCCAAGGCTTTGGGGTTGGGGCAGCTCTCCCCTGCCTCCCTGACCCCTGTTCTCTAACCAGTGCCCCTAACCCACCTGTCTCAGCAGCTAACAAGGTCAAGTCAGTGCAGAAGCTCAGCTCAGTAGACCCCCTCACCGCATCTGTGGGACCTGGTGGGAGGGGACCACCAAATCCCAGGGTGGAGGGCCCTGGGGGTGGGGCAGGCAGGGCTGGGACATTCCAGACTGAGGGAACCCCATAGGAAATTTGATTCCAGCTTCTGGTAGTGGGAGGGCAGATTTAAGTCTGCTGTGTGTGTGTGTGTGTGTGTGTGTGTGTGTGTGTGAGTTTCAAATGATGCACAAGAAGTTTGTGAGCCTGTGTAAACATCTATCCATGTGTCTGTGTCCAACGTCTGTGTCAGGCTGTACTCTGAGGGTGTCCTGTGAAAGTGTGTGTGTTGGTGCCCCTGAGTCAGAGGTTTCCCTCGGGCATAAGTGTGAATGTGTGCGAGGCTCTGTGTGTATTTATATGTGTATGTGTGCTTGTCTGGCCGAGTGAATGCGGATAGTGGTTATTGGCGAGTGTGTGTGTGTATGGGTGTAAATGTGTATGTGTGTGTGTACCGGCCCTCTCCTGGACGGTAAATCGGGTCTGTGTGTCTCTCTCTGGGGGAGAGGGAGTGTGATCATGGTTCCTGGGGTGCCGGCTGCCTGCCTGCCTGGTGTGTATGTAAGGGGAGAAGCCCCCCCCACCCCATTCCTTGGCGCGGCTGCCACGCGGCCTGGGTCCCTCTGCCCCTGGCAAGGATCCAGCGGGGGAGTCGGTCCCCCCCGCCCCTCCCCCTGCCCCCCCCACCTTCCCGCGCCCGTCCCAGGGGCTCGGGCAATCAGGGCTCGGCGCCTCCCCGACCCGCGGGTCCCCAGTCCCGGGCGTTCCCGCCCCGCAGGCCCCGGGGAGCTGCGGCAGCCGCCCCCCTTCGCCCCCTCCTCCCTCCGTTCCTCCGTCCCTCCTTCCCTCCTTCCCTACTTCCCTCCTTCCCTCCCGAGCGCGGAGTGCGGGCGGGGGTGGGAGGAGATTTCGCCCGAGTTTCCATTCCATACCTCGCGGCTAAACTTTCTTTCTGTGTCGCCCTCTCGCAGTCTGCAGTTTTTCCTGTCATCCGAAATGCCGGGCCAAGGTAAGGGGCCGCGGGCCGGCTGGCTCCGCGGGGGGCTCGGGGCGCGACCGGCTCGGGTCCAGGACGGGAGCGGGGGCGCCGGCGGGCCGGGGGCGGGGCCCGGGTCGTCCCCTGCCCCGCTCTTTGTTTATGCAAAGCTTCGGGGCCGGGAGCGGGCTCGGGTCAAGGTGAAGGCGAGGGCCGGGGGTGGGGGGCCGCGGCGCGGGGTCTGGGCAGCTCCTGAAGTTGGCAGGCGGGGACCCGAGCTCCGAGGGAGGGGTCTTTGAAGGTATTTCCCTTAGTTGGGGGAGGGGGGCTGGTTGGGGGAATGGAGGAGGAGGGGGATGCATTTCAGTTATCCCGTGGGCCGCGCAGAGCCCTGGTTGGCCCAATTTGGGCAGTCTGGAAAAACTTGGGATGGGGGCAACGGCTGAAGGGGCCCGAGGGCGGGAAAACGGGATAGGTGGGGAAGTGGGGATGAAGTCGGAGGTCAGGGATTCCCTGGGCATGGAACCTCCTGCAGGACCATCCCACTCTCTTTATTGGCCAGGTGGCACTTTGGTCCTCAGTTTCCCCATCAGTGTTTCAGGGCTGGTCTTGGTGAGAGGAAAACTGAGCAAGAAGGCCAGAGGGGCTGCTGGGTCCTGGTTGGCAGGGCTGGCTGGAGTCCTGCAGCATCCTCTCAGGCCTGGACAGAGGAGTGATGGATCAGGAGCCAGCTTCTTGGAGTACTGGATTATGATGGCTTATTTGGTAGGGGAGCTGTTCTGTCAGATGGGCTCAGCCCTCTGGAGGTGGAAATGCCCTGCCTTACCTGTCAGTCTGTGCCCCCACCCCATGATGGCTCACCTTCTCCTCGCCCTCTCACCCCACCTTTGCTGTTCACACGTGATCTTTCCAGAAGGAGTTCAGTGAATGGAAGAAGAGGGGAGGAGGTTTCAAAAGGATGCACTGAACAGTGGAGGCCCAGTATCTGGTGCATCTCATGCTCTGCTGCTTTATTTGCTGAATGACTTTGGGCAAGTCATGTAACCTCTCTGAGCCTCCGTTTCATCCTCAAGGGGATGGGAATAAGAAAAGGTTGTTATGAAGATGAAATGGGAAAATGTGTGTGCAAGTGCCCAGTACAGTGCCTGACATAGGTAGGTGCTCAAAAACGTAGTGATTGGTTATTATCAGTTGGTAGCTCCAAGAGCCAAGTATTATTCTGGAGAAGGTGCTCATGGAGCAGACAGATCTGCGAGGGAATCCACTTCCTCCGGGTGACCGTGCTCAAGCCAAGTACGCAGCCTTGCTGGGGACATCTCCCCATCGGTAAACTCCAGGTAGGAGTGTCCTCCTAGCAGAGGTGCAAAGGGCCTGGCTCACAATGGGCACACCTGGACAGCTGCTGCCCCTCCCATCACCTTCTGCTTTTCCGGCTCTCTCAGCCTTGTCTCCTTCAGGTGGGAGTGAGGGGTGGGGGCGAGTGAGTTCCTGCTTCTCCCTCCATCTCCCTCCTTGTTCTCTTCATCCAGAGCGGAGCTTCTCCACCCTTAACCCCAGAGGCGGCGTCTTCTCGCTCCTTCTCTGTCTACTCCCTTCCTCTCTTCCTTTCTGCACCTGCTTCTCGTAGTAACAATGAATGTTTGTACAGCGCTTCAGGCTTTAGAAAGCACTTCAGTGCATTATCTGATTTTATTCTTTTAATTCCATCACAGCATAAAGTAGGCTGAAAGATCCCATTGTTTTACGAATAAGGAAACTGAGGCACTGAGTGAATGACTTTCCCAAGGGCTCCTGGTCTAATTCCTCACCCTGTCTTTGTCCCTGGGCCTTTGTGCTTCCTTCTAAATATCCCATCTTGCCGATGTCCCTTAATCCTTGCCTACCCCTCCCCTTTTGCTTTCCATCTCTTGCAGCAGCGGATGCCTTCAGAGAGGATAAGGGCACGAACATACTGGCGTGGAGGGTCTAAGTCTGGGTGAATGGGGGCTGAGGGAGGTCCGGAGGTGTGACCCAAGAGGGTTTCTTATTATATAACAGCCTCTGTGGGATGACAGAGGGATGCCAAAGAGATGACTTCTGGGGGCATAGCCTGCCTGGCAATTCTTAGAAATGCTGGGGGCCTAGAATCCACCAGGCTGTGGCAAAATCCTGCTTTGCCTAGCCCCGGAGGACAACCCAGAGGGTAGAGGTGGACTGGCAGGGCACGGCCAGACAGACAGAAGGAGCTTTTTTAGAGGATTTTCCTCTATAGGAAATGGGACCACTGGTGGTGTGGGCTCCACCCAGCTGGCAAGTCTTTCCCCTAAAACCACAGCTCTTACTACTGCCCTGTCTTTTCCTCCTGCTGGGAAGGGCAATGTGAGCCCCAGGACACACCACACAGCAGAGCTCTGTCCTCTAGATTTTATAACCAGATCACCTTGGAGGTCATCTCATCCATCCCCTTACCTCTAGACAGGGCTCATTACACAAATGCTTATTGAGCTCTTTCCAAGGGCCAGACAGTGTTCTAGGTAAACAAGACAGATAAGACGTTTGCCCTCATGGGATTGACATTCTCCCGGGGGAGACAGACAATAAATAGGTAAACATGCTATGAAGGAAATGAGCTAAAGCAGTGGGTTAGAGAGTGATTAGGCTAACGTGGCCCAGGAAAACTTCTCAGAGGAAGTATTGCATGAGGTGAGACCCAGATGTTGATGTTACGTGATGATCTGGAAGATGGAAGAGCAAGTGCAAAGGCCCTCAGGTGAGATGAGCTTATGAAATGCTTGAAAGAAGGCCATGTCACTGGAGAATGGTGAGCCCTGGAGCGTTTTGAGCACATGGGACATGATCTGATCTGTTTTGAGAAGACTACTCTGGCCTTGAGCAGGCACAAGGGTAGGCTATGGAGATGGGCCAGTAGGCTACTGATGTTGCCCAGGTGAAGGAGGCTGGTGGCTTAGTCCATGGTGCTCACAGGAAAGGCAGTGAGAAGGGGCCAGGTCTGGGGTACATCATGGGGGTAGAGCCCAGGACTTGGCTGATGGATGAGATGTTGGGTGTGTGAGAGAGAATAGGCCCAAGGATGACTCCCAGGTTTTTGGCCAGAGTCACTGGGTGCACGTGGTTCCACTTACTGAGATAGATGGAGTGTGTGAGAAATTTCTAGGGAAGAAGGTGCCAAGATTTCTGCTTTGCTTGATTTCTTATTTCACAGCTCTTTTCCCACATACTGGGGATTTCTTGTGCATGTGTGTTCTCTCCTGTCCTCTCAGATTCAGCCCACGTTGATCATCCCTCTAGTGAGTGGATAGTTCTGGACACCTTAACATGCCACCTTCCAGACTGTTCTTGCAGCATGAACCCATGATCTGATCTGAGAGGGGCTATATTATTTACATATAGCAATATGATGTAACAGTCTACCCCCAAATTTAGTAGCTTAAAACAGCAACAAACATTTATTATCTCATATAGTTTCCATGGGTCAGAAATTTGGGAGTGGCTTGGCTGGCTGGTTCTGGCCTGGGGTCTCTCATGCGGTGGCGGTCAAGATGTCAGCTGGGGCTGTAGTTATCTGAAGGCCTGACTGGGGCTGGAGGAGCTGCTTCCAAGGTGGTTCATTCATGTAGCTAGCAACTTGGTGCTGGCTGTTGGAAGGAGGTCCTAGTTTCTTGCCACATGGTGCTCTCCATAGATCTGCTTGAGTGTCCTCACAACATGGTGGCTGGCTTCCTTAGGGTGGATGATTCAAGAGAGAGCAAGGTGGTAGCCACAATGTCTTTTATGTCCTCGCCTTGGAAGACAAACACTGTTATGTTTACAATATCCTATTGGTTGTATAGGTCATCCTCATTGACTGTGGGAGGGACCTATATAAAGACATGAATACTTGGAGGCAAGAATCAATGGGGTGGCCACCTTGGAGGCCAGCTACATAGATGCCCAGAGAGAGGGCGAGGTTGACCTTGCTCCTGGGCGGGGGGTGGTGGGAGTGGGTGGGAAGGGCGGAGATGTAGGAATCAGACATACCCCTCTACCCATGCTGCCTTCCAGCTATGTGACCTGTGTTGTAGAGGAATAAATGCACCCCAGCACATAGTAGGCACCTTTCTCCTTTCTTGAACCATAGGTGGAGACTGGACAGGATCTTAGATATTCTATGCCCTGTTCTTTGCCACTGGGACCTGCTGGAGAGAAAATGCTCCATACTGGTTGAGGAGGGGCCCCAGAGTAGATGTTAAAATACCTGTTTATTGCACAAAGGAGGGCTGAGAGGTTGCACCCTCAGTTTCTAGAATAGTGCCTGACTGATAGAAGGGGTTCCGATGAAGAAGTAAAGGAGTGGAATAAAGGAATGTTGAGGAACAAGAGGTTCCTATTTAGAGAGAGGCTGTGGAGTGGGGTGAGGGAGGACATGAGAGCAGGAGAGAGGGAGCAGCAAAATCATTTCATAATATCCTTCCAGAAAGCCCTCTGACCTTCTGACAGAGACTCACACTCCACATAAGTTTAGTCGTTTACATTTTCTAGTGGGGGTATAACTCACGTACTGTCAAGTACACACATCAATAAGTTTGTACCTGTATATGAACCAGATCAAGATCTAGAACATTTCCAGCACCCAGAAGTGCCCTTTTGCGCCCCTCCAAGTCAGTATCCCCCAAAGGAAATTTCTAGTCTTACTTCTGCCATCACAGATTAGTTTTGCCTCTTTTTGAACTTCTTATAAATTGAGTCATACAGTATGTTTACTCTTTTTTTAAAATGACTTATTTATTTTACAGAGAGAGCACAAGCGAGCAGCGGGGAGGGGCTGAAGGAAAGGGAGAGGGGCTCTTAAGCAGATGCTGTGCTGATTGCAGAGCCTGACGTGGGGCTCCGTCTCATGACCTTGAGATCATGAAGCTGAGCTGAAACCAAATGTCGATGCTTAATTGACTTTGCCACCCAGGGAGCCCTGTTTACTCTTGTGCCTGGCTTATTTCACTCAACATTCTGTCTGGGACAGTCATCCCTGCCCTTGCATATTACAGCAGTTCATTCTTTTTGATTGCTATGTTGTATTCCAGCATATGAATAAAGCACAATTTGTTTATCCATCCCACTGCTGATTGCCATTTGGGTTATTTGCAGTTTGGGGCTATTATGAACAGATGTGCTATGAATCTTCAGTCATCTGTATCTACACAGAACTTTGTGATATACAAAATGTCTTCATTCACCTCGGTTCTGTGGGGTGGGCTGGGCTCATGGTAGCCCCAATTTATAGATCCAAAACTGAGGCCTGGGGAGGGTAACCAACTTGGCTAAGGGCCAGTGGCTTTCTACATGATTCTGGCACTGCCCTGGGATCCATTGGTGGGGAGCAGGTGAGAAGAGAAGGGAGTGAGACAGACTGAGAGCGGGGCTGATTTGGGCACTGGAGACACACCACAGTGGATGGAAATGCCACCCTCCAGCTCCCCATTCCGAATCCCTTGAAGGAAGCAGTTCCAAGCCTCCCTTAGTCCCCACCCCTATGTCTCATGGGGTCCTTATCTGTCCCCAGTTGTTTCTCTCCTGTTGAGGATTAAAGTGGATGGTCCAGGATGTGTCTTCCACTTCTATTTCAGTATACACATGGTATGTATATACACGGCAGATTGTCTTCTGCTTTGTGTTTCTTCTCTCTCCCCTGCTATACGATTCCACAACCTCCAGGTGAATTTTATCTAGCTCGTTAACTATCATCTATTTATCTATTATTTTAAAGGAAATTTGTCATTTTAGAGTTGTCTTAGATTTACAGAAAAGTTGCAAAGATGATCCAGGGAGTACCCGTGTAGCCCACATCGTTTCCCTAATCCCTAATACATTTTTGAGAAACACTTTTCTCGCTTCTGATTTGCCCCTTGTTTTAAAATAGCAGCTCCTTCCAGCAAAATGCTCATTTCCATTCCAGGTCAGATGCAAATTAAAGGAAGGTACCAGGCAGCTGCTGGGCAGCCAAATTGCCCACGCCTCAGCCTCCAGGCGGCTCCTACTCACCTCCTGCTTCTCTCTTTCTCTCCTACCCTCTTCCCAGACCCTGGCTCTTCCCTGTCCCGAGCACCAGCAATGACTTTGTCTCCTCCCTTGTACCAAAGGGGTTTAAATCCCATCCTTTAAGCTTGAAAGGAAAGGAAATCCCATAATGAACCCCCACCTTTCAGTCATACGACACACCGCTTTTCCCGCCTTCTCATAAACACACCTGCAACCTTCCCTCGAGGTATTGGAAACTTGGAGTATTCTCCTGCTACCGGGTATAGCTGGACTGGGGGAGGCTCATGGCCCCAGGACGCATGGGTTGTTCTTTGGCCTTGGAGGCAGAGTATTGTGTTTAAATCCTGATTGCATCCATAATTGGTTATGTGACCTTGGGCAAGTTCCTTAACCTCTCTGAGCTCCAGTTCCCTCACCCATACCACGGGGATGATAGTAAGACCTATCTTGTAGGGCTCTCGTGAGCACTGAGATTGATGACCCAACTATAATGCCATGTTTCAAGATCAAGGTGTCAAAAAGTTCCTCCATCCTTTTCCCCCCACACCTGCCCCAGTCCTAAGCAACCACTAATTTAGTTTCAGTCTCTACATATTTCCCTATTCTGGAAATTTCATATGAATGGAATAATAGAATATATGGTTTTCATGATTGGCTTCTTTCACTTAGCATAATGTTTGTAAGGCACATCCATGGCTGAATACTATTCCATCGTGGGAGTATACCACATTTTGTTTATCCATTCCTCAATGGATGGGCATGTGGGTTGTTCCCACCTTTTGATGGTTATGAATAATGCTGTCATGAATATTCATGTACAAGTCTTTCTGTGACCGTATGTTTTCATTTCTCTGGGGATAGAGTCAAACCTTGAACAACCCAGGTGCGAACCACACGGGTCCACTTTATACACAGATTTTTACAGGATGGTACCGGAAATGTATTTTCTCTTCCTTATGATGTTTTTACTAACATTTTCTTTCCTCTAGCTTACTTTATGGTAAGACTACAGTATGTAATACATATACCATATAAAATATGTGCCGATTTCAATTAAAAAATGTGTTAATTGACTGTTGATGTTATTGGTAAGGCTTCTAGTCAACAGTAGGTTATTAGTAGTTAAGTTTTGGGGGAGTCAAAAGTTATATGGTGCTTTTCACTGCTCAGAGTGTTGGTGCCCCTAACCCCCTCATTCAAGGGCCAACTGTATATGCACTAGGAGTGGAATTGCAGGGTCCTACAGTAATTCTGCTTAACTTTTGGAGGAACTGCTAGATTGTTTTTCAGAGTAGCTTATATTAGTTTTCTAGGTCTGCTGCAACAAAGTACCACATACCCGTGACTTTTAACAACAGAAATTTATTGTCTTATAGTTCTGGAGGCTGGAAGTCCAAAATCAAGATGTTGGTGAGCCACGCTCCTCTGAAAGGTGTGGAGGAGATCCTTCCTTGCCTCTCTCTAGCGCCTGGGGGTTTGCTAGCAATTTGTGGCGCTTCTTGTCTTACAGAGGCATCTCCCCAGTCCTCCGTCTTCATATGGTATTTTCCTTGTATGTCTTCGCATCATCTTCCCTCTGTATCTGCCTGACTCTGTGTCCAAATTTTTACAAAGACACCAGTCATGCTAGATTAAGGCCCACAACAAGAACCTCATTCTAACTTGATTATCTCTGTAAAGAACCTACTTCCACATAAAGTCATGTTCTCAGGTACTGGAGATTGGGACCCCAACATATCTTTTTAGAGGGACACAATCCAGCCCATAACAGAACTGCACCATTTTAGATCCTCACCAGCAATGGATGAAGGTTATGATTTCTCCACATCCTCGTCGCTGCTTCTCCGACTTTTTGATTATAGCCATCCTCGTGAAAATGAAGTGACATCTCATTGTGGTTTTGCTTTGATTTCCCTGATGACTAGTGATGCTGAGCATCTTTTCATGTGCTTTTTGGTCATTTGTATATCTTCTTTGGAGAAATGTCTATTCAGATTCTTTGCCCACTTAAAAAATTGGGTTGTCTTTTTTATTGAGTTGGTAATGTTGTTTATATGTTCACAATACAAGTCCCTTATCAGATACGATTTGAGCTATTTTGTTTCCCATTCAGTGGGTTGTCCTTTCATTTTATAGCATGAAAGTGTAAAATTTTGATACAGTCTGATTTATTATTTTGTTATGACTTTTGCTTTTGGTGTCATGCCTAAAAATTCATTGCCAAATCCAAGGTCATAAAGATTTGACCCTATGTTTTCTTCTAAAAATTTAATAGTATTGGCTTTTTCAGCTCGGTCTTTCATCCATTTTGAATTATTTTTTTAAAAGATTTTATTTATTTATTAGAGAGAGAGAGTGTGAGTGCACAAGCGGGGGATGGGGTGGGGTGGAGGGCAGTGGAGAGGGAGAGGGAGAAGCAGACTCCCCGCTGAGCAGGGAGCCAGACTTGGGGCTTGATCCCAGGACTCTGAGATCATGTCACAAGCCAAAGGTAGATGCTTAACCCACTGAGCCACCCAGACACCCTGAGTTAATTTTTATATAGGGTAGGAGGTCAGGGCCCAACTGCATTCCTTTGTATGTGGCTAACCAATTGTCCCAAAACCATTTGTTGAAAAGACTGTTCTTTCCCCACTGATCTTGGCAACCCTGTCAAAAATCAATTGACTATAGGTGTGTGAGTTTATTTCTGGATTTAATTCTATTTCATTGATACATATGGCTATCCTTAGGCTAGTACCACACCATTCTACTGTTGCTTTGTAGTAAGTATTAAAATTGGGAAGTGTGAGTCTTCTTTTTCAAGATTACTTTGGCTATTCTGGGTCCCCGAGTTTTAGGATCAGCCTATCAATTTCTGCAAAGCAACCTGCTGTGATTCTAATAGGGACTGCATTGAATTTATCGATCAATTTGGGGAATATTACTTTCTTAACGATATTGAATCTTCTGAGCCATGAGCATGGAAAGTCCGTTAATTTAGATCTTTTTAAATTTCTTTCAACATGGTTTTGTAGTTTTCAGAGTATGTCTTATAAAATTTATTCCTAAGTATTTTATTCTTTTCAATGGAAGAAATGGAATTTCTTTAAATGGAATTGATTTCTTAATTTCATTTTCACGTTGTTCATTGCCAGTGTATACAAATACAACTGATTTTTGAACATTGGAGATTTATCCTGCAACTTGATGAACTCATTAGTTCTAATAGTTTTTAATTGGATTATTTAGGATTTTCTATATGTGAGATCATGTAATCTGTGAATAGAGATAGTTTCACTTCTTCCTTTCCAACCTGGATGTTTTTCATTTCTTATCCCCTTCATCCCCCCAGTTGTCCTGGCTAGAACCTCCAGTTTCGATGTTGATTAGAAGTAGCAAGAGCAGAAATCCTAATCTTGTTCTTGACTTTAGGGGAAAGCATGCAGTCTTTCACCATTAAGCATGATGATAGCTGTGGGTTTTTTTTTTTTGTGATGCCCTTTGTCAGGGGCATTTCCTTCTATTTCTAGTTTGATGAGTGTTTTTTTTAAATCAGGAGATACTGCTGGATTTTCTCAAAATCCTTTTCTGCATCTATTGAGGATCAAGTGGTTTTGTTTTTCTATTCCTTTGATATGGATGTATTATGGACTTTAATTATGGAACGTGATTACACTAGTTGATTTTCAGGTGTGAAAACAGTCCTGTATTCCTGGGGCAAATCCCATTTGGTCATGGTGTATAATTATTATTATTTGTGGCTGGCTTTATTTTTTAGTATGTAGTTGGTTTTTGCATCTCAGTTCATAAGAGATACTGGTCTTTAGTTTTCTTTCTCTTATAATGTCTGTCTGGTTTTGGCATCAAGGTAGTATTGGCCTCATAGAATGAGTTGGAAAGTGCTTGCTCCTCTTCCAATTTTGGAAGAGTTTGGGACGAATTGATATTGATTCTTCTTGAATGTTTGGTAGAATTCACATGTGAAGCAGTTTGTCTGGGCTTTTTTTTTGTGGGCAGTTTTTTGATTGTGAGTTCAATCTCTTTATTTGTTAGAGGTCTATTCAGGTTTTCTGTTTCCTCTTGAGTCAGTTTTGGAAGTTTGTGTATTTTTTAAAAAAAGATTTTATTTATTTATTTATGAGAGAGAGAGGGAGAGAAGGAGGGAGGGAGAGGGAGAGGGAATCGCTAGCAGACTCTGTACTGAGTGTGGAGCCAACTTGGGGCTCAATTTCATGACCTTGAGATCATGACCTGAGCTGAAACCAACAATCGGATGCTTAGCTGACTGAGCTACGCAGCTTTGATTTAGTGAGCCTGGGCTCGGGTCCAGGGATATGCCGTATTATCTAATGTCCCCAAAGATTCTGATGCTGGGATTCCCCGACAGCACCTGAATAACCCGTGTTTGCCCTGGATACTCCTCCACAACTTTCCTGGGTTTTGGTTCCCCAGGAAGCCACAGTTGCTCTGGGCTCTGTGTTCTCCTGGCTTCTGCTTCCCCCACCCCCGGGGTGCGGGTCAAGGATAAGGTAGGTCTTGGGTGGGAAGCCATTTCCTCGAGGCTTTATAAAAATTTGCAAGAAGTTGTACATTTTTATATGCCCTGCCCGCCCCTACTCCATCTTCCTAAAGTTCTCTCTGAGGTAATAGAGTGTAGGACCTTCAGGAGTTAATAAGTCAGCTTGGGGGGTGTGTCATAAGCAGTGAGTACGCGCATGCACACACATACACACCCCAGCAGGGAGAGGGCAAAGCGGGGAGGGGTTGTGGGGGGACAAAGTGACACTGGGCTGAGACTGGCTTCTCATTTTCCTGGAATGTGGCTCCCAAAAGGTCTCATAGTTTTCAGTATTTCTGACTCTGGGGCTGTGTAAACATCACACAGGGGATTGCTGTGTCTGAGAGAACAGAGGAGTTTGAAAGGGGGAGGGTGGGAGCCCAGAGCAGGGAGAGGGGGTGAATGGGAGATGGAGACTTGCAGCCAGAGAGGGGGAAAGGAGAGGGAAACCCTGGGGTCCTGTTGAGACAGGACATGTGGTAAAATATGTGGGAGGGAACAGAGGCCAGAGGTTTCCCACTGAGAGTGTGAGGGATCTGGTGAGGCCTGGGGTCCGTGGTGTGGGGTAGAGGGCAGAAGGCCCGGCGCAGATGAGGAGGCTTGTCAGTGGTGTGGGAGGGAACAGGGTGACTCCTGGACCCCTGGCCCATACCAGCCTCCCCCAGTGCTTCCAGCTTTTAGCTTGGGGGTCTGTAGTCTCTGAAGGAGTTGGCTAAGCAAGAGAGGGTGAGGGAGAGGTGGGCTCCCCACTCCTGGGGCATGGTGAGCCCCTCCCTCCTGGGGTCCTGAGCCGCCTTCCTGTAACCCAGCATTCTTTCCTGCGTGGCTCTCCCTAGTGGCCAAGACTGTCTTAGCCTTCTGAGCCTCCCAAGCCACTGACCTAGAACAGTTTCCAGAGCCTGAGTGTCCTGAGAGGGGGCCCGATGGAGCTGGAGCTCCTCTGGCCTTGGGCTCAGGTGGTTCTGACTCTGCCATTTATGTGAGCTGTGTTATATCAGACAAGTCACTCAACCTCCGAAATCTGGTTTCCTCATCAATATAAAACTGGTGACATTGATATCAGTCAACCTTGCAAGGTTGGTGTGAGGATTAGAGAAAATGTAGGTAAGATCCTGGCATGTGATAGGCTCTTTCTCAGTAGATGATAACTCCTATTTATTCTGTTATTATGAGACCCAAGGATAACAAGCAGCTAAGTGCCCCAGAAATCCACCAGCTGACAGGTCTGGCCAGCTCCACCAGAATGACAATGGCCCATACTCCCTTACCCTCCCCCACACTGCTTCCTCTGCCTGTGGTCACCTGCTGGCCCCCTGTCCAGTGCCCTGCTTCGCCCTGCCCAGGACCTATGAGGCCCCGCCTCCTCTTCTCTAAGGTTCTGGCCTCTGGCTGATGAGTGACTTGGTCATTTGTACCCCATAGCTGGCAAGCAGGGTGGGATGTTAGCGGGGGGCCATTAGGAAGAGAGGGTATGTATGTCCTGAGGCACAAGAAAGCACCGAGTGAGTCACAGATTAACCCCCTGGCCTGTTTCCACCTGCTGGGCCCGGGCACCCAAGCGAGGGTGTCCAGAGGTGTCTGGGTTCAAACTGGGTTCTGTTTAAGGAAGCTGGGGAGGAAGGTCACTCATGGGTCACATGTGATTGGAGGAACAGCAGAAAAACTCCAGTGCCCTCTCCTGCACCATAAAAATCACACTGGCTTGAATTCCACCATGAGTGCCTGGCTTACAAAGATCTTCTATCCTTGCATGGATGGGATCCATTTCATCTAATACTCACAACAACATGAAAAGGTAGGCATTAATGTAATCCCCTAGGGCACAGAGGAGGAGACAGGCTGGGATGGTTGAGCTGCATGCTCACACAGCCAGGAAGGTGGTGGAACCGGGACCTGGGAATAGACCCAGATTTAGGGAGAGCCTCGAGGAGAGAGTCTGACCTGCGGATGATATAGTGAGAACTGGCCCATTTCTGACTTCTCTACTTCAACAGCCTCATTGTGACTTGGGCTTCTGATCTGTCCCTGCCTTGTCAGATAATTGTGAGAGTTACCGAGTGAATAATGCATAGACAGTGCTTGGAGCAGTCGTGAATCCCAGCATTTTGTGTCATTGTCATTGCCTTGTGACTGGGGTCCCAGACAGAGGCTGTCATTGGGTTGGGTGGAGGGAATTCTGTATTACCAAGCCAGCTTTAACCTCCAGGGAAGACAATGAGAATGGTCTCCCCTGGACGGGGCTCTTTTGTGAGATGGTAAGCTCTCAGCAGCCATCTTGTGCTGTGTGGAGGGAAGTCGGACTGGGACGGTAGTCAAGGTCTGTTTTGTTTTAGGGTTTGGGAGCTTGGGAGTCAGAGCTGGATTTGTTCCCTGCTTCCCCTGTTTATAGTGGAGTGACCTGGGATCATTTACTGAGGAGTTCGGATTCTCAGTTTCCTCATCTATAAACTGAGGTCATAAAGACCTTCCTGCAGGGTTGGAGTGAGGATGACATTAGTCGATATGGAGCTTTCAGCTCCTGGTGCGCAGTGACCTGCGATGATGGTGGTGGTGGCATTGTGGTCGTTAGCCAAGTCTGGCTGTCTCCAGGGGAGGGTCCCAGAGCTGGGAGGCCCATGTGCTCTATTTGTGTCACCTTATCCAGAGGCCAGATCTGTGTGCTGTGCACCCAGAGCAGCCTGCATTCCTCCTTCTCTCATCTGAGCATCCCTCCTCTGATTCCCTGAGGCATCTGGGGCCTTCCCACGTTGAATCCCTCTTCCCTCCCAAAGACCTAATTCTTTAACTGCCCTCTGACTCTCATTCCGACCCTTAATCTGTGTCTTCTTTAGAACCCACTTAAAAAAATTTTCTTTTTGAAATGATTTTAGACTTACGGAAAGTTTGCCAAAATAGTAGAGTTCCCATATACCCTTCATTCAACTTCCCCAAATGTTGACAGCTACAGATCTATTGCATGATGATCAAAACCAGGAAATTCACACTGATCGGATGTTGTTACTAATTCACAGATCTTAGTAGAGTTTGCTGGGTTTTTCCAGTATCTCCCCTTTTCTGGATCCCAGATCCACGTCAGGATCCCACATTGCATTTAGCCGTGTGCCTGCTTTGCCTCCACCCAGCTGGGACAGTTCAGCAGTCTTTCTTTGTCTCTCATGACTTTGGCACTTCTGAAGAGTATGTGTCAGGTGTTTTGTAGAATGTCTCTTAGCTTGACTTTATTTGGTTTTGTGTTTCCATCATTCCTTCTACATGGATAAATGGAGTTAGACTGTTCTTTCACATTCTACTATCTCTATTCATTCCACTGTCTCTTATCCCTTATTTTTTATTCAGTTATTTATTTATGTCAGTATGGAACCTGGATATTCACTTGTTTTTAAAGGCTGTAATCCAGTGCTATCATCATTATTTTTGTTATATTATTATTTGATTGAATTGACCCTGCCATGGCCATTGTGAGTTTGTTTAAGTTGGTAGGACTCACGTTTTTTGACATCTTATTTGCTCACTGTATCAGTCAGAGTTCTCCACAGAAGCAACCAGTAGGAGGTATACAAGGCTTACCTCTTTTTAGCTCACTTTGCTTCATTGCGCTTTGCCGATATTGCCTTTTCTATCTCCCCCTCCCCCCGCAAATTGAAGGCTTAAGACTGCAGTGGAGAAAGTAGCTGCAGACGTGGTGGAAACAGCAAGAGAACTAGAATTAGCAGCGGAGCCTGAAGATGCGCCTGAATGGCTGCAAGCTCATGATCAAACTTGAATGGGTCAGGAGTTGCTCTCGTGGATGAGCAAACCAAGTGGTTTCTTGAGACGGCGTCTATTCCTGGTGAAGATGCTGTGGGGATTGTTGAAAAGGCCACAAAGGATTTAGAATACTGCATAAACTTAGTTGACAAAGCAGAAGCAGGTTTAAGATGACTGACCCCAATGATGAAAGAAGTCGTCCTATTGGTAAATGCTCCCAAACGGCGTCACAGGCTACAGAGAATCGGTTCATGAAAGGAAGAGTCCATTGCTGTGGCAAACTTTATTGTCTTATTTCGAGAAATTGCCATGGCCATGCCAGCCTTCAGCAACCACCTCCCTGATCAGTCAGCAGCCATCAACACGGAGACCCTCCACCGGCTGAAAGGTGACTCGCTAAAAGCTCAGGTGACAATTAGCATTTTTTAGCAAATCAGGTATTTTTTTTTTAAAGATTTATTTATTTATTTTGAGAGAGCGAGAATGAGAGAGAGAGAGAGAGTACATGAGTGGGGGAGGGTCAGAGGGAGAAGCAGGCTCCTCGCTGAGCAGGGAGCCCAATGTGGGACTCGATCCCGGGACTCCGGGATCATGACCTGAGCCGAAGGCAGTCGCTTAACCAACTGAGCCACCCAGGCGCACCTTTTTTTTAGATTTTATTTGAGAGAGAGAGAGAGAGAAAACATGAGTGGGGTGAGGGGCAGAGGGAAAAGCAGGCTCTCCACTGAGCAGGGAGCCCGATGCGGGGCTCGATCCCAGGACTCCAAGATCACGACCTGAGTGGAAGGCAAACGCTCAACCCACCGAGCCACCCAGGTGCCCCGCAAATCAGGTATTTTTAAATTATGTAAATTTTTAGACATAATGCTTTCGCACAGTTACTAGATTATAGTCTAGTGTAAATGTAACTTTCATCTTTGATATGCCCTGGGAAACCAAAAAAGTCATTTGACTAGCTTTACTGGGACAATCGGCTTCATTATGGTGGTCTAGAATCGAACCTGCAACGTCTCTGAGGTATGCCCGTATGTATATTAAGAGATTTTATTTATTTGTTTGTTTGTTTATTTGACAAAGAGAGACACAGCGAGAGAGGGAACACAAGCGGGGGAGTGGGAGAGGGAGAAGCAGGCTTCCCGCGGAGCAGGGAGTCCGATGGGCGGGCTCGATCCCTGGACCCTGGGATCATGACCCGAGCCAAAGGCAGACGCCTAGTGACTGAACCACCCAGGCGCCCCAAGAGATTTTATTTTAAGACATTGGCACACACAGCTGTGGAGACTGGCAGGTCTGAAATCTCTAGGACAGGCCGGCAGTCTAGCAAATCAGATAGAAGCTGGTGTTGCCGTCTGGAGGCAGAATTTCTTTTTCTCCAGGAAGCCTTAGTTTTTGCTCTTTGCAGCTTCAATTAATGGGAGGCCTGTCCACATGATGGAGAGCGATCTCCTTTACTTAAGGTCCAGTGATTAGAGATACTAACCGTCCTCAGACAACACCCAGATCGTGTTTGGTTAAATCACTGGGCACTGTGGCTGAGACGAGTTGACACAGAAGGAGTATGACACTGTCATACCCACCCATTCTGTAGGAAGCATGAACGCCACTTAGCTTCTCATTTGTCAAGGTAGGTAGAGGGATGGAGAATACAGGGGTCCCATCAGGCTGATTTGGGATGGAAGTATGTGCTTCTGGTCTGGGCCTCGTTCGTTTGCAGATTTGATCTTTGACTCTTGCCCTCTGTGAGATTTGGGCAGATCACTCCTTTCCTCTGTAAAATGCAAGGATCATTATTGTTCTCAGGTGGCTGGGGGGAATCAGAGGAAGGATTTTTAGTGCCTGCTCAGAAGCCTGAGTGGGAACACACCCTCCACAGGGCTTGGCTTCAGCTGCCTTCTGGGACGTGCGGCCAGTCTTCTGGGGACACGCGGGGCACCTTCCCTTCTGGGAGAGGCTGAGGTGGCGTTGGCAGCCACAGTTCCGCTGTCTGATCTGATCGCTATGGGAGGCAGTAATCAGAGTCATCACAGTGGGTTAACTACAGAGCCCAGGCAGGAATTGTGGCTGCGAGTGTGTATGTGTGTGCACGTGTGTGTGTGAAATATCCTGGGGTGTGGGTGGGGAATGACTGGCGATTCAGGGAGACCTTCGGGGATTTGCACTGGCAAGGAGGAGATAGCTGCCGAGCAAGGCTCTCTAACAGGGCTGAGCTCCCTGACATTTTGTAGGCAGCAGAGAGGGGGGAGCAGGGGAGGTCTGGCGTTCCCAGAATGGGGGCAGGTCTGGAAACTAGGGAGAAACCAGCAAGATGGAAAGCTCTAGTTATATCTCCAAAGCCCGCCCCATGCTGTTAGGGCCTTGGCACTCCTCCTACCTCCCTGTGGGTCACTTACCCTCCCTCTTTCCATAAGGGGAAACCGAGGCCTGGGGTGGTTCTAACTTCAGTAGAGGAGTGGGTACGACCACAGTCACTGAGGTAGCCAGATAATTTTCCTGGTCTTGGTGGAGGACAGCCCGGGAGGAGACAGCTTGAAATTCTCCATCCCTCTACCTGCCTTGACAAATGAGAAGCTAGTGGCTTTCATGCTTCCTACATGAACGAGTTGGGTTCATTCCGAGGGGCTGTCTTCTGGTGGTGGGGAGCCAGAAAAGGGGCACCAGGGAACCGAAGGAGCCGCTGGGGCCCCTTGATTGGAATGTCAAGAATAAAAGTGGTTGTATTTGGCCAGGGGAGGGCCGAGCTGCCCTGACCTGGCGGTGCGTGTGTCTGTAGGGGCAGGATGATGTGTCTCAGCCTGCATTGCCCCGACCTGGGGCAAACCAGCGCAGGCCGACTCCGCCTCCTTAAGACCACATCCTTTGTCCCACCACCCCTGCAGCCACCCCTGTGAGTGGCCTCTGGGGCAGTGAGGAGATCCAGGAGATGGGGACTGGTATCAGTGAGCATCCTTGGGCGGCGAGCTTGACCAGCCCCAGCCTCGGTTAACTCGTCCGTCCGAGGATAGTGAGATCTAGCTTGCTGGGGGGTTGTGAGGAGCTTTGAAAACGGGGCCCACAGTGGGGTGGATGTCCTGTTCCTGGCTGAGGCAGCGAGTGGGGGGGGCACCTTTGTGTGCAGTTGGCACTCCTCCTGCCCCCCGCTCACACAGTGAGTTAGTGGAGGGGCCGGGGTGGGGGTGGTCTCCCTCCCGCTCGGGAGTCCTCCCCCTCCTCCCAGCAGCTGCTGCTTCTCCTCCCCCTCTCCGCTCCCCACCCCCCTCCTCTCACACGTGAGGATGATAAACACTCTGCCACCTTCAAATAGGGCCTGACCTCAGCGGCGAGGCATCTCCCCTCGCCCCCCACCCTCCCAGCCACCAGCCGCGTTCCTGGAGAGGATGAGGTTGGGCTGCTCTCCCCGTCTCGGCCTCCTTTGTCCTGTGGGCTATTGCCCACCGTCGGCTCCCTCGGGTCCAGGCTCATCAGGGCCCTGAGCGCCAAAGGGCCCAACTGTGGATCTCAGACAGGATAGTTAAGGCTAATAATGGCCATGGTTATCACTGATGAAGCAGTTAGGCACCAGGTTCCATGCTAAGCACGTTACATGGATCATGTCAATGAATTCTCGAAACAGCCCCATGAGGAAGTCATTACGGTTGTTATTATTCCAGTTGTAGATGGACAGGCAGGGGAAGGTGGGAAGGCCGGGGAAACAGGAGAGAGGTCAAGCTGCTTGCCCAGCCTCACGCAGCTAATGAATGGAGCCAGAACCCCTATGTTGCTGATAACTCGGAACCCCTTCCCCACAACCAGCTTTAGGCTCCATCAGCCTGTCCAACCCAGGCCCCGGGCCCCAGCCCTGAGAGCAGATGCAAGAATGGGAGTGAGACTTGCTTAGGAGCCTGGGCCTCCCAGGGGCATCCCCACTGCCAAGAAAGACGGATGGGGGATCTCCTGGGGGCTCAGAGCTTTGTAGAAGCTTTGTGTCCCTCAAGCGTTCCTTCCCCTATTTCCTAGCCTTGTCAAATTAGAACCTTGGGCAGGCAGATAGCCTTTCTAGGGCATTACCTTAACCCCTTTGTCCTCGGGTCTAATCCAGATTCTGGTGCACAATGAAAGGATTCTTTTACTAATATTTCCCCCATGAACCTCACATTTGGAGAAATTACATGCATTTCCTTGTTTTTGTTAATCAAACACATTTTGGCTACCAACTAGAAACTTCCAGGAGGCACCGAATAACGTATGTTCCCATGCTGAGTTGGTTTAATTCCAGCCCAAAGCTCAGAAGTCCGTTTTGAAATGTTGACCAAGGCTCCCAGCCTTCCGTTTCTACCTTCCAGTTCCCCCGGCTGTCTGACCTTCATTCAACTTGCTGCAGTCCCTTCCCTTTCTGCCACTTCTGGGTAACAACTGTGCTGGCACCCAAGCCGACTGTGCAGCCCTGGGCCTACCGGCCCGCCTCTCCTTCCTCTCCCTCCCACAGCTCATGTCGTTCTTGTCTTCCTGCCCATCTCTTTCAGCGCTTTAGCTCTTTGCTGGGCCACAGGCTCCTGCTGGTCCAGTTACCTGGCTGCCTTCTTGGTTCAACTTGCAAGCCTGGGTATCAGAGAGATGGGGGTTCAAATCCTGACTCTGCCACCCACTGGCCCTGGGGCCTTGAGAAAGTCCTCTCTTCTCTCTGAGTCACAGTTTCCCCATCTGTAAAATGGGTATGATGTTGTCTACCTCTGAGGGCTCTGTGGGGATCGGGGATGGGAGACTGTGCAAGTACAGAGCCGGGTGAGCTGACTGTTACCCACTGTGGTCTCTGCATCCCAGCTGCTCACAGGCACAGCCCCGTCCAGCCTCTGTGGTGCTGTCTCAGGCGTGGATGCACACCTGCCTCTCCGGGATGCTGATGAGGGAGGATGGGTGGCTCCACCGTGGGAGCCTGTGTGGCTTTCCAGGCAGTGGGGAGTTTGGGTGGGCTTGGTGGTTCCCCAGCTGTGCTCGGGCGCATTCTCCTTTGCCATTTTACGGTTTCAGGTCTCACCGGCCTAACTATCACTGCATTAAAAAAAAAGACTTGGCTTTTATAACCTTTTACTCGTTTAAGTAATAGAATGTATAGGCTTACTCTGGGGTGCCTGGGTGGCTCAGTCGGTTAAGCGTCTGATTCTTGGTTTCTGCTCAGGTCATGATCTTGCGGTTGTGGGATCGAGCCCCATGTCGGGCTGTGCTCAGTGGGGAGCCTGCTTCAGATTCTTTCTCCCTCTCCTATTCATTCTCTCTCTCAAATAAATAAAATCTTAAAAAAAAAGAATGTATAGGCTTACTCTACAGTTTTTTATATATATATATTTTTAAAGATTTTATTTATTTATTTGACAGAGAAAGACACAGCGAGAGAAGGAACACAAACGGGGAGTGGGAGAGAGAAGCAGACTCCCTGCCTAGCAGGGAGCCCGATGCGGGACTCGATCCCGGGACTCCAGGATCATGACCTGAGCCGAAGGCAGTCGCTTAACCAACTGAGCCACCCAGGCGCCCTGGTTTTGTATTTTTAATATGCAGAAATATTAAAAGAAAATTATTGAGCCATGTTTCTAACTAAAATCATCTTAATACCACACTTTAGGGAACGTGGATCAGATGAACCCCCCTTCCTCCCACTGTGTGCTTGCGTGCGTGTATGTGTGTGTGTGTGTGTGTGTGTGAGTTCTTTATTGTGGGAGATTTAAAACATATACAGAAGTAGCAAGAATAGCACGATGAACTCCTTTGTACCCATGCTCGACAACCATCAACTTTTTTGTTTCATCTGCTCCTTTCACTCCCTTTTTTTTTTTTTTTTTTTTGCTGGAGTGTTTTTAAAGCAAATCCCAGACATTATATCATTCCACTGTAAATACTTTACTATGTATCATTAACAGATAAGGACTTTTAATTTTAACATTACCATAATACCATCATTACAGTCAACACAATTAATAACAATTTCCTAGGAGCAGCTAATACCTAGTGTATGTTCAGTTTTCCCTGATTATCTCAAAAATGTCTTGTTTCAGTTGGTTTGTTTGCATCAGGCAAATGAATGTGCAAACTCTGCTCTTGTCCGTTTCTGGAATAATCATGTATCTACATATATTCTTGCTTCTGTCCCTTCACCAATCAGCTGACGATATGTGATCACTTTTCCCATGGGTCCTCATTCCTTAGTTTCTATCCCTGGCCTCTCCCTTCCAGGTTTCTCTATAGGCTTCCAGCTGGGGTCTCTGGCTGGATGTGAAATCCGGAGTCCAGTATTCCTCGCCTCTCAGCTTCTCCTTTCCGGCCTTGGCCTGCTGGTCCACTGCCCTGTCTCCAGGAAAGAGGGGGCTCTGGAAGGAGGGGCGGTGGAGAGTGAGCGGCACCCCAGGGTGAAGTTGGGGGAAGGGGGGGAGCTCACACGTCTGTGTCCCTTGATGCCTCATCTGGTAAATATTGTGTCCCTGAGATGTCCATGTAAGGCTGCCTGGCTTGCTCAGAGTTGGGGGGGGTGGGGGTGGCCAGCAGGCGGTTCTGGCTGTGGGGTCACACGGCTCTGGGAAGCACAGCTGTCTTACCAAGCCAGTGGCTGGGGGTGGCCAAGTCTTCATGGGAACACACCCCCTCTTTCAGCCTCACTCCATACTGTGACCCCACCTCCTGCACCTCTGTGCCCTCTGCCTTCATGGCCAGCCAAGGTCCTGCCCTCTTGGAGCCTGGTCGGCTGGTGTCAAGCTCGGGATGCCGCTCTGATCCTCCCAGATCCCATCTCCTTGGGGCTGGGAAAGTCACGCCCCCGAGTTCCCGGGGCCTGCTTCCTTCCGTTCTCCCTTTGCTTCTGAGGCCTCTGGCCTCAGCTCTACTGCTTGGTAGGGCTGCTTCCTGGGGAATTGAGGAGCTAGGGATACTTGGGTCCTCTTCTTGGCTTTTTTTTTTTTTTTTTTCCAGCAGAAAGGAAACCTGGCGCCTTCGGGAAGCCACAGCCCCTCTCTGGGCCCCACTGTTCTCATATGAAAAATGTCCAGAACAGCTCTTGACCTCATTGACTGAGTTGCCGAGAGGGACACTTGAGATTTAGGGGTGTGTGTGTGTGTGCGTGCGTGTGTGTGCACATGCACACAGACTTTAGAACTGCTGCCCCAGAACAGGGTTGGGCTACAAGGTGAGAAAAAACAGAAGTGTGGGCTGCCCAGGATCACCAAGGTACACCAGAACTTTCTAGCTCCTGGCCTCTGTTGCAACCACATCTTTTTTTTTTTTAAATTTTTAAAATTTTTTTATTGTTATGTTAATCACCATCCATTACATCATTAGTTTTTGATGTAGTGTTCCATGATTCACTGTTTGTGCATAACACCCCGTGCTCCATGCAGAATGTGCCCTCTTTAATACCCATCACCAGGCTAACCCATCCTCCCACCCCCCTCCCCTCTAGAACCCTCAGTTTGTTTCTCAGAGTCCGTCATCTCTCATGGTTCGTCTCCCCCTCTGATTTCCCCCCCTTCATTCTTCCCCTCCTGCTATCTTCTTCTTCTTTTTTTTTTCTTAACATATATTGCATTATTTGTTTCAGAGGTACAGATCTGTGATTCAACAGTCTTGCACAATTCACAGCACTCACATAGCACATACCCTCCCCAGTGTCTATCATCCAGCCACCCCTTCCCTCCCACCCTACCCCCCACTCCAGCAACCCTCAGTTTGTTTCCTGAGATTTAGAATTCCTTATATCAGTGAGGTCATATGATACATGTCTTTCTCTGATTGACTTATTTTGCTCAGCATAACACCCTCCAGTTCCATCCACGTCATTGCAAATGGCAAGATCTCATTCCTTTTGATGGCTGCATAATATTCCATTGTATCTATATACCACTTCTTCTTTATCCATTCATCTGTCGATGGACATCTTGGCTCTTTCCACAGTTTGGCTATTGTGGACATTGCTGCTATAAACATCGGGGTGCATGTACCCCTTCGGATCCCTACATTTGTATCTTTGGGGTAAATACCCAGTAGTGCAATTGCTGGATCGTATGGTAGCTCTATTTTCAACTTTTTGAGGAACCTCCATACTGTTTTCCAGAGTGGCAACCACATCTCTTATCTTTCCCTGTTACCTCTTTCCTTTAGGGACCTCGGGTTCCTTAGCTTTGTTCTTTCTCTTTCCCGTCTGTTCTCTCTGTGTCCCTTCTGGCCCCTGAGGACTCTATGTTCCTGTCATCCTCAGGATCCTGCCTTGTTCCCCAAGGCCCAGCCCTTCGTCCTGATCCTCCAGCACTAAAATCCAAAGGCCTCTCCCTCTTGACTCCATGGATGGGGGAGCCCCTTTCTCTGTCTTCACGGCTCCGTTTCCTCCCAAACCCTCGGGGACTTGGGGCTTTGAGAGCTCGTAGTCTCCTGCCCCAGGGACACCCCTCATGTCTCAAGGCGGCTGCAGATGCCCCAGAATGTCCCCTAACATCTGACACTTTTGTAGAGGTATTGCCCTTGTATGTGTGTGTGACTGAGAGCCCCCTCCTGAGCCTGTAATGAGCACAAGTCTTTTCCCTGAGGAAGGTGATCCCGGGGATGTCCTTGATCTACCTAGTGGCCCTGAAAAGATGTGATTTAAGAATCAGCCAGGCGGGGGAATTGTTTGAGGTCCTGGTTAGAGCCCTGGCTTAGGAGCCAGAAGACCTGGGTTCAAATTTGGGGTCTCTTCCTTTCTAGCAGTGGGGTCTCTGTGGACCTCAGTCCCTTCCCCTGCAGGGTACGATGATGCCGTGGAGTGGTGGTGAGCAGGGGTGTGATGAGGTGCTGAGTGGTGTGTACTTAGTGGGGTGTGTGTGGGGTGTGTGTTTTTGCCCAGCTTGGGGCTGGAAGGCACACCGCTCCTGTAGGTTAGCCCGCATCTCAGGATGGACACACACGTCCCCTCCTTCCCTGCGTGCGTGTCTCTGTGGGGGAGACTGAGGCCCCCCCCCGTGGGCCTGGGGTCCCTGGAGAGGGGAGAGTGGCCAGCCCCCGGCCAAGGTGTGTTTGCTGGTGGTGCCGGCTGCTGGGGCCCTTCCAGGATGGCGCTGCGGGTGGGTGGAATCCACAGGGGTGAGACAGCGAGGCCAGAACGTGCCGAGGATGCTTGGGGCCGCTTATCTCAGGCCAGGAATGCGCTGCAGTATTCTTAGCCGACGGCCTTCTCGCCTTTGGAATAACCACCCGGGTGGCATGGCAGACATCTGTCCGGTTCGGCCTGCCCAGACAGTCTGCGGGTGCCGACGCCAAGCCTCCCAGGGCTGGGGCTCACGTGTGTGCTTGTGTGTGTGTGTGTGTGTGCATGGATCCGTGTGTATGTGTGTGCATGGGGGCATGTACCTGTGTGGGTGCCAGTGTGGATCTTTGGGGGCCGTTAGGTGTGGGAATGTGTGTGCAAAGAGGGTGCATGTGTATTCTGTACACATATTTTCGTGTGTGTGTGTGCATGAGTTTAAGCACATGTGCTTGCGTGTAGTGCATGGGTCTCTGTGCATACATGCACGTGTGTGTGTGTGTGTGTGAGTGTGAGTGTACAGGACTGTGTGGCTGTGGCTGTGTGTGCCACTGCCCTGGGGGTGGGCAGGAAGCCCCAAGGGGGCCTAGGGAGCGGGAGGGAGGGAAAGGACAGAGGGGAGGTTGCTGACCCCACCAGGGCAAGACAGGCTGGGAGGCAGTGGTCAGATGTGCAGAGCCGAGAGGAGGGGCTGCTGGGGCCCTTGGTGCTTGGGGGCTGGGCCACCACTCCCCTTGACTGGAAGCTCCAAGGCAGCGCGAACCCTGAGGTCAGCTGGCCTGGGTCCACGTCCTGCTTCTGTCACTCACACCATCACTTGAGCAAGTGACTCCTCAACTGCCCCAAGCCTCAGTGTCCTCATCTGTTTGGTGGTGGGAATAATAGCACCTGCCCAGCAAAATTAACGAGAGAGAAAAAAATACAGTGCCTAGAACATCCTGAGAGCTTGATAAATGATAATGTATCCCCATCAGCATCATGATTATGGACTCCTCTGTGTGCCCCGCATCTGACCTTGGCAGTCCCTCTGTGGTTGGGACACCCAGGCAGGATGGGGGACCCCCCTGTAGCCCCCTATTCAACCTGGCACAGCAGTAAGATGGAGGCCCAGAGAGGGCACAGACTGGCCCTGGGGTCATCAAGGAGCTGTTTGGAGCTGTGAGGACCCAGCCCCTGGCTCCTGGCAGCTCTTCTCACCCCGTGCACTTCCTTGCTCCCGTTTCTGGGGTACCAGGCTGGAGAGGCAAGGAGAATCTGACAGGCTTCCTCACCTGGGCCCACTGCTGCACATCGCCCAGGACCAATCTGCTCACTACTGGATCTGTTCTTACAGAATCAAAGTTTCCACTCTCTGTCTTAACTGCCCTCCTGTGAGTCTTCTGTTTTCTAGCTCCCTTGATCCTGCGGCAAATCCCGACTCGCAGGTGGAGATGAGTCGGCCCCAAGGAGGGCAGGGCCCAGAATCTTCACCCCTTCGCCCAGCCCTGCTCGGGAGAGCTGGCCATCTGGCTCTGGACTTAGGTCCTCACACCTGGTTGGGCTACCCCAGCTCCACCTTCCGCTCCTGACTGTGGCCAGACGGGGTGGAATTCCTAGGAAGCGCTGGGCCCATTTAGAGCTGAGCCCCCACCTGCCCTTCCTCTGCCCCTGCCAGCACATCCCACATCCTCTCCCTCGGCCCTGCTAGGCCTCTCTGGACCTCCCAGATGCCAGGACAGCTGCCCGCCTCCGGGAAGCGGGCCCAGGGTGTCGCCAGGGCTGTGGAGGCAGGAGCGGGCATTTTAGCGCCTGGGCACTGTGGGTGGGGTGGGCAGAGGCAGGTGGGATCTGCCAGGATCCCTCAGCCTGGGCAGGCAGTGATTGCCCTGGACACCTGCCAGAGGAGACTTGTTCCTCATAACCATCACCAACTATCTGGAAGGAAAAGAAAAAACCAACAACAAAAACAACCATCAAACTTTTTTTTTTTTTTTTGAAACCTACTGTTAATGGCCGATCGGCTGTACATTATTAAACAGGCAGCTGGAGATCTGCCAGGGTGCGGTGCTTGAGCCAAGACTCACAGCTTGAACACAATGTTCCTAGGAAAACAGTCACCTGTGGGGTCCCTGGGGAGGAGCACCCAGAGGGAGGGGTTCCAGCTGATGTCCCTTGCCCTGCTTACCCTTCCTGCCCCAGCCTCCATTCTGGCCCTTGGTGGGGAGCAGGACTGGCCTGCACCTGGAGCCCAAGAATCCTTTTATCTGGCCCTGTGGGCCCCTCACCACCGTAGGGGCCCGAGTCCCTCATTCCTCCCTCATGGTTAAATGGATACGGTCCTGCTTCCATCCCCACATGGGTAAGGCCAGGACCGGCTCTCCTGGGGGCTAGCGGGATGCAGGGCCTGAACACTGGGGTGGGAGCGGACACAGGGTTTTAGGGTTGATTCCATTGAGTTCCTCCCTGTAGTGACATTGGGACTCCCTACTTGTCCTTTCGGGGCTTCAGTTTCCATCTAACTACAATGAGAGGACTGGATTAGTCAACTCTAAATTCTTGTCAACATCTGTGAGCCTCACTTGGGTGGCCCTGGGGGGAGCCTGGGGTGATTGTCTCCCAGAGTTTGGCGCCCCTCTCGCCCCATCCCTGGTCCCATCGGTGACACCAGGAACCATGTCTCAAGCAAGCCTGATGGGAGGGGCTGGCTTCATTCGCATCTTTTCCCAGCCATCTTGAAGCCAACCGGGGTAAAGGTCAGATGTCTGAAGGTGACAGCGAGTGGAGAACAAGCCGGGGGTCTGGTGTTGGCGTGACTACCATCTTGGTGAAGCCAGTGCTGCACTAGGGTGGATGGATGAAAAGCACAGGATGGGATCGGGGTCACCGCCAGGGTGGGCCTGCGACCTTCTGCACGGCCAGGCTGCTGCTGGCATGTGTGTGAGGGGCGGGTGGTTTGGGAACTGAGTCCTAAGGAACCCGCCCCGAGCCTCTTGGAGATAAGATGGCTGGGTGCTTGCGACCACAGCTGGGCCTCAGGCCTGTCGCCGCCGCTGTGTTGTCTTACTGGCCTTGGGCAAGTGACTGAGCTCCCTCCCCTGTTGGAAGTTGGGTTAGAAGGACGTCTCCCAGGCCCGTGGTGAGGAGGGAACGAGCTAATAAGGCAGGCGCGGGGTTTATAACGGGCCTGTGCATATGCCAAGTGCACCATAGCTGTTAGGATCTGCGCCATCCCTCCCTCTGGCTTTCTGCTCGTTCCCCTTGCACCACTCAGCACGTTTCGGGGCAAGTGTTGAGGCTCCTGCTTGTGTGGTGTCTCCTCCTCCAGACCAGGTGCTCCTGAGGGCAGGTGCTCCATCTGGCTTCGCTCGGGATCCACCCGCAGGGCCTGCCCTTCGCTCGCCCCACTGCAGGGCCGGCCCTTCGCTCGCCCCACTGCAGGCCCTCAGGAACGTTTTCGGAAGGAATGGGTGAACGGAGGCATGGCTGGAGGCCCGCGGGGCTGATCGGAGGCAGGGAAACAAGCGAGCACCTGGGAGGTGGAAAGAGCCAGAAACTGCGGCAGAGCTGGGAATGTCCATCCTGTGAAGCGAGGACTTGGGGGAGATTGTGAGCCGGTGTGTGTGTGTGTGTGTGTGTGTGTGAGAGAGAGAGAGAGAGAGAGAGAGAGAGAGAGAGAGAGAGGGAAATTTCTGAATAAAGCTTCGAAGGGACTGTTCTCTGCAGCAGAACCAGGAGGCACAGGAAACAGGCTGCCACTCAGCGGAATCTTCCGACCTCAGCAGGGCACGGGGTGAATTCCGAGGGCCTGGTGTGCAAGCTCAGAGGCTGCGAGCGAGCATCTGTCAGGCACAGGATGTCGATGGGCCCTGAGGTCCCTGCAGATGCTGCTTGAGTGAGGAGAGTAGTGGCAATCATAGCTGAGGTCTCTGAGTGTCCGTTTCCTTATCTGTAAAATGGGGTTAATAATGGTCGTTACCCATAGGGTTGTTAGGACGATTAAAGTTAATATCCAGGAATAGTGCCTGGCACATGGAAAACACTCAATAAATGTGTTTATTAAATAGGGCTTAAGAGACACACGGGAAGGAGAGATGAATTGTGACTCTGGAGTGGGGATGGTGATGGCTTCTCGGATGGAGGAGGGGGTGGGGGAAGCTTGAGTATAGGGAGGGCCGCTCTGGCTCAGACTCTGTGCTCATGTCTCAGAGTGGTTAATAACTTGCCTGAGGTCACACAGCCGGTGAGGGGTGGGTGGCCAGGCTTCAGAGATGGTCTTTGCAACACCAAAGCCTAGACTCTTTCCCCTCCTCCCCTGGGCCTCAGTAGGATAGGGCCGGGTTTCCCTGGCTCTCATCATCCCCAGCCCCCCAGGGACGGCACTGCATTTCAAGGTGAAGCGGAGAGATTATTATCTATAGCGGTGGAAGCTAAGTCCTCAGGGGGAAGTCTCCAGCTCTGTCCAGCCCTGGAAGTGCTACATAAATAAGAAAAAATGGGGAGGATGCGGGAGTAGGGTGAGGGCTGCAATTTTTAACAGCCCAAAGCCACGGAGCACAGAGCAAGAAGTAGTCATGAGAAGAACACTGGAGGCATGGGGTTCGACTTTAAGGAGAAGGGATGATGAGAGGAGGGTCGGTTAGGGGGCTAGGGAAAGGAAGTCGATGCACAGAGGATGAGGCGATAGGCCATGCAGGTGATGAGAGACAGGACCAATCCAGCGATGGCAGGACCTGGGCCACAGGGCGGCTCCACACTTCGGGCAAGTGTGCGCATCTGGGGCCAGTCCCCACAGGGCAGCAGGGGTGAGTCTTGGGGGGTGGGAGGCCAGTTGGCCAGCATGTGCGAGCCAAACGTTCAGCCACCAGACTGGCTCCTCGCCCCCTCTGGCTCAGCAGCCGGCTTGGCGAAAGGTCCGCTCTCGTGCTGGGGCCAGCAAGCTCCCGACTGATCTGTGCCCATAGGCCTGGCCTTGTCAGGATGCTGTTTTGTCCTTCGCACTGCTCAGCCCCTGACCGATTCTGCCTTTTAGACGTTCAGAGATGAATGGGAAATGGTCCCGGGCTTCAAGGAATTCACAGATGAAGGGGCAGAGAGACAAAGGAGGTGTATATGGGCAGTAGATATTGCCCTGGCTCACTTTCCCTAAGACGGTTTTTTCAAATACTTGATGATGTATGTTGTGTCCTTTTTTTTTTTTTTAATCATCTGAAGTAAAAGTTGGGCCCAATTTCTTTAACTTTTCTTGTACTTTGATTCCACAAATACTTATTGAGTGTCTACTGCTGTCTTCTTCTGGATGCTCTTTGGTTTATAGAGTATAGGAGAGAACTCGACACTTCTTTTTTTTAAAATTTATTTGAAAGAGAGAGACACAGCGAGAGAGGGAACACAAGCAGGGGGAGTGGGGGAGGGAGAAGCAGGCTTCCCGCTGAGCAGGGAGCCCGATGTGGGTGGGGCTCCATCCCAGGACCCTGAGACCATGACCTGAGCTGAAGGCAGACGCTTAATGACTGAGCCACCCAGGTGCCCCGAACTCGACACTTCTGATGGTGTCCGAGAGGCATGGAGTAGAGTGGAATTCTCATCTCCTTTGGTCTACATTCTGTACCTCTGTTAATGCAACCCAAAGAGCACATGACTTTTGGTGGCAGCCGTATCCTACTGAGAGCTGAACTGAATTTCTGTTTTCACTAAATCTTAGACCTTTCCTTGCATGAACTATTTTTATTTTTTTGTTATTGCACGAACTATTATTAATTCAGGGTTTTTATTTTATATCTTTTGAACCTTAGTTTAGGACTTGACCCCAAGAGACATATTCCCTTACTAATTCTGGCCTGTTTATCAAGTCAGTTTTGCATTTTGGTTCAGTTCAGCGCCTTAGCTCTTCCTTTTGCTTTTTTACCTTTGTGTACTTGGTAAGCCTCTGTTCTAAGTCTTCATCTAAGTTACTGATAAGTATGTTGGACAAGCCAGGGCAGAGGACAGAGCCCTTTGGCAAGTCAGGAAGTTGACATTGATCTATTAATCAACACCCCTTGGCTTGCTGGCTAGGAATCCACTCGGCTCTCTATCTTGTCTCCAAGCATTTCATCATGGCTCCTGCCAACACCTTCCTGAAATCCAGATAACCTAAGGTGTGGGGGATCCCCGACTGTCCTGTCCAGGCTCTGGACCTTGTAATAATGGGGTTAGGGTGGTGGGTGTGCTGTGTGAGGGAGGGCTGTGGGTTCTCTGAAAATATCCAGGTTGAAGCCGGTGATCATCGCTGGTTTAGGGGCAGTTACAGCCCAGAGCTCTTACAGCTTTAAAATCGGGGTTCTCAGGGGAGACAGGGATTTGTGTGCAATGAACTGGCAATGAACTGGCACAGCAGGCACTTTCTGCCAAGGACTAGCGTCTGCCTAAAAACGTGTTCCGGGAATCTTCCCAGAGACCTTAGAGGTTGTCAGATGAGGGGATGGAAGCCAAGAGAGACCAAGAGTGTCCTCTGGTCACCAGGGCATTGGTGGCTGGACAGGGCTGGAACCCAAGGCCCTGACTCCCAGTCTGAGCCTTGGGTCTGGATCCAAGTGCCTTTCCTGGCTTGGAAACTGAGGCAGGCTCAGGAGGGAGGGGCTGCAAGCATGTGTCTTAGGCACAAGTTGTTGGTAGGCTGTTTTTCTCGTGCTTCTCCTGCCCTTTTGATCCTTTGCCCTCAGACCACGGGCGCAAACCCGAGAGTAGGAAACCAGAACATAGGAAACCAGAACGTGGAAGGCTGAGCATGTCTCCCTCCCTGGGGGAGAGTGTGGCTGGCGCAGGGCTGAGGCTCTGCCCAGTTCTGCACTCTGAGAGATGCTGGGAATGCATGCAAATGAGATGCAAATGGGGTGGACAATGGTGAGGAGGGGGTGCCCCTTGCTGTTGCCTCAGTCTGGCCTGAGTGTTGAGGATGACAAATAGAAAAGGAAGAGACCTGTGACCTGGGCCGTGGAACCCAGCATCAGGAAGGAAGGGAGAGGGGCTCTGTGGGGCAGCAGGGTGGCACGTGGCTTCTGGAGCCAGCTCTGGGGGAGAAGGAGGGCGAGCTGAGGGGGTGGCTGGTTCCTAGGAGGTAGCCCTGAGATGGAGGATCCTGGGAGAAAGCCTGACTCATCTCTAGCTGCAGTGGCGGGGGGTGGTCAGAAGGGGGAGGGTGGAACCCAAGGCACAGACTGACCAAGTGCCTAGGGTGTCCCCCAGGGCCTGGCTCCCGGCCAGCTGTGCTATGGGCCTCTGCCCTTGGGGACCTGGGCATGTGGCCCTGCCTTCCCTGTGGTGGAGAGGGAGGAAGAGAGTGGGGGCCAAGGGCGCTAGAGGGGGGTAGCTCCAGCACCTCCTAGAAGATTGGGAGGCCAGTCCCTGCCTGCTGGATGGTGGTGGTCTACTCTTAGCCCCGCTCAGTGCGGGAAGGACCCCGGGGGCATCTGGCCCTGCAAGAGTGGGGGTTACGTGACACGATGACCTCCAAAGGGAGCACCGGGGACCCGGAATTCCCAGTTGTTTCAGGCAGCGAGACAGCCTTGAGTTGCAAGACCTGGGTTCAGATTCCGTTTCATCAGCTGCCCTGTGGTTTTAGGTAAATTGCTTAACTGCTCTGTGCCCGTCTCTAAGGCCGGGATAAGAATTACAGCCATTTCACGGGTTTTAATGGAAAAACACACGGGAAAGTTTTGGTGCAGGGTAGGCACTCAAATCTTGATGCAAGTGGAATGAGGGAAAACAAGGGAGCAGCTCTGGGGGCAGAGGCCGGGGGAATCTGGATTCAACATTCTCAGGCCATCTTTCCCTTGACTTTATCTTTGCCCTTTCTTCTCTGTCTCTGTGTGTCCCTTTGTCCTCCTTTCTGCCACATCCCCTCCTGCTCCATTGGAAGTGCCTAACTCAGCACCTGGCCCTGACAGGCACAATGCACTTTCCCTCTTCTTCTCAATGGCTGCTCTGTGGCTCAGTGGTTCTGTCCCACCACCCCCAGCTTCGTCTCTTTCTTCCTTCTGGGTCTCTGCTTCTGACCCCCTCTTTGTCCTGCTCTCTCTCCTTCTGGCTTTCCTGACCTCTCTTTCTCCGGCTTCTATCTTCCCTCAACAAGCATCCATTGAATCCTCGCTAGATGCCAGGCGCTGCCCTGCTCCTTTCTGGGCTCTGTGTCTTTCCCTGCCTCCTGGCTGCCCACTTCTCTCCCTCCTGCCCGCCCCTTCGGCCTCCTGCCCTCCCTTCCCCCAGCTCCACAGGCTCCAACACTGGTATTATTCAGTTTTATGAGAAACCCCTAGGCCTACCCCTGAACGGACCAACCACAACTGGAACCAGATGTGCAGTCCTGCACTTGGGGATGGGAGGGAGGGCGGGTGGGAGGAGGGAAAGGGGCATGGGCTGGCTTAGGAGGTGGGCAGGGGAGGGGGGAGGGGAGATGGGAAACCCTGGGAATCCCTCGCCTGCTTTGGCTCAGGGGAGGAGGGCTGCAAGGAGGGGAGGGAGAAGGGGCTAAGCAGACTTCTGTAGAAAGCAGCTCTCACTCTGTGTGTGAATGTGCACGTGCATGCGTGCAGGCGTGTGAGATGCTGGGACTAACACTGGGGAAAGCCTGGGGGGAGGGGGTTCACGGGGGATGATCAGCTATGGGACAGCTCTTGGAAATAAAGGGGAAGGCTACTCTTTTCCTTTGAAATCCTCTAGCTCCTTGACTTCCTGTCTGTGTGGTTTCTAGAGACTTCTGAATTGGTCCTGGAGCAGGAGGGCTGGGAGAGAGGGGTCGTGTTGGGGCGGAGGATGGAAGGTGTCACCTCCAGTGGCTCCTTGCAAGCAGCTGAGGCTGACATCTCTCAGAGGCCCCCCCCCCCCCCGCCCAATCTGTTGCAGACCTGGGGTGGATGGGATGTGCCTGGGACATCATGTACATGATCCTCATGTCTTAGCATGGTCAGTTTCTGTGATGCTCAGTTTTTTATACAGCTTTGAAGATAAAAGTCTGCCAACAATCGTCTTGGTACAGTGTTGTGCTGAATCAAGCATTTAAAAGTGCTCTTTTATTCCATTTGTAACCAATCATCCATCCATCCATCTCTCCACTATTCAGTTATTCATTCTGCATTCATTGAGAATCTGTGTGCCCTCCTGTGCTGGGCATTGAGCACGCTAGGGTGGGGGAAGGGAATGATGAATAAATCTTTGCTCAGCTCACTGGGAGATCTAGAAGAGCACGCAACAAGTGAGCGTCCTGGCGTTAATGTATGAGCAAGAGCCTTAGGTGTTCAGAGGAAGGGACAGTACCCGCCAAATGGTGCAGGTGCAGAAGGACCCAGGGAGGATGTGGCTTTTGAATTGAGGCCTGAGAGAAAAGAGGGAATTGTGCCTTGAAAAGACTCAGAGGTGGGGCTGTGTCACAGGGGTCCTTCTGCAGAGCTGGGACTCTATCTGGTAGGCAGTGGGGAGCCCGGGACAGTTTGGTGTTGATCAGGTTGACCGTGGGTGTGGGTTGGAAGGAGGCGATGGGGAGGACGGCACTGGAACCAGATGTGCAGTCCTGCACTTGGGGATGGGGAGCTGCTCTGTGGTCCAAGACGGGGAGGGGGTCCCCTCTTTTATGGCAGACTCCCCATCCACCTCTAGAGGAGCCCCGATTGCTGACATGGACTCTCTTCTCTCACCTGACCAGGGCTGTTCCAAGCCCCTGGGCCACCCTTGGTCTGCAGGGGCATGGGGGTTAGCAGGACGAGGCATCAGGATTCACCTTTGCCCCAGAGTTGGGGCAGTGAGGGCTGGCCAGGGAACCTAGCTGGGCAGGTCAGAGGCACATTCAGTGGGGCACGTCTCTCCCGTCTCTTGTCTCTGCCAGCACCCTCACCCTCATAGACTGAGGCCACCTTCAAGGCTGGTAGGTTCTGAGATGCTGGCATCTGGAACCCTGGGAACCCTCCACCTAGGAAGGGGTGAAGTCATCTTGTTCTGAAGGCAGGGGGTGGGCACAATGATGCTTCTGTCTCCACAGGGTCCTGGGAAGGTACCCCTCTTCCTTGAATCCTCAAGGATCTCACTGTCACCAAAGCCAGAGGGGTGGAGTGGGGAGGGAAAAATACCTCTGAAGGTTTGACCATTGCTGGCCCCAGATGCCCCCAAATCTTTCATGAGGCTGTTTGTCCCTCCTCTGGGCTTTCCCTGTCACTTTGCTCTTTGGAAAATTGAAGCCTGGGGAAGGGTTTGGCTGAATTAGTAAAATTAGAGTGTTAGAACTGGAAGACATCTTAAGGACCTTTGGATTCAAACTCATCGGACAGCAGGGGAAACTGAGGCTCAGCAATGCAGGTCACTGGCCCAGGACCTCCCACAAAGGCAGCCCAGATGGGGAAGAGAAGGTCCTTTCCGTCTCTGGAGGGCTGAGTGGTGGGGAGCTTGGCTCTGGAGCAAGGCTGTCCGAGGCTGAGTTTGCACTCAACACTGTTGTGTGTGGTCTTGGACAAGTCACCTAACCACTGCAAGATCACTTTTTTCAGCTAGAATAAGGGCGATTCGAAGATTAAATGAGAGAGAATATTCTTTAAGTGCCTGGCATGCAACAGGTGTGCAGAATGATTTTTCCCTTCTGCTCAAAGTAATCCCTTCTGCTTCCTAGCTCTTATTTATGTGGTACTTCAAGCTTTTCAAGTCACGTTTTCCCTGATATTTGTAATTATAAAAAAAAATTTGTGCATATAGAAAAGTTGAAAGGATTATATGGTAAACTCCCTAGATTCTGTGATGAATTCTTTGGTACATTTGCTTTATCACATTTCTATTTATCTCTCCATCCATCAGTCCGTGTTATTGTTTGATGCATTTCAAAGAGAGCTGAAGCATGCATCTCATTAACTAGAGTTCACTTCACATTACTTTTTTAAAAAAGATTTTATTTATTTATTTGAGAGAGAGATAGCAACAGAGAGAGAGAGAGTGAGAGAGAGAACAAGGGGAGGAGAGAGAGAAGCAGGCTCCCTGCTGAGCTTGGATTTTCCCCATTGGAGACTCAACCCCAGGACCCTGGAATCAAGGCAGATGCTTAACTGACCAAGCCCCCCAGGTGTCCCCACTTCACATCACTTTTGAAAATGGTCACAAATGCCTTAACTCAGCCGAGAGAAGAAAGCAGGGACTGTTACCCCAGATTTGACAGATAAAGAAAAAACAGGTTCAGAAGTGAGATTCTAGGTCTCCTGTCACCAAATGAGTTGGGATTGGCAGAGAGCAGGGTGCGCTACAGAAACTGGGAGTTGCTGTTCTTATGATTATCATTGTCATTGCCATCTGACCAACCATCCTTCTCCAGTCGGCAGCCCTTTGGCCATTTCTCAGCAGCTGTGTTTCTTCCCTGGGGTCCTGGACCTCTTGGCCACCTGTCCCCTTTCCCCACTTCTGCCCCCAGGCCCTCTGACGCCTCCCTGCAGGGCCCGGGGAGGCTGCTGGGCAGGTGGCTGAAGCAGGGGAGGCTGTGCTTCTGGGCACACGGGGCCCCAGGCGTGTGCCTGCCGCCCAGCCACTGAGCTGGGAGCTGGGAGCCGGGAGCTGGGAGCCGGGAGCCGGGAGCTGGGAGCTGGGAGCTGGCCGAGCGCTTCAGGGGTTAAAGGAGGCGGCAGTGGCGGCGGCGGCGGTGGCGGCGGGCGGGCTGCTGGCCGGGGCTCCGGGAAGGAGGGGAAGGAGGCGGTGCGCCGCTTGCCCGCCTGCTGCCGGGGGAGGGAGCCGGGTGAGCAGCGCCCTGGCTCAGTTGCTCCCAGCAGTGGCCCTGGGACCAGCTCTGCTTCCTGCCGGCTCCTGCCTGGACACGAGCCTCACTCACGCCCTCGTCTCAGTAACCAGCTTCTGGCTGGCCACAGCTGCTGCCCTGTCATTGCCCACTGCCCTGTCCCCTGAGCCCAGGCACCCACCCCACCCGGTGGCTCTTCCGTTGGCAAGGTGAGTGGTGTGTGTGTGTGTGTTTGTGTCCTACTGATACTGTCAGGACCACCGATGCTGTAAATTAGGGGAGGGGGAGGTCAGCCCACTCAGTCACATGTCCCCGGGCTAGGCTAGCCCTCGGAGGCCAACCTGTCAGTCCCCTGCCTTCGGGGTCTGGTGCTGGCAAGGATGTCCGGGTGCGGTTGTCCCTGCTCTGAGAGACCCGTCATCAGGAGTTTCGTTTGCTGGGGAAGCTGCTGGTGTCAGTGACTGCTTGAGACAGGCCGGCAGGGCAAGAGGGAGAGGTTGGGAGTATTAGTCTCTTCCCCTACCTGCTGCCCATCCCAGGGTTGCTCGGAGAGGACCATGAGACGCGAGCCTGGGCGGTTTTTCCCTGCCACCCCCTGGAGCTGCTGCTGGGCCCTCCTCCTTGGGGCTCTCCTTACTCCCACCTCTCATCTCCCAGAGGGCCGGCCAGGCTGCGAGGGAGGGTGAGGCAGGCCTGGAAGGGTTTCCCCGCTGCACTGCCCTCAGCCTGGGTCCCTGGGCACACGGGCACAGCCTGGCGCGAGTGCCCCCTGCTGCCCTCCCCCAGCCAGCAGCTCTTATCCCCTCCTCACCCCTCGGGGCAGAAATGGCTAATCCAGGTGGTTAATGAACAGACACACACAGCTGCCTTCTACCCCCTCTCCTTCCTCTCTTCCCACCCCCCATCTCCTCCTCTGACCCTCTGGTGCCCCGCCTGCCACCCCTTCCCAAGTGGAACAGGCTCTGCAGAGCTAATCTCAGTGTCTGGCCCCCACCGCCCAATTCAGGACCAGATGTTTTTAGGCTGGCCACTGTCCTAGAAGAGAAGACTGGGAGGGGGTGACCCAGGGGTGACCAGGAGAAGCCTGCTGCGCTCCCGAGATGGGCTCCCTGCAGGGGTGGGATGGGTTTAGGGGACAGGATGGGTGCTGGATAGGGGAGGGCAGGACAAGCAGCCGTGGGATGAGGCTCAGAGGAGGAGCTGGAAACCGGGGTTCCAGAGTCTTTGGGGACAGGGCTTTCTCTTCTGGAAGCTGCAGAACTTCTTCCATGTGGCAGAGTCAAAGCAGGGAGGGGGGTCAGGAGGGCGTGGGGAGCACTCTCTTTCCTTGAGTCTCTGCTGGGCCCCTTCCTGAAGCTGCCTGGGTGGGGTGGGGACCATTGTGGCTCAGACTTGGCCTTAAGTTGCTTCTAGCCCTGCCAGCTGGCGGCCCCTCCTGTCTCCCCACCCTCACTCGCCCCCAGGACCTCAGGCTGAGCCCTTCCCTGCCCCAGACCCCTCTGGCCCAGGACTGTGGTGGGGACCTGGCTCCACATGGGGAGCTGGGTGGGAGGGCTCTCACTGGGTTCCCAGGCTGGGGAGGGTCTCCGCCAGTCTACAGGACCCCCAGAGCTGGGAGCCAGGACTCTGATCCGGAGCTGAGAATTATCGGGTGGTGGAGGAGGCAACGAGGGACCCTCTGCTTCCACACGCCTGCCTCTCCTTCTCTATCGCTCACTCTGTACTGCTCCATACTTCACCTTCCTCAGAGCCCCGGCTTAGAGTCTCCCATGGGGGCAGCAGCATCCCAAATCGTAAACACTGGGAGCTGGTGGCTGGTTGGAGGGGGGCTGGCTGGGGTGTCGGTGAGTTCGGAGCTGACCTTGCCGTGGGGTGACCATCTCATCTCTGACGGACTATAGCAGAAGACCTGGATTTTGGGGACTTCTCAGTGCCCTGTTTGTACTGAGGTAGGAACAGGAAGCAAAAAGGGAGAATGGATTTTTGTCGGGGGAAGGAAGCTTGGCTCAGGTTTAACGAAGGGGTTCTTAACTAGCCTGGCTGGCCAGCCGGAGAATGGGCTGCCTTGTAAGGTAGTGAGCTTCCCGTCCTGGGGGGAGTTCAGACCGAGGCTAGAAAACAGCTTGGAAGGATTCCTGAGCTGGGATGCGGTTAGGAGAGATGACCCTGACGGTCTCTTGGGATGCTGAGGTCCTGGGATTCTTGGAGTCAGGAATTCTCTGACACCCGGAATGGGGGAGTAGGAAGGCGAGGGCCTCCAGCCTGGGGCGTGGGCACTGCCTCTTATTCCTCCCTGCCAGTGTTTGGGGAACAGAGAGCCTGACGCTCTCCACTCGCACCCAGTGCTCACTCTCCTACCAGGTCTGCCCCAGCTGCTTCCTGCAAAGAATCTGAGTTTCTTCCTATTTTTCCTGTCTCACCCTGAGCCTTGCCCTGCTGGTTAACCCCACGAGGGCCAGCACAGATGGAGGGGGCGACCTTGCCCCCTGCCCACTTCAGTTAGAGCCCGTGCTCCCAGTTAAGGGGGCTAACTGGCGGCTGGTGTGTGAGGATTAGGGGCAGGGGTGTACTTTGAGGTTTGGCAGCTCATGCCCCTGCCCAGTTTGTCCTCTGCTACCACCCCCCCACCCCATGGGAGGGGGCCTCCCCAGGCTGCCTGGAGATAGTGGGCCGAGGAACAGTGTCAAGATCTGAGATGCAGAAAGTCCCAGGGGTGGCCCTTGCCTGAGCCTCAGTTTCCAAATTTGTGACATGACACGGAGTGGTCAGGGCAGCTTGAAGTGGTTTGTGTAAGTCGCAGCGGGGTTGCGAGGGAGGAGTGTGGGAGGAGCAGGTCCCCTCACTCCCTCTACGCCACCTCTCCAGACCTGTTTTCCTGTGGGGTGGGTGCCAGGTGGCAGGAGGAGAGGCAGGGTGGGATTGGGGTTAGAGGTTTCCAAACACCACACCCTGGGAGGCTGGGGCTTTTCATGATCGGAATGTCAAGGTAGGCTTCTGGGCTAGGCTCAGGACCCACCAGGGCTCCGTCCTTCCTGTCCCAGCCTGCGTCTCCCCACGGCCCCTGTGACTCCTTTTCTCCTTGGTGGGGAGAGTGAAGGAGTAGGGTCTGAGGTCACCCTGGTCATCCCCCTGCCTCCAGTCGGTCCTGGCTTCATCTGAGAACGAAGTCCTTTTCAGTGTCTAACTGGAGTCCCTTGTCCCGAGCCGGGACTAGATGAGGCTGCTTCATTAGGACATGCTTTCCTCTGGTTCGACAGAGACCCCATAGAGGGGCAGGAAGGTGAGATGCTGAGTGTGCGAGCTGGCGTGGACGGCAAAGGCTCTCAGCTGCAGGCCCTGGCTTATTGGCTTATTTCTGGGGCCACGTGTCTCTGCCTAGAAAGGGAAACTGAGGTCCAGCGGAGGGACGTGTATTGGAGGGGGGGCAGAGGAAAGCCCTCTCAGTTACTGGACTCTGAAAACAGCAAGTGGGCGTGATGCTAGGGGAGGAAGAGAGAGGTTTTCGGAGATTGGAGGGACTGTTGTCTCCAGAACTATATTCCCATGGGCCTGGCTCTTAGCTTTCAAAGCCATTAGGCACACAGAGGTGTGGGCACCAGCGAGCTGGAACGAGGTAGTCGGGTGGCGGGGCTGCCAGCCTTGCAGGCCATGCCCACCTCCCTGGGTGCTCTGCTCCATTATGCAAGGTCACACCTGGCCCTTCCTCTCCTTCCTTTGCTCAGATTGCCTGCAGCACTTTCCCAAGAGGGGAGGTGGCAGGCGGCATGGCTGGGTCCCTTGTCTGCCTCAACTCAGGTTGGTGGCCTTGGCCATCTTCCTACTTGTCCACACCTTGGTTTCCCTCGGAGAGATGGTCGGTCTCCGGAGAGCTGGAGCTGTGTGGGGTGGGGTGGTAGGTGGGCCCGAGCCCGTCCCCGGTGCCGCCTCCTCCAGGGCTAGTCTGGGCTCTGTAATCCCTGCCTTTTTAGGGCTGGAGGCTTGTAGCTCAGGCCTGGGTGTTCTGGGAGGCAGGAGGGACTGGGCCGGGAGGGCGCGGTCCTGGGGAGCCGATGAGCAAGGAGGGGTGATGGTAGTGTCTGAGCCGAGTACTATCCTGCCACCATGGTGAGGGGCAGTCCCAGTTCGAAGTCCAGCTTCCCCAGAAACCTTCCTAGGCCATTTCCTGCCGAGAATATGGGGCCCCTCAGTTTTCCCTGCAAACTTCCCGAGAGCTCACCTGTCTTCTAGCTGGATTACAAGACCCTTGAGGGCAGGCCCGGGCCTTTTGCCTCCCTGGTGGTCCTTGCCGGGCCTGCCGCAGTGTGCTCAGCACTGACTGACTGCCCAGTGAGGGGCACAGGAGTGCGGGATTTAGACAGGGCCTGGGGAGGATTGGCTGGGCCTGGAAACAGGGCTGTGTTGGCCAGGAGGTCTAGAGTGAGGCAAAAAATGTGACTCCGAAAGCCAGACTGCTGGGGCCCGACTCAGGCCGACCCTGTGTATTAGCTATGTGGCTTTGGCAAGTGACTGAACCTTTCTGAGCCTCGGTTTCCTCATCTGAAATGGGGAGTAAGAATTGTACCTGTTTCCTGGTGTGAGGATCAAATGAGTTAATTTGAAACACTTTGAACAGTGCCTGGCACATAGTAAAGGATCGATAAATGTTAGTAATTGTTATTATTATGGGTCATAGTGATGGTACTGGTGTTTCTCTAGGAGCTCAATTCAGGGTAGACTCTTTTCTCTCTCTTGTGGTTCTTCCATCCCTGAGACGGGAGGATTCTGGGACCAGAGAGTGGAGGAGATAGATGATGGCATCATTTTCCCTCAAGGAGACCCAGCATCAGAGCCCAGAGAGGAGAACCCCCCCACGTCTTTCTCCTCCTCTCTGTGCGTGGGGAGAGGCAGGGAGCTAAGGGGACTTCCCGAGACCTTGTCTGCCCAGGGGAGCCGATGCAGAGCTGTGTTTATGGAGGACTCTGAGAAAGCTGCCATCACTGTAAACAAGATGCGTTATTATAAACCAGTCCAAGCTCCGCTCCTTGGATCCTATCCCATCGCTTGATGAGAGTCACTGAATCGGAGACTCCCAGGCCTGGCAAGGACGTGGCTGGCCCAGCCTCCAGGCAGGCTTACTCTTGACCATGGGTATACCCATGGGGGTGGCGTCTCTATTTTAAAGTGGGATCTCCAAATAGCTGCTGTAAGTTGCTGTGTCGTATACCCGCTGGGTCTCTCTGCAGTCTAACCAGCATCCCTCTTGCTGCAACTTTAAGTTCAGTCCCTTGTTGGTGGGAGGTGGGGGAGAACCATGCCCAGCCCTTCCTGCATGCCATAGAGCTGGGAGCTTTGAACCCGTGGTAGGGGCGGGTCCTGGCCACACTCCCTCTTCATCCCAGGCCTCTGTCCTCTCTGGGGTCCTCCACTTTCTGGTGCCTCTGACGTTCCTCATTAACAGGGGTCAGCCCCCAAGGCCTGCCAAGCTGCACTCTCTACCTACCCCTGGTTCCCACCCAGGGAGGCTGGGGTTGCTCCAGGTCGGGGGTGAGCTCTATTTCCGGACCCCTGGCCCGCCCAGTTGCAGCTGCAAAAGGCATTAAGCTTTTTTTTGGAGAAAGAATGGGTTTGGGTTGATGATGATGACAGCTGGGGAGGGTTCCTGAGCTCAACCCGGCCCTATCTCTCTTCCCCTCCCCAGCCCCTGTTCACCTCTGCTCCATTTCTAGGCCATTGCTCATCTAGAGGAGGGGCTCGCCTTTGGCTCTTGACCTTGACCAGACCTGAGCAATCAAGTGGCTACAGCAGCCCTTTATGGGGAGCAGTCTGTGGGTTAGGCCCTGGGCTTGCTGCTGGGGTGGGGGGTCGAAGGGCGGGCACAGGGCTCAAGGGGAGTGTAAGAAAGGCCCAGGGCATGGGGAGAGCAGCGCTCTTGCTCTGTTCCTGGATTCTGGAAGAGTCCCTTCCCTTGCTGGGCCTGATGTCCTCACCTGTCGGTGAAAGACTGGGGAGGTGCAGGGGCTAGAAGAGTCTGTGAGTGCATCTCCCTGCCTGAATCTCCCCTGGTCCTAAGCTGCGAGAACTTCACCTTGGATTGACCTTGCTTCCCTCCTGCCCCGCCCCCACCTCTGGCAATCGCTGGCAGGAAGTCCTGCTGATTAGGGCCCTAATCACCGGCTGAGACTCCCAGAAACAGCTGAGCTGGTTGAGCAGAGAGGGGCAGGCGGATGGGCATGGGGAGAAGCTCCCACCGAGGGACACGAGCTGGGTGTTGGGCTGTGATGGGGGGCACTTGATGCCTGCCTGTGACTGGGGGTGGGCTTCTTGGGTGGGGGCCGTGCCCAGGCACCCACAGTGGAGGCTGCGTGCTGAGTCCGACTGGGCACATGAGGCCCCTTATTATTCACTTTAAAGCCTTTTGGGGGCACTGGCTGTATGCCAGGCAAGGTGCCAGGGGCATGGGGCTGGAAAGGCCAGGGGGACATGGTCTAGAAGGAGACAAAGGGGAGTAGATGGCTTTCTGCCAAACGCAGAGGCAATGTCAATCAGGAAGCAATGTACACGAGCTGGTGGAGTGGAGAGAGCTTTGGAGAAGAGATGCCATTGGAGATGGGTTTTGAAGGTTGAGAAGGAGTTCTGCAGGAAGCAAAAGGGACAAAGACTTCTTCAGGCACAGGGGAAAGGCATGCACAAAGGCACATGTCATGATGGATCAAATAATGTCCCGCACCCTGTGTTAGAGTCAGACAGAATGCTCTGTCCCTCCCGGCTCTGCTGCTTGCTAGCTGGGTGGCCTCGGGCCAAACCTCAGTGTCTGCATCTGTCAAATGGGGTTGATATTGCAGCCTCATAGAGCTATGATGGGGATGAAATGAGATCCTCTCTGGGAAGTGCCCCGCTCAGTGCCTGGCACGGAATAGGCCCACAGGAAGTGGTGTGCGTGGGAAAGGATGGCTTTGGGCGAGCCTGCTGGTGTTTCTTGGGGTCCAGCCATGGGGGGTTTCCTGGGCCAGGTGAATGAGGGAGCAGCTGAGGGCTTTCATGTGGGGATAATGTGATGAGACTGTTATTCAGGAGGGTGATTTGGCCGGTGTGAAGGCTGTACTGACCAGGGAGATCTGGGGACATCCCATAAGCCAAAGTCCTCAGAGTCCTCTGTGCAAATTTCTCAACCCCACGCTGGGAAAGCCTCTCCTGCCATCGCTTCATCTCTCTGGGCTTCCTTCCCACGTGCTGACCCCCTTTCTTGCATCAGGAGGCTGTGGAGACCCTGAAATCTCCTTCCTGGGAGATCTTTCAGGCCAGGGGAGAGCCCTGTTGTAGCAGGTGGGAGTGAGGGTAGACCATAGGCTCTGGCATTTCTAAGGAATCGGGAGGCTCCTTTGGGGGCATCCTTCACTGTCTGCCTGGCACACGGTGGGCCCTCACTATTGAGCAGATGAACGCGAGGGTCCCCGAGTCAGGGTGGAGGAGCCTGCGCTCGGAGGCCGAGGGTTTGCGGCCTGACCGTAGGCGGCCTGGTGAGTGTCTGGACGGGGGCTGCCTGTCCAGAGCCACGAGGACTGTTGAGCGTCACCGAGGCCGGTGGGGCTGAAGGAGTTCCATGATGGTGCGTGGATGAGGAAGCAGGGATTTCGGGAGCTTTAACTTGGAGCGAGGCCCTCTCATGAGGCACGGTGGGGAGGAGGGGGGTCAAGATCAGACACTGTGGCCACACTGTGGGTTTCAGTCTTGACCCCAACCTGCCAGTGCTTTATTTACCCATCTGTCAAAGCAGGAAATAAATAGAACCATGCCCAGCACACAGGCCATGCTCTGTGACCCTTGGTTATTATTACTACTATTGTTATGTGTTGGTGCAGAGGGAGAGAGGCAGGTAGGGGCCTCTCGGCTGGGATGAGTGCCCCGAGCGGGTGGGAGAGCACAGGAGAGACGAGGCTCCCCGGGAGGCTTTGAAGGCTCCTTGGTGCCTCATGAGCTGCCTCGAACCCCACACATCGGGCTGTGTCTGATGTGGCCAGCTGGGCTGAGCCGGGTGTGGGAGCGGAGGCTACGGCCAGCCTGGATTCCAGGCCGGAGCCCTGGGAGAGCAGGGGTGAGCCGGGGCGGGGGTCAAGGGGAGGAGAGGTGAGCAGAGAGGAGGCCAGGACTCTCCCAAGTCCCCAGCTGGGACCCCAGGAATTCCTCCCATCGTGTCCTGCCAGAGGGCCTGGCCTTCTAGCTCCATGGCCTCCGGAAGGCCTGTGGTCCATCTCCCGTCTGCCAGGAGACTGTTCCTGATGCTCTGTCACTGTTAGAAAGTGATTGCTCCCCACTAAGCACGGTTTAGCTGCAGCTCCTTTCTTCTCTTCTCATCTGGGCTTCAGCTCCCCCAAGTCCGGTGGCTCGGGATAAGCAGCTGCTTTGCAACAGGAGGGCATGAGGGTAGGCTGCAGGGGCCTGCTCCAACCGACTCCCCATGGGGTGAAAGGACTTGTAGTGAGTGGAGGGACTGGTGGCATGGGGGCCAGGCGGCCTGCTTGCAGTCCCCCTTTGGGACTGTGTGACCTTGGGCAAATCACATCCCCTCTCTGGGCTTCAGTTTCTTCGTTTATGAGAGGTTGGCCTTAGGAGAGCCCTCCGTTTCTCCAACCAGTGCTGACATTCTGCAAGGCTGCAGATCTTTCTGAACAGAGAGGCTCTTGTTCTTGGGGCCGTCTGAGGAGCCATCCAGCATGGAGGTGGGGGTCCTGGAAGATCTTCAGGCATCTGCTGGGAAGCCAGCTGAGATGCTGGGAAGGTCCCTTCTAGCCCTGGGATTGGAAAGTTCTTTGCCCAGTGACCACTCCTCCAAGCAGCTCTATTTCTTGGAACAGAGTGGAGGCTAACAGCTGTCTGGGCTGAGTGGGCCAGAGTCTGTGGGGCTCGGCCCCAGTGACTCAGGTGGCGATGCGCTGGCAGGATTGGGGCTAGCAAAGCGAGGGTGGGAACCAGCCAGATCCGCTGGCTCCCCTTGGCCACTCTCAGGGAACAGAGTCGGAGTGAGTGATGTGCTGGGGGGCAGGGTGCCGAGAAGAGTGAGTAACTAACAGTTGTGAGTAATGGCCCAGTGTCTCTGCTGGGCAGGTGGCTCCTAGGCTGCAGAGCTGTCTGAGGCTCCGGAAATGCTCCCCGGAGGCCCAGCCACTGAGTCACCGCAGCCTGAGCCCCTTAGGATCTGGGGGTCCAGGCCGGCATGCCCACCCACCTGCCCCCTTTGCATCTCTGTGCCCCTCTGCATCAGCCCCTCTGCCCAGCGATCCTGCCACGCCCTCTAGGCTGCACAGCTGCCCCGTCTTTGTCGTCGAAGCACCTGGGTGACTTGGGTTGCCTGCAGGGGTATAGATTTGCAGTCTGGCTGTCCTGGGTCTGAGTCCCAGCTCCAGTGCTCATAGCTGTGTGACCCTGAGCAACTTACTTTTCTCCCTGAGTTTCTTGGTCTCATATGGAAAAGGGAGATTTGGCTGTTGTACATACCGTTGAAAGGGGTCAACGTGATGTCGTGTCTGCAGTACACGGTACCTTCGAGGGATTCAGATAATTTGGTCATCCGTCAAGCCCTAAACTCTGTTTTACTCCTCTTCTCCACCTCCACTTCTAAAATTCCTGCTCCCATGCCTGTATTCCGTGATTTCCAGGATGTTTATTCTCCTATCAGCTTAGTACACTTGCCCTCCTGTTTCTGACACCTCCCACCCAGCTTTCATCAGTGTGCCTCGCCCCTCACCTGCTCTTCCAGAAGGATGGGCAGGATGCAAGTGGGGGGAGAGTCCAAGGGGAATCTGTTGCTGGCCCTGCTCCCATAGATAGGCTGGCTCCTGGGGGCGCTTTGAGATCTGGGTGAGTATTCAGACTTGAACCCCCCTGCCTCTGCTGGTTCGTGCTCTCCCCTCCTCCAGTCTGGCCCTGTGGATCATTCCCCACCCTGGCTTCCTGAGATGAACTGTGCCCCGGAACCCCGTCCCCTGCCCCTGGGTGTGCTGGTGGGGCCGCCGTGCGGGAGTCAGTGCGGTACTGCTTGGGGTGGGGCTGGCAGTACCACGGAGTGACTTTGCATCTGGTGCTGGCAGGGGTCCTGGGGGCTGTGTCTGCGCTGTGTGTGTGCCTTGGGGTGTGTGAACTGTGCGTCTGCACCTCAGCAGTGTCTCTGGGTCCCCGGGGTCTGTAGCTGATGTGAGCCGTCTTCCCTGTCTAAAGTCCGCCTGCATTTTCTGAGCCAGATAGAGCCGAGTCTTCCGCTGCCCCTCCCTTCAGCAACCCCTTCCCTCCAGACCTGGTTTCAGATGCGTGCATCTCCGAGGTTCTCCCTGAGAACAAGGAAACATTGCAGGGGGAGGGTGGATATGCGTCAGATGCAGCCGAACAATGCCGGTGACAGCCAGGCCTCCGCTGGCCTTCAGTGCTGGCCTCGCTTCAAGTCTCAGCTACCGGCTAATTGGGAACCAGAGGGGGCTTCCTGCGCCTCAGCCACAGATGGATTTAAAGGAGCAACATGGGGCTGGGCTGCCCTGCCCTTGGGACTCCTGCTTCCGGGGCTCCTGGTGTGGTCCATCAGAGCAGATGGGGTTCTGGAACACCAGCCCTTGCCCTACGCTAATTGTGCAGATGCATCATTACGCTGAGTGCTCCTGGTGCTGCCGTCTGGGGCCCAGGACTTGCCTACGGGAGTGCCTTTGCAGATCACTGAAGCTGAGGCCAGAGTCGAGAGCTCAGGGAAAAGAAGTGGATTTTTTTTTTTTTTTTTGATGGGAATCTCTTGCACTGTACAATACTTTCCCAAGTTCTGACGTATTGGTGGATGGGACCTTGTCAGTCAGCTACCTCTTCTCACCTGGTATATATAGTTCCTGAATTCTTCAGTCAAGTGGGCATAAGAACAGAGCCTACCTCACAGGGTTGAAGTGATGATTTTTTTAAAGATTTTTTTTAAAGATTTTATTTATTTGAGAGAGAGAAAGAGAGCGAGCATGAGCAGGGGGAGGAGCAGAGAGAGAGAATCTCCAGCAGACTGTGAGTGGAGTGCAGAGCCCGATGGAGGGCTCCATCCCAGGACCCCAATCTGATCATGACCTGAGCTGAAACCAAGAGTCGGATGCCCAACTGACTGAGCCACCCAGGCGCCCCTGCAGTGACGATTTGATGAGCTGAGATACATGCAGCCCTTAGCATGGGGCCCGCACCATGCAGTTTACTGCTGTGGACGTGAAGACATGGAGGCGCATGTTGGTAGCGGCTCAATGGAAGGGACTACCGTGTACTAAGCGTGTGCTGTGTTCCAGGAGTTTTTAGTGGTGTCAACTGAGTCAACTCTATTTGGTTGCACCCTGGAACGTAGGTCTCCTTATCCCCGTTTTCCAGACGAGGAGACCGCCTCGGGGAGCTGCAGGAAGTGGCGGGCTATGGCAATGTGGAATTGGAAGCCACGCCCGACTCCCAGTCCAGTGCTTCTTCTCCCAGCTCTTGCCCTTTGGCTGGAAACTCGTGGCCTCTCGATGTGTTGAGGAATTTGGAAGAAAGGGATCCATGGACAAAAGGTGTTAGGTGTGATCTTTCAGAACGGAATCTGCTCCCAGCTACGGGTTTTGGGTTAGAATCAGAGCTGTCTGCAGTCAGGCGATGGGACAGAATGACCTGCAGGGGTCCAGGGAATGTAAGAGCCACAGATGGGCTTTGAGGATGTAGAGTTTTCTCCTGGGTAACATGGACTTGGGTTGCCTTTCACCTTGTTCTTTCTTTGCGCGTCCTTCAATTTTTTAAAAAGAAAGTAGGTAGACACTGGGAGGGATTTCCTGATTGTTAGCAGCATAGGGCAGTTTGGGGAGCCTCAATTTTTCTTCAAATTTGAGATGACTTTTTTTAAATAACATTTGGTATTTCTGCAGTTGGTATGCATCTTGCAATTGGAGTGCACATTTGGGGTAGCATTTCTCCTTCTCAAAACCTGTTACCCAATGGATGGTGCCCCAGGCAACCAGTAACACCTTTAAGATTAGGAAGCAGAGTGGGAAGGGAGAGAGGGGCCAGGAGGGGCCAGGCCCCTGGTCCTGGCCCAGGAGTAGACTCTGGTCTAGTTTAAGAAGACAGAGGGACCCTCTGGTGTTGGTGTGGGTTCGAGTGTGGCCCCCAGCTCCAGAATTCTCCGATCTGTGGCCTGGCCGAGCCCCACTATCTCCTCACCCCAACCTCTCGTCAGCCTCCTTTGCCACGTCCCAGGGCTGCCGGTGTGCCTCTTAGCAGTTCCCGAGCCCTCTGACTCCTTGGGTTTCCCCCTTGCTCTTAGCTGTTTTTCCCATGCGTCCTTCCTGCCTCACTGTTCTGGCACAATTTAGGGTCAAAGACTTTTGTCCCTGCAAGTTCTCCTCTAGGGACAGAAACCCTCTGTGGGGAGTGAGGGGGGTTGGGTGGGCAGCCTCCCTCTGGGCGTAATTTCTGGAAAAACAGATGGATTTGAATCCCAGTGAGATAATAACCCTCTTCATACCTTCCTTATAGCAGTTAGTTACTGGACTCTTTTATAATTCCCTGTTTACATGTGGGCCTCCTCCACTGGGCCCCAAGTTCCCCTCCTGGTCCAGGCCATTCTTATTCATCTCTGTCTCCCTTGCTGGGAACCTGGCACTGAGGAGTGAATGCAGGGTCTTGCTTCCTAGGCCTGTCCCCCATCCCCCCCCCACCGGTCCCCCAGTTCCACTAAAACCTTCACCACAGACCACAGCCCTTACCTTGACCAGATTCTTGGAGGAACTTCCTAGAAGCTATGTTTTCTGTGCTGCAGGCCATGTCACCCCACCCCCTGCTTCGGAACAAATGGCCCCTCTCCAGGAGGAGAAGAAGGGCTGGGGTTTTCCCTGGGCTTTGCATCTCAGGAGAAGGCAGCTCTGAAGTCTCCGTTTCAAACTGCCTGTTGACACTTTCACTTATGCAGCAGAGGCCCTGCTTCCTCGGAGGCCTCCAGGCTGGGCCTCTCAGTGGTGTCTGGCTTCTCCATCTTCTCCTGTCCCCTTGAAGCTGTCTTGGTGGCCTCTCTCCTCTGCACCTGGCCCTGGCTCAGAGCTTGTCTTGCTTTGGCAGCAGCTGCCTATTTTGGGTGGGACATTTGGCCTCCAGCCCTGCCCCTCGCCTGCACCTTCTCTCACTGGCTCTGGAGGCATTGGGCTACTCCAGAGCCCCTGGACAGGTGTGTCAGTCCAGCCCTCCAGACCTTGCACAAGGCACCCACTTTGACCCGCTTCCTCCGTTTTGCCATGTGCGCCCCGGGCCCCGCTGACTGGTCTCCTCTCTGTTTTCCCACGGCTGATGTCTCCCCCGCCCCATCCACCTCAGAGGCCATGCCCTCCATGAAACTCTTGCTGTGGCCCCTCACGGGTCAAGGTGGTGGGGTGCTGGGCACAGCTGAGGCTTGGGACCTTGGGTGAAGCGTGTGACCTCTCTGAGCCTCATCTGGGAAATGGGCTCAGAGCATATTAGATGGAACAGAATTGGACCTGAAAGGGGGTTTCTCTGGCTGGAGCAAGGGCTTGGAGGCAGAGAGGTGGGGAATGGGGCCTGAAAGAGACCCAGCCAGGTCCCGCAGGGCCATGAGGACCATATTAGGGCATTTGGACTCTGTCCCATGGATTCAGGAAGGACTTCAGGCAGGGGAGTGACAGGACTGGATGTGCATTTTAGAAATAGTTCCCTGGCTGCTGAGTGGAGAATAGGTTAGAGGGGCAAGACCTAAGGCAGAGACCTGAGTTAGGAGGTTCTTGCAATAATCTCTATGGTGCAGGGTGGGGCGGCTTGGAAAGATATTTGGGCAGAGGAATTGTCCAGGCTTGGTGGGAGGGAGGGGAAGGGGGAGTCAAGGCGGATGCTCAGGTTTCTGGCTTCACAACTTTGGGTGGCCGAGGGTGGGGGAGTGAGGTGGTTGTCAGCACTGAGCGGGAGAGGAGTGAGGTGGAGGTAGGGCTGTGAGCCCAGGATGCTGATCAGTGTCAAGCCCTGGGCCCAGCTGTGCCTTCTGCCCCCTGCTGGTGCTTTCCTGCGGCCTCATGTGTCCCACCCTTGTCTGTGGCTATTGCTCAGCCCCTCTGGGACCCCTGGCTTCCCCTCTGGGACCCCTGGCTTCCTCTCTCGTGCTCCCAGGGCCTGGCACACCATAGATGCTCAGTACAGGTTTGCCCGACCTCAACTTCTGTGCTTCTCCTGCTCACTGGGGTTTCATCATAAGAAGCTGGCCTGGTTGCAACCTCAGCCCTCCTAGAGTCACTAACTGTGGGTGTGGGTGAGTGTGGCCCCTGAGCCGGGGTCTTGGCTTGGGTTTAGGGGGAGGCACATCTTCAGAGAAAATGCTCTGCCACCAGCCGGGCCTCCAGCGTGGACTAACCCGGGTGCTAGCTCACGCCATCCTCCAGAAGGGCTCTGCAGGGACCAGCTTCCATAGGTGGAGGCCTGCTGGTTCCATAGCATGCCCTGCTAGGTCCACCGCACCCCCCTTTCCTGTGGCTGCACCTTCTGGGCAGGCACAAGAGGGGCACACCCGGCTCCCCACCTCATGTAGGGTTGGGCTGTGCAGTCTGGCTGCTGCGTGTGGGTGTGGCCAGAGGTCAGGGAGGTGTTTGCCTGCAGAGAAAATTCCCTGTCCGGAGAGCCCTTTCTTGAGTGTGTTACCAGACCTAGAGGCTGGCAATGGGTGGGGTGGTCAGTGCGTGGGTGTGAGGGGAAGGTCCCGAGACAAGAGGGAGGACTGGGGAGAAGGGGGTGCTGCTGGAGCTTGGGGAGCAGGTTGATTGGGTCAGTGGTTCAAGAGGCATGTGGCCCAGGAGGGTTTGGGTGAACAGGGGGGACAGACGTCCTGGGGGCATTGCCCAGAGTCGGCCCTCTGGGACTCTCCTCTATTTCTTGTCGGAGTTGGAGCCTGTGCTGGGTTTGGGAAAAGGGCTGGCCCCTGGTTCTGGAGGGGACTCTTGCCTGGGACATGCCCTACCCCCCTCAGCTCAAGGTGTCCCTGGAAACAGGTCCCTTCTTGCCTCCAGGAACTGGATGCACTTCCTTTCCTGATCCTGAGCAGAACTCTATATAAGGGAAGGAAACAGCCGAGCAGGCCAGGAGCGAGCTCTGGTGAGGACAGGCAGCCTGGAGGGGAGGGCACAGGCCTGGGAGCAACAACATCTCTTCTCCAGGAGCCCCCTGCCCAGGGCCTGGGGCTCAGAACGGGAGGCCAGTGTCTTGAGCCATTGAGCCATGCTGGGGCTCTGTCTTTTGCCGCCCGGACCTTGTCCTTGCTCCCCGCAAGCCCCCTGGCTGAGGCATTCTGTAGTTACCTGACTGCTGTGTAGGCTCAGTGCACACTTGCCTCCCACCGGGCTTCCAAGCCATCCTTCAGTCCACTTGGCTGGGCCTGCCAGCCTGCCTTTGCCCGGCTCACTGGGGCTGGCCATGGCCTTCTTGCCGGAGCCCGGCGGACTCATCACGTGACGTCTGAGGTGCTGGGCTGGCCACAGCCGAGGGGGTCTTCTGGCTCTTTCCTCAGTCATGTGGCATGGAGGCTAGATCCTCTGGGGGGTCATGATCTGTATTATTCTTGACCCCTGTGGTGTCACCACAGTGACCAGGGCTCAGAGGTAGTGGCGTGCTGGCCACAGGTTCCCCAGGAGGGGCCCGGAGGGTGAGCAGCAGCTCCGGTGGGAGGGGGGGTCCACTTGCTCCGTGCAGGGCAGGGAGGGAAAAGTCGGGGCAGTGGTGTCCTGTGCTGTGGCTGGGGGAAGAGAAGGCAAGGCTGGAGGTCAGGGTCTGTCCAGTGTGTGTTTGTTAGTGTGGAAATGAGGACTTCTTGGTTTTAGGGTGCCCAAGTGGCCCATTGTCTGTGGGCTTTGGGCCCCCCACTTTTTCTCCCCCTCCCCATTATTATTAGTATCATTATTACATGTCTTTAGCCTGCCTTAAGCTTCACCCTTTACTTCTCTCTGCTCCCTCTCCCACTCAGGCACCTTCAGTGGCTCCCCAGTGCCAGCATCTAAAAGTCTTAACTTCTCTGCTGGGCTGTCAAAGTTGCCCGTGGTCCAACCTGGAAAGAGAGTTTGCAGCCGGTCCTCTTATCCTTTGTCTCCTTCCGTTTGTCCTTTAGTGTCCCTCCTTCTCCCTTTCCCCCACCCTGTGTCCCAGCCAAGGGGGACTTGTAGGAGTTCTTTCCTCCATGCCTTGTTCACGTGATCATTTGCACCTGAAATGCCCTTTCCCCATCTCCACCTTTTAAAACCCCATCCACATACCAGGTGAGCTCCGGGCTCTGTACCAGGGGCTCTTCCCGCCCTCGGGGCTCTTAGAACGGTCCTGGGTGAGACGCCCAGCAGACAAAAGCAACCTATCCTGGAGGCCTGGCCTAGGTGTCCCCTCCTCTGTGGACCCTACCCGGGACCCCCGAGTGCTCTCTGCATTCACAGCCCCTGGCACCTCCATCCGGCCATAGAGGCAGCGTGGCGTGCTGGGCAAGGTGGGCATTGGAGGCAGGCGGACCCCGGGGTCTGTCACTTAGCAGCTGTGCTGTCTTGGATCTCACAGGATTGCCGCGAAGACGGCTGGACATGAGGGCACTCATCTCTGCCTCCAGCAGGTCCCAGGGAGAGGAAGGGATAAAATAGTGTGCCTGGTACACAGTGAGCATCCAAAGAAACCTCAGCAACTGCTGCTTCTGCTTCTGCCATTCCTTCTCTTACGAGCTGTTCGACTTTGGGCAATGGCTTGATCTCTCTGAGCCCATGTGCCCCAAAGACCTGTCATGAAGACTAAATAAAATGTACGTAAAGCACCCAGGTCGGTGATGCATAGTAGGTGCTCTGCAAACCCTACTTTCCTTCCCTCCCGTGTACCTCTGGGTGTCAGCCGAGATGGGGGCCTGGAGTTGTGGAGGCAGGGATGTGGAGGGGTTGTCAGGCAGAACCTCGGTGGAAACAGCCTGCGTGTCCATCCATCGGATAAACACGGTGTGCTGGGCTCACGCAGTGGATTAGTATGCAGCCTGGAAAAGCAAGGCAGCTCTGCCACATGCGGCCACATGAGTGAATCCTGAGGACATGACACCAAGTGTGACAGTTGCTGGGGCAGCTCTAACAACATACCGCACGCTGGGTGGCTCACACCATGAATTCATCTTCGCCCGCTTCTGGGGGCGGGAACTCCAAGTCCAGGCGTTGGCACTTCCCATTTCCTCTGAGGCGGATTCTTGTGTCCTCACGTGGTCCTTGCTTTGTGCATGTTCCCCTAGTGACTCTCTGTGGGTCCTAGCCTCTTCCTATAAGGACACCTGCCAGATTGGATTAGGGCCTGCAGATGGCCTCGTTGTAACTCCATCACCTCTTTCAATACAGTTACGTTCTGACGTACTGGGGATTAGGACTTGCAACGTGGGAATTTGGGGGGATAGAACTCAGCCCAGAACACGAAGGAAATAAGACAGACTCAAAATGCTGTGTGATTCCTCTTATGCGAGGTGCCTAGAACAGGTAAATTCATAGACACAGGAGGTAGCTTAGAGATCCCCAGGGGCTGGGAGGAAAGGGGGACGGGGTTCTTGTTTAAAGGATGTGGGGTTTCTTGTTTGGAAAGGTGACAAGGTTCTGGAAATGGGTAGGAGTGATGGTTGTACAGCAGTGTGAATGCACTTACCTGCCATTGAAATGTACTCTTAGAAATGGTTAAAATGGTAAATTTTATGTTGTATGCATTTTACCACAATAATAATAATAGAAAGGACTAGCTAGTGATAGGAAAAAAAAAAAACCTTCTGCTCAGGATTGTATGAAATGCTAGAGTCAGAGAGACTTGAGTCGTTCTCAGTTTTGGCTGGGGCAAGGTGGTCCTGTCCAGCCCCAGGGTCAGGCGGACGTGGGGAGCTCCTCAGAAGAGCTGGGCAAGTTTAGGAGCCCGGGGTTTGATGTTATCGGGGCCGACAACTTGAGGCCCTGAGGATGGGAGTGTCACCCAGTTGGGGACCAGGTCCCATCGCTTGCACACTGGTGAGGTGATGGGGGCCATGCCAGGTGGGTGCCTGGGTTTCCTCTTGCTCTGCAAAGAGCATTGCCTGGAGCCCACAGACCAAGATTTCACCTGCAGCGTGCTCCTTCCCAGCTGATTGACCTGCGGCAAGTGTCATGATCTCTTCGAGCCTCCGTTTTTTTTATCTGTAAAACGGAAACAATATTACTGACTCTGCAGGATCGGAAGGGCTCAGAGAGACAGGCATATGGCAGGATTGGCCCCAGCACCTGGCGCGTAGAAGGTTCTCAGCGGTGGCGGTGATTTTGACCACTGGTAGTTGCAGGCGCCTCCCTTCCTCGGGTCCGAGTGTCCTGCATCTTCCCACAAGTGCTTATTGTGCAGCTACTATGTGCTGGGACCAATGTGATGAACAAGACGTATTCTCTGCCCGCAGGGCCCTTGATTTCTAGCAGGGGAAACAGATTACTGACAAGGAAACAGACACCTGTTTAGTTGCAAATTGCAATTAGGTCTGTGAAGGAAGAGATAAGAATGCAGGAGAAACAGTGTGTGTGTGTGTATGAGTGACTTAAGGGAGTCAGGGAGGGCCTCTCTGTGGTGGTGGCATTGAAGCCAAGCCAGAAGGCTGGGAGGGAACAGCATATGCAGAGGCCCTGAGGAAGAACAGAGCTAGGTGTGCTCGAAGGACTGAGAAGAGCCCACCCTTATGTGTGGCTTTAGGTCCTGGACAAGGGATGGACACGGAGTGCTGGTGGAGAGAAGTACAGGGCCCAGGTCACGCAGGGAGCCCTTGCCTGGCTGGCTGCAGTCTGGTGCATTCAACCTCATGACCTGGGGGAGTCTCCAAGGGTGTGTCCCGTTGTTGGCATTGTGTCCAGGGACCTTTGAAATTCAGAAGATGTTAGTGGGTGGGGGACTGATGAATGCCAGGCATTGGTAACTCACCCCCCAGCTGCGCCCCCAGCTCTCTCCCTTGCAGGCTCCAGAGCCAGATTTGCCCCTCCGCAGTGGCCTTGGACAAGTCATCACCTTTTCTGTGCCTTCCTTTCTTCATCTGTGAAATGGGGATAAGAAGTCTCTGCCCCAAGCATTTTGAGAGCTTAGGACAGTAGCGGACTGAAAGCCACATTCCAGGGGCTGTTGCCCTGGTCGTTGGATAGAGCTGTAGGGACACTAGCATTTACGAGAGCATCAGCATGGCCGAGAGGGCAGGAGCGCATCTCCGTCGGGAGCCGGCCTGCTGGGTTCACATCATCGGATGACTTATCGACCTCCCCAACGCCTCGGCCTCCTGGGCCATAAAACGGGGTGTTGAGGGTTGTTGTAGGGATGAAATGAGGGAACTTAGGCTGAGTGGCATAGGGCAAGTGTGACGGGGGCACCTGCCATTGCTTCTACTTTGACTGTTGCGTTTTTCCAAGGGCAGAGACTGAGCATCAGGCCTGCTCAGCCCGCACCATGTGGATGGATTTATGGAGATACACCAGGGGAGGAGGCTTACCTGAGGCTGACCTCCTGGGCCCGAGCCCTGGAATCCCGCACTGCCAGTGCCCGGGAAGCCAGTCTATGACAGGGCTGGGACCCAGAGCCCCTGCAGACACCCCAGAGTCTGCCCCCTCTGCGGAGAGAGGGTTCCTAGCTCGGGTCCCTATGGGGCAGTGGGAGTGGTCACTGCTGACACCGGGAGTGTGGGGCCGTAGGGCACGGGCCACAGAGTGGCAGGGGGCCCTGGCTCTCCCTGGCACATTCCAGGCTCCTGAGAGGGTGGCCAGGGGCCAGGGTGCCGGAGGGAAGGAGAGAGCCTTTTAAGGAAACATTTCTCTGCTTACAAAAAAAAAGAGAGACAAGAGACATTGAAACACACAACAAAGTTAGTGGGCTGGCCGGCCGGCTGGCCTGGAATGCACAGCTGGGGGTGGTGGGTGGAGGAGCTGCTAGGGGGCAGCAGGCCCCGAGGGGCGCCCAGACCGCAGGCCCTGCGGCCGGGGGTCCACCGCTCCTCTGCAGAGCTCAGGCCTTAGGGGCAGCTCTGCCTCAGGGGAACAGGGAAGCGACCTGGGGTCGGGACACCTGGACTCCCGTTCTTTCCACCACCGCCTTAGGGTGGTTCTGGAAGGGAGGCCCTCCCACTGTTTCAGAGGACACTGTCCATTCTGCCCCTGCTTTAAATGGATCCATAACCTCTCCCCGACCCCCTCAATCCCCAGACCCCGAATGGAGACTGGAAACCCCCTCGTGTCACGGCGTGGGAGACAGTGGCTGTGGATGGGACTTGCCCGGGTCTGGAGGCCGTGGCCGGAGTCTGCAGCATCCGTCCCCCTGCAGCATGGTCCTCAGGTTCCCAGCCCCACCCGAGCCCCAGCTCCAGCTCTCAAGGAAGGAGTGGAGCAGGGTGCTGCCCTGTGGATTGCACCTGCTCCCACCCAGGGCCCAAGGGACCCATAAATGATAGAGTGGTGGCAGACACTGGGAACCTGGCCCCGTGAGGTTGAAACGTATAGCCCCTGAATGGGGTTAGGGACAGGAGGGGACAGGGAGGAGGCCGCTGCTGGATGCAGGACTCCTGCCTCACAGGTGCCTGGGGGAGCAGTAGTGACCCCCGTGGCTGAGACCTTGTCCAGTGGGCAGGGCAGGCAGAGAACCCTGCAGGCCACAGCCACCTCTGGGACCTTCCCTTCCTTCCCAGTCTGTTCTCCTGGCATCCTCCACCCCACCCTAGGCTCTGTCTGCCCCAGAAACTTCTAAAACAGTCACTCATGGCTCCATGCTTGTGTGTACCAAGAACCCTGAACTTGGGGGAGCATTTGTCCCCATGTTTCCTCGTTCTCTTGAACATAAGGGAGGAGTTTCCCTTCACATTTCATTTTGGGAATCAGAATGCCTAAGTTCAAATCTTCACCACTTATCCGCTCTGTGACCTTGGGCAAGGTGTTTAACCTCTCTGTGCCCCCCCTGCACCTCAACCAAAGATGTAATAGTACCTACCTTATTGGGTTGTTGAAAGATTAAATAAGTTAATATGGGTCTAGCATAGATAATAATGCCTGTCATTCCTATAGTCCGTATTCAATGAATGTTAGCTATTGTTCCTTTCTTTTGGCCTCATGTATGACTCTCTCAATAGTCTCGGAGTAATGGTGAGTACAGGGCGATAGATACTGAGACTCAACTCAGGCTTCTTTGCTGGAGAATGAGTTGGGGCAGGAAGCCCGTAATGGGACTGGATCGAGAACCCAGGGATGCTAAACACCCAGCTTCTCTGCCCCTTCCAGAGCTCAGGGCACACCATCACGTGAGTCTTGTCCCCTTCTGGGCTGGTGTGTCAAGTCTGGGGATCCCTTTGGCTGGTTGGAGGACAGAACTGGGTCTGGTGGAGAGAGGGCCCGGCTGAGGGTGGCTTCTTGTGAGCAGCCAGCTCTACCCGAGCCTGGAGGCTGTCGCCATCACTGCTCTGCTGGGGTGGTGGCCGGAGCAGGGGTTGCCCACTTTTTGAGGAGGCAGCAGCCCCCTCTTCAGCGATCTGGGGCTTGTGCCCACACACCCTTATGCCCGAGGGAGAGCCTCCTCCTAGTCCCCTCCGTGGGCCCCTTGGGTTGGGAATTGGAGCCAAGATTGAGGTATGAGCTCCAAGAAAAACGTGTCCCAGCTAGAAAAAAAGAACACACTGAGTCTCTGATAAAGGGCCCTGCTAATTGTCAGGGTAGTGGTTTGGCTGCCTGGCCTGGATGGGGGATGTTATCTCAGGGGAGGGAGAAATGCAGCCCTCCCTCCCCCCTCCCTCTGTCTGGAGGCCCGCGTGCCAGTCCCCACCCTCCATCAGAGAGGAAGATGAGGATGGTGTTAAGAATAAAAGCTTGCCCATAGAGAGCGTGCTTTCGCCCCTCAAGGCTTTCTTTGGAAGAACTGGCAGGGGCCTTTCACCATCCTGCTTCCCACATGCTGTGGGGACCCTAGACTCTGTCTGCATCTTTGGGTGAGATGTCCTGGCATTGGGGAGAACCTCCTTTCTCAGAGGTCTCAAACATGTTTTTAAAAAATGTAAAACAAATCTTAGCATATTGTAGAACATTTAGAACATAGAGCAGAGAAAAAAAAAAAATCCTTCTTCTTATTACCTTAACCCACTGCTATTAAAAAAATCCCGGTGCACTGACCTCCAGTCTTCTGCATATTTTTCTACAGAATTAAAAAATTGTGTGATATACGGGGCGCCTGGGTGGCTCAGTCGGTTAAGCTTCCAACTCTTGGTTTCAGCTCAGGTCATGATCTCAGGGTCATGAGATCGAGTCCCGCATCGGGCTCTGCGCTCAGCACAGCGTCTGCTTGAGATTCTCTTTCTCCCTTTCCTTGTGCCCCTTCCTACCATGAGCATGTGTGCGCGCACTCTGTATCAAGTAAATAAATAAAATCTTAAAATCTTTTGCCTTCTGCCACACCCCCTCTACCCAGTGTTATTGCCCGAGAGATCCCCCACATGGCTGCAGAGTCTTCCAGTGACCTCTCCAGCTGGTGATGGTCAGTGTGTTGGGCTCACGGAAGGGGTGTCTAGCATGGAGGTGGGGTCGTGGAATGGTCTCAGGAGGCCCTGGTTTTCTGTGGGGATGAAAGATGCTAACCTTGCCCCTTTCTCTGTTCCCTCCCACAGGTGGCTGCCCCCTGCCTTCCTCCATCCAGCCATGAATTGGTGGTGAGTGACAGTCCCTTCCCTACCCTGCTGGTCTCTTTCCCCTCTTTCTTCAGCTCTTTCATTATTGCTGCCTCTAGACCTAAGCATGCTGCTAGCCCTGGAGGGTGCTGGGCCATTAGGTAAGGAGGAGGAGGGGGACACTTCCTGAGGCTGAAGCTGGACTGGGAGGAAATGAGTCATGAGGTCCCTTCTGATGAGATGCAGGGCCTCCTATTTCAATTTGAGACTGAAGTCCTTGGAAAAACCCATAAAAGGGCATCTTGCATGCCTCTGGGCCTGGCCAGTGCCTCTTGCTCTGGGCTTCCAGGACCAGGGGACGGCACCTTCTACCTGCCAGGACCAGATACCCTTTGGCTGGAGGACAGGGAACGGATAGCCGGACCCACAGAGTTCGCCCGCCTGGGCAGTGGCTCACATTCAGGTGGTCCGTTGCACCTCCAAGCCCCTTGGCTGACTCTGCTTTTCTGCTCTGTCTCCATGTCTCCCACCCCTGCCTCCCCCAGCAGGCTTCCAGAAAAGTGTGGATAGGGGCAGGACGCCTATGAGTTGTGGGCTGTCGGGAGAGGGGCCTGTTCCAGACGGATCCCAGCTGGGCTGATTTGGAACACTGGGAACTTTTCCTCCCGGCCCTCTCAGGGCCTTCTCACCCTCCCAAGGCCCCCCCTGCTCCCCAGCCCAGCGCTGGAGGGAGGCAGGGCCCTGGAGGCTGGAGGGGAGGGGTCTGCATGAGTACAGGTGCATCCGTGTGTGTTTGTGGGGGGCGGGAGGGGTGTCCTATGGGCACAATCTGATTTGCTGCTACAGAGGAGCCTCTGATGACACTCGTGTGGGTGGGAGTCTGGGGGAGGGGGCCAGGATGCCCTGGCAGTTTCAGGCGTCTGCACACTCGCTCAACCTGGATACTGGAATCTCTGTCAGGCCACCTGGTCTCTTCTTTCCCTCCAACACCCATTTGCCCAGTGACAATGGACAAGTCCCACACTCTTTCTGGACCCCAGTTTCCCTTACTGTCAAGGAGAGGGGTTGCTCCAGATGCTCCCAAGGCCTTCTCGGTGCTGAGAAGTGTCCCCTCCACCGAGGGTTGTTGCTGGAATGAAATAAAGTTTGTAAAAGTGCTCGTGACTCAGCCACCTTGGGCCCACGGCCGTGTCCCTGGCCTCTGCAGCCCTGGCCCAGGCCCTGCCAAGCTATTTCTGTTCCTCGCAGAGGCCCCTCCTCCCTGGTCTCACTGGGCTCAGACCCTTCTGGGCCTCAGCTCTGCCCGGCTATGCCGCTCCAGATGTGACGTGTTTTTTGCACAGAGCCCAGTCGCAAGGTCATCTGACAACAGAGGGGGTGGGTGGGGTGAGGCTGGGGTGCTGGCCTGGTTTGCAACTGCCGGTAAGAAGTCACTCTGGGATTGTGGAGGGTCATCATGGTGGGCGGGCGGGGTGGGGGTGGGGGAAGCGGGGAGCATAAGTCTCATCATTTCAACCCAACTGCCACCTCGCCTCTGAGAACAGAATGTCCTTGGCTGCTCTAGGATAGCTGGGGGGTCTGGGGTTTAAGGATCTCCAGGCAGAAGGCAGATTCCTGGCCACTTGGAGTCTTGTGAGCTTTGTTTATGTGAGGAAGGGTCAGGGGTTGGAACAAAAGGGAAGAGGTTGGCATTCCAGCTGGAAGGATTGCAGTTAGATACCTGAAGGAACTCCTACCTGAGTGAGGCTGTGGAATCTTCCCGTCCCTGTGATGTGCCCCACCTGTGCAGGAGGCTCTGACCTTCCTGGAGGCTGGGTCAGCCACCTGATGGTGGAATGGTTGACACACCAGATTGTGCTCCCTGAGGCTTCCCACCTAAATCAGAACCCCCCCTCCGCAACCGCCGTGGTCAAGAGTGAGGGGGTTAGACTCCCTCCCTTTGGATCCTGGCCCCCAGTCTCCTCTGTGTGACCTTGGACACATTGCTTAACCTCTCTGAACCTCAGTTTCCCCCTCTGCAGATTGGGAGCTTGTAACAGCAGCTACCCTATAAAGTGGTTAGGGAGAATAAAAAGGAAATGAGTGTATTTTTTTTAAAGATTTTATTTATTTGAGAGAGAGAGAGAGAGCGCACATGAGAGCGCACAAGTAGGGAGGAGGGGGAGAGGGAGAAGCAGACTCCCTGCTGAGCAGGGAGCCCACATGGCCCAGACAGAGACAGCACCCCCACATCTAGCCCCACCCCTACCTAAGCCCAGGACAAAACCTTTGGCTTTTTTTTTTTTTTTTTTAAGATTTTATTTGTGAGAGAGCAAGAGGGAGAGGGAGAAGCAGACTCCCCACTGAGCAGGGAGCCGGATGCAGGGCTTGATCCCAGGGTCTCGGGATCATGACCTGAGCCGAAGGCAGATGTTTACCCCACTGAGCCACCCAGGCGCCCTGTGAATGTATTTATTTAATCCGTATTCAGGGCCCTCCAGGGCCTGCCCACCTGATTTGGGGTAAAAGTCCAGGTTCTTGCACTGGCCTGTACCACCCTACAGGATGGCTTTGCACTCTGGAACATCTCCTAGAAGCTCTCTCCGCCACTCACTCGGCGTCAGATACCTGGTCTTCTTGCTGCTCCTTGAACACAGCAGGCCTGATGCTCCTTCAGGACCGCTGTTGTTTGTGTTCCTCCCGGCCAGGAGCCCATTCCCACGGATCCCTGCGAGGCAAGGCTCTTTCCCTCCCACAGGTGTTCACGCAAGTGTGAGATTTCCCTTCCCCCAGCAAGCAGCCCTATCTCCCCTCCCTGCTCTCCCGGTCCCTCCATGGCTCACAACCTGGTACACGGTGTGTGTCTCATTTACAGGGCTCCCCCCGTACCAGCACGTCAGCCTGTGTGGACAGGGATTTTTATCTGTTGTGCTCACTGCTGTATCCCTACCCTCTGGCACATAGTAGGCTGTCACCTACTATGTGCCGGAGGGTAGGGATATAGCAGTGGAAGAAAGGCGTTCAGCTGGATGCCCGGTGCGGATTAGGGGCTCAGCAAGCGGGACTGCTGTGGCCCCTGTTGCCCCACTTGCCCATGTACGGGGGTCTGTCTATTCAAGGGGCAGGGGTGGGCCTGGGCCGGAAGCTCTGCTGTCGTCCCCAGGGAGTGGGAAAGCGGCCCAGGGGAAACCGGGAGAAAGTTTGGCTTCCCCCAGAGAGCACTCAGCACCTGTTTCCTCAAGGCAGGCGAGGCAAGTGCTTTGAGCAGGTTCACAAGAGGGAGGAAAGGGCGGGTTGTATTTTTCCTTCCTTTTCCATTTGCTGCCTCCCTTCAGCCTCGGCAGAGCTGGTCTCTGGTCTCCCTGCTCCCTTCTCTTGTGCCTCACACAGTGTGTGCCTGTCTGTTGCAGTTTCTCCAGGTCTCAGGGGGGTTCCCAGCTGTCCCTCTGGCCTTCTTACCCATCTTGCTTCGATCTTACCCCCCTGGGATCGGGAGTCCGAGTTCTGGGCACAGGATTTCTGCATGGCGTGTGCCTGCCAGTCACATTCTCCAGCTTGTGCCAGGCCAGCCAGGGCAAAGTGGCTTAATCTTCAACCCGTGTTTTCATCTTACTCAACAGATGTTGCCGAAGGCCTCGGGTAGAAGGGTCCTAGGGTCACCTCCCTCCTGTGGGGTCCCCCAGTGGGGGCAGGATGAAGAGGGGAGAGGGCTTGTTTGCCACGGACACTCCTGATCCTTGGAAATTGCTGAAGCAGCTTTTCTCAACTTCTGAAAAATAAAGAGTCAAAAGGAATTTCCCGAGGGTGATAGCCAAGTGGAGTGGCCGCCGAGGTCGGCTGGATGGTGAGCCCTCCTGCACACACAGCCTGGCACCCAGGAGACTTGCGCTGGGGACAGAAGGGGGTGCAAGTGCTTCTCCTCACGCAGACCAGCCCCTTGGCAGGTGCTCAGAATGTCACTGTGGGGTGAACTGGAGGTCGGGTGGGGAGTTTGTGAGGGCAGGAGGGAAGAGGTGAATGGGACAATGGGAATGCCAGGCCAGATTCATCCATAATAGCAATCAGAGCAATGGGGAGACGTTAACCCTTGTATGGAACTTTCTTTCCACCAAACATGGTTCGGAAAGCTTTGTAAAAATAAACTCATTTATTCTGCAGGACAACACAGCAAGAGAGATGCTGTGATTATCCCAATATTGCAGATGAGGAACTGAGGCCTCAGGCCCCAGAGATATTCAGAGAGGGAGCTGGGATTTTGACTCAGTAGTCCAGCACTGCTGTCCACCCTCTGACCATCAGTCTTGACAAACGTTATTCACTTGCATGACACCTGCAGTTTTCAAAGCCTTTCCCCTGACATCGGGCCATGGGGAACCCACAGTGGATTGTGTGAAAGTCTGGGCACATGTGAGAGCCACCTGGGTAGGCGGAGGAACAATGTGGGGCTCAGAAAGTCTAGGTGATCTGTTCATGGTCCCACAGTAGTGGGGGGGTGGGTGGTGGTGTGCTGAGTCAGGAGTGGGGTTTTAGATTCCTGGTTCTGCTTTCTCCCCAGGATCCCCTAGATGCTTGCTGCTGATGTGAATACTGGATGCAGCCAGGTGGACTTTTCTAGGATTTCCTCTCCTTTCCTTTCCTTCCTTTCTCCCTCCCTCCCTCCCTTCCTTCATTTATTTGAAGTAGAGTCGACCCACAATGTTACATTAGTTTCATGTGTTGGGATTTCTTTTTCTAAACAGCACCAACCACAAGTGTACCTAGCTAGCTTAGGGCCTGGGATTTAGAGGAGGGTCCTGAGCACCCACCTTGTACACACTGCTGTTTTAATGCTGGGGCTGCAAAGTTCCTTTCTGCCACAGTGCCAGGCCTTCTAGAAGGTGAGTGGGGATGGCATGGAGCCACAGGAAAGAGAGGACTTTAGACACCATTTGGTCCAGTCCTGCTCTGTTTCAGGTGAAATGGAGGCCCTGAAAAATTTTTTTTGACTTGAGTGTTTTTTTATTGTGGTAAAATACACATAACATAAAATTAACCATCTTAGCCATTTTCGAATGCACAGTCATGGTATTAAGTTCATTTCTGTCCTTGTACAAACGTCACCCATCCTACTCCAGAACTCTTGTCATCTTGTAAAACAAAACTCTACCCATTTAACAAGAGCTCTGCCCTCCCCTTCCCCAGTCCCTGCCAACCACCATTCTCTTTGTATCTCTCTGAATTTGACCACTTAAGTGCCTCATGTGAGTGAACTCATATGATATGTGTCCTTTTGTGACTGGCTTGTTTCACTTAGCACTGATGTACTCAAGACTCCCTGTGCTGTAGTGTGTGTCAGAATGTCCTTCCTTTCAAGGCTGAATAATATTCCATTGTATGTCTGTGTCACAGTTTGCTTACCCATTCATCTGTCAGTGGACATTTGAGCTACTTCTAGATTTTAGCTCTTGTGAATAATGCTGTTTTCTTGAGAGCAGGCATTCTCCTGGGCTTGGGGTGGTGGTCCTGAGATTTTCAGAAGACTTTCCCAAGGTGCCCGAGTGTCAGATCTGAGGCAAGAAGGCACCACACTGCCTCATGGAGGAGGAGGATGATGTGATGTTCCGGAAAAGTGTGCAGAGCCCTCAGCCCTGATGATGCCATCTTGCCCTCCATCAAGGAGAATGACTAGCAGTCGCTTTAGTTTGAGCTCCAGGCTCTGATGAAATTTCATCTTCTGGCCATGAGTGCCATGAGCAGCCATCTTGGAAGATTCTAGAAAGCGGAGCAATGTCAGGAGAGATGAGCCCGATAGAGGCTTGGTTTTCAAAGGAGAGACCAAACTGGGCATTACATTCCAAAGAAGATTCTCAGAGTGGTGAGGGTGCTGAAGATCTCCTTTCGTGCAACAGGGCTGTGCGGTCTGGAGAGGGAAAATATGGAGCAGGCGCAGACTGGGAGTGAGAACATGGGGAAGGACAGATTTGCTATTGCTCTCCAGAGTAGAACCTAGTATGGAGGTTCTTACAAAGAGGAGGAAGGAGACATAGATGTAAAGAAGAGCTTTCTAACATCTAAAATGGCCTGTCAGGGGAGGGGAGGTGGTGTTGCTGTCTGTTGCTGGAACCCATACTCACCAGCACCTACTAGGTGTAAGGTGGGTGCTGATGGCAAGTTCTTTCTCTGGGGAGGGCCTGGTGGAAGTCCCGCCCTTAGACTGGGCTGTGAAGGGACATGGCTCCTGGAGGTCAAGGCATCCATGAATGTGCTGACCACCATCCCGGGAGAGACCCAAGTCAGGTGAAGAGAAGCCCTTGGGAGCCATGTTCAGTGGGGGAGAAAGAGAGGAGTATGAGATGGAAACTGATCAGTGCCCGCCTGGGGGCTTCTCACCAGAGGTGGCCTTGGGGGCCAGGGAAAGAAGCAATCAGTTTGTGCTGTGGTGGCTGAGGAAGTCTGTCTCCTGTTTCAGGTCTAGTTTAAGATTTGAGCAAATGGAAGAGAGGAGAGGAGGAGGATGGAGAGCTGAAACAGAGAGGGGGCAGGGCCTTCATATGAGTTCCTGAGCCCGTTGCGAGCCAGGGCAAACCCAGGGTAAATATTTTTGGCCAGTCTGCCCTTGCTGGAGGAGGGGGGTGGAGGGGGTGGGGGCCAGGCGATTCTGTGTCATTTTGGTTGGTGGCCCTGGCTGGGTGTGCTGATGGAACTGATGAGTGCAGGAATGGAAAGAGCGTGAACATGGCATGTGTGGAGGAAGGGGCCAGATAAGGGAGGAGTACACACGCCTGGCAGGGGAACTTGAACTTGATGAGCCAAGCAGTAGGGCCATTATGGGTTCTTGAGTGGGGAAGTGACCCAGAGCAGGATCTGAGAGAGTCTGCTGCCAGCTGTGGGGTGCGGCTGGGTGGTGAGGGGGCTGTGGGAGGAGTGCTGGGCGCAGGTGCTCAGCTGGAGTAGAGAGAACGCGGACAAGAGTGGCCAGAGGGGCACAGAGGAAGCGCCTAGGGAAGCCCAGACTCCCAGTGCCCTGGGAAGGGGAGAATGGCATCCGGTGTGGAGCAGGGGCAGGAGGGGGCTGGGTGAGTGCCCGCCACCCCTGTCGTTGTCCCCTCTCTGCCAGGAACTGTGTGCCGGGTCCCTGGGGGTGAACTGGGGCCGGCCTGAGGACAGGAGTGGGCTTGCGCAGGCCCCTCCTTGGGGGGGGGGGGTGTGCAGGGAAAATCAGGCATCACATTTCATTTAATCACATCCAGCCTCTTCTTTTCCTCTGGGGGCCTAGGCTGCTCAAGAGAGGATGGAGCCCCTGGGGCGACTTTGCCCTGGTTCTTAATGGGGAACCAGGCCGCTGGCCTCCCTCTCACCCTGGCCAGGCCTGGCCCTGCGTGTTCTGCACCCTCTCTCCAGCCCCCTGCCCTCAGTGCTGATGCCCATCCCCAGGGGCTCTGCCTTCCCAGGTTGGTGGGAATTAACACGGGGAGGGGATGGGGGTGGTGGTAGGCGAGGGGCAAACACAGGCTTTGAGGTGCAGACCTGGACACTCGGTTTCTGCATCTGCCCAAAGGGGTTCAAAGTGCTACCTGAGTGGCGACGGCTCCGGGATATTTTGTCCTTGTGTGATTGTCCCCCTCCCGCTCCCACTCTGGGGACTGGGGGGTCTGTAATGTGCCCACCCAGCTCCGCGCCCTCTAAGTGCCCAGTAAATGGTGCTTCCCTGCTCTTCCCTCTTGCTTCCAGCCCCTCCCTTCATCTGCTTAGGGTTCTATTTCTGGAGCAAGTGAGCCTGGAATAACCTGCTGTGGGTCCCGGGGCTGAGGACGCTCCTCCAGCCCCCACCAGCCCTACCTGCTGGCTCCCCCCCAACTCTCTTCCCGTCCTGCTAGGCAGCACCACCTGTGATCTCACAGTGGGTTGCCATGGCGGGACATGTGACGTCATGGGGTCTTTTTGGCCTAAAAAACTGCCTGGATTCCAGGCCTCCCAGGGGGCAAGAGTGGGGAGGGCTGGAGCAGTGGAAGGAAGGAGGGTGTGAGGAATTTCTGGACAGAATGTTCCTCAGGAGGCTGAGTCTGCATTCTGCGCCAGACCCCTCCCCCGAGCCTGGGCTTGGGCATTTACCCCTCCCCCCCATGGCCCTTGCCTTGCCTTTTCCTTCCTCCACAACAGCGGCCCACAGATACATTTTTTCCCAGCCCACCGTCCCTGTAGGCCACCAACATGTCATACTGCACAAACCTCTGGGCATCATCCCAGCCACCCAGCCCCTCAAGCCCACACAGTTTGGGGTGGGTATGCATGCACAGAGGGGGCGTGCGTGTCTTTTTTTGGAAAAAAAAACTTGAGGAAAGGATGTGCAGTTTCCCTTATCCGCCCTGTGGTTCGCAACCCTTCACATTCGGGAAGTTCTCTCTGATGTCTGATCTCAGTGTCTCCTACTGCTTGCTGTCCATTTCCTCCTCTTCCTACGGCAGCGCACCGAAGGGGTCTCTTCTTCCTGAGGATCTGAGACAATTCGTCTCTAAGTCACAGAAAGCTTGTTCCCAATGGGAGGGCAGTTGACTGAGAGGAACTTTCAGTGAGTGAAGATCTTCGTCAGGGAGAGGAGAAAGAACATGACAGGGAGGGAGGGAGCCCGGTTCAAAGACCAGCTGGTCAACATCGGGCAAGTTACTGAACCTCTTGGACCTTCTGTCTCAACTGCAAAGTGGGGTCATGCTTACCTCGGCGGTTCCGAGGATTGATGGTCGTGGAAGAAGTAAAGAACTTGATATTATGCTCAGATCATTAGTACCTCATGAACAGTGATTGTTACTGCGTTGCCATTATGAAAGGCATCCCCAGAGCAGGGCAGGAAGAGTGGAACACTTGAGGAGGCCTGGCTCCCAGGGTTGTGTGGGTGCACCTCGTGCGAGCTGAGAGTGGATGCCTCCTGAAATTTCCTGCCCGAAGCACCTCACCCTCGTCCCTGCCTTGCTGCAGACTTCCAAGTTTGAGACCCCAGAGCAGAGTGAGTTGTGAAGCTCAAGGTCTGGCCGCCAAGTGGCACCAGGTCCAAACCCTGCCACCTGCTTGGAGTTGTCCTTCTGGGGGCAAGGAGGATTCTGGAAGACCCCTGGTGGGGCTGTGCATTGGCTGCCCTCAGCTTTGGAAAGCCTGGGGTCCTTAAGCTATAGGTTTTCTTGGGGAGCCTGGGTGGCTCAGTTGGGTAAGCGTCCGTCTTCAGCTCAGGTCATGACCTCCGGGTTCTGGGATCCAGCCCTGCGTCCGGCTCCCTGCTCAGTGGGGAGTCTGCTTCTCCCTCTCCCACTACCTCTTCCCTAGCTCTCTCCTCCTTGCTCTCTCACAGATAAATAAATAAAATCTTTAAAAAAAAAAAAAAGCCAAAGATTTTGTCCTGGGCTTAGGTAGGGGTGGGGCTAGATGTGGGGGTGCTGTCTCTACAACCTTCTGCGCTGAGCCTCAGGGGGAGGAAGAGGAGAGCCCACAGGGAGGTGTTCTGCTAACCCGGCCTGCAGGTTGGCTAGGGACTGGGGCGAGGGACAGAAAGGTGAGCTCAGCAGTGGGCCCTACAGGACCTGGGTGCCAACCCCGGTATTGCCATGGACCCCACTATGAGAGGCTGGGCGTCATACCTCTCTGTACCTTAGTTTCCACATCTGTGAAACAGGGAGGGAGGGAGATGGTGTCTGAAATCCTTCTCAGAGCTGGTGTTCTGAGGAGTGGTGTGCAAGGATGGGGTGTGTCCTGGCCCAAATCCAAGCAAAGATGGAGGTTCGAGACCTCGGCTCCACAAGGTCTGGGGGATGCTGCATTGTAAGTAGTGAGCATGGTCAGGGGGCCGGGGAAGAGTGAAGGGCTCTCTTGGTTAGCTCACTCACTTGATATTTGCTGAGGGCCTACAGTGTACCAGGCCCTTAACCTATAGCTTAAGGACCCCAGGCTTTCCAAAGCTGAGGGCAGCCAATGCATAGGCTGAGGGCCTATGGGAACTTATGTGCTAGCAGGGAAGGAAGACCTTAAGTGAGATCAGGAAGTAAAATGCATAGTGTGTTGGAGAGTGAGGGGCTCTAAGAAGAAAAATAAACCATGCAACAGGGAGAAAATATGTGTTTGGGTGTGCCCAAGGTGGGCTAACAGCCCAGGCTGAGTGGGGCTCTCTGGCCGTTGGCTCTGGCTCAGCCACGTCAGGACCCACAGCTCCGGTGCTCTGGGAGCTTCCCTATAGCATCGCTGGGGGCCTGGGGCAGGGGCAGCGTCAGTGGGAGCCTGCCCTCATGCTACCTGTCCCTTGCCTTTTTCATTCCCAGTAGCCCCATCCCTGGCGGCACCTAGGAAACGGAGAAGCAGGTCTTCAATCCTGGGAGGACCGGGATGGAGGAGAGGGCTGGGGAGCTCGGCATGCATGTTGGGCTGTGTTTGCAAATACTGCAGGGGGGACACTGGGGGGACACTGGGTGTTTAACTCCAGAGGGGCTTTTGGAAATTTTTGCCTTCTCAGGGAGCCCCTGGAAGTATGTTGAACGCATCTGCTGACTGGCCCTGTGGCTGGCCTCTAGCCTGGCCCGGGGAAGGGGTGGGGACAGAGGGGCTGGTGCTCAGTTGATTGCTGGCCAGGAGGGAAGTTTCTCTTGCAGTGCTGAGGCCTGTGCTTTCTAATATTGACTCATCTCCCTGGTTTGCATCGTGCCAGACTGGGGAGGGGTGGAGCAGGAGGGTCAATGTGGGGTAGGGTGGGCCTTGGGAGTGTGCAGGGTAGAGATGAGAAATAACAGCTAACATTTACTGAGAGCTCTCTAAGTGCCAGGCCCTGTTCTAAGTGCTTAATGTGCTCCGTCTCATTTGGTGCTCACGAAAAAGCGCTCTGCAGGCCTGGTGAGGAGCAGCAAGGACAAAGTGACCTGTTCGAGGTCACACAGTTAGTAGTAGAGCGAGTCAGGACATGGCCCTGGCGGTCGACGGCTGACGCTGTTAGCTTAAACCTGTGGTTTTCGAAGTGTCATCCCCAGGGCCAGAAACCTTTGAGAAATGGACGTTCTTGGGTCCCACTGTAGGGCCCCTGGATTAGACCCTCTGGGCAGGGCCTGTCCCTTGTGTGCCCATAGCCCTCCAGGTGACTCTGAGGGCTGTGCGAGACTGCCAGCCCACATTCTGTTCTGCCCAGAGTCTGGGCTTCTTAGGAGGCTTTCCCTAGAGCAGGACAAGGGGCTCTTTAGGGCCTGTCATGGGCCTGGGGCAGGTGCTTTGCCTCCATCTTCTCTGTCCCACCCCATTTCTGTCCTTTCTGACCGCCCCCCATCTAGGCAGGCTGGTTAAGAGTGAGGGCTTTGGCGTTGACAGATCTGGATTCAAATTGCAGTTCTGTAGTGTAGACTCAGCATATAGAAGATCCCTGTGATCTGCCCTCCTGGAGTGCTCCTCCTCGCCTGGAGGCTGGAGCAGCCCAGAGAGGATGCGCCTGGGCTTTCCCGCCTAGCCATGGTCTCCACAGGAGAGTTGCAGAGCCTTGGACCAGAAGGGAGAGGTGGGGGTCAGGGGTCAGCGCTGCCAAGGACTCCCCTGGTTGGGGCTGGTGGCTTTTGGAGGCTGAGGGGAGAACCTGGCCCAGATTAGCAGGCAGCTCCTGAAGCTGAGCCTGGGTCAGGGGTCCCTGCCTGGTGGCCTGTGGCTCGGGAGTGGGGGCTGGGAGGGGGCTGGGGGAGGACTGGGGTTGGGCTGGGAGGGAGTGGAATATGGCATCTTTACTTCTCCAGAGCCTGCTCGGGCTCCAGGTGGGCTGACCTGGGGGCTGGGAGGGCCCAGCTGACTTGCCTTCCCATCTCCTACTCTGTTCCTGGGCCCTGTCCTCCCTCAGCCATCTAAGTTGCCTTGGCTACTTAGGAAGTTTCATCCCCTGGAAAGAAGTTCTGGCCTTAGCCTCCCATTCTCCAGGCCACTGGGGTAAAGGAGTCCCGGCCATTTCCTGGAAGAGCACCGCTACCTTGATCTCTGCCGGCTTTCTTACTCCATGCCCAGCTTGGTCCCGTTCCCCTCCCTGATGCCAGAACCTCTCAGAGGCCATTCTGTCCATTCCCCTGTCTTCCTCAGGGCTGAGGAGCTCACCAGCAAGGGGTTAGGGTGGGCATTTCCTATTCTGAGACACTGTATCCTAAGCTGGTCTCTGCTCATCCTGGCAAAGGCTTGCTTCCTCACCTTCACGGTCAAGCTCATGTCCTTCTGCGAGATTCAGGGGCCCCTGGAACCACTTCACTGTGTCGGGAACAGAGCCCTAGGGACTGGAGGCAGGAGGTGGACCTGGAGTGGGAAGTTTCTCTCGTGTTATGGGGGAGTCCAAGGAGCCTTTCAGGATGCCTTTAGTAGGAAGCACATCTGTTGGTCCTGGCTGGGAAAGGGTGGCACTGGCCCGAGGGACAGGCTCAGTCCACAAGTGTTCATTGGTGGCCTTCTACACATCCTTCCCAGTCCCTGGCGTGAGGGATATGGTAGCAGAGCTGCTTATAACGCTGCTTTGAATCTGTTTAGGAGGCAGGTGGGATAAGACTCATAAAACAATATTGGGGAACAAGACATATTCCCATGATGAGATTATTTATACCCTAAGAACCAGATACGTAGCCCAGAGGGCAGGCTTATTGGAGTTCCAAGGTGGGAGGGAGTCCTCCTTGCTGGGTGTCCAGGAAGGGCCTTGTGGGGGAGGAGAGCTTGTTGGAAAAGAGCATGGGTAGGAGAGCCGTTCCAGGCAAAGGCCTGGATGCGTGAATAAGGAAGGGGATCTAGGCGACAGGTCTGGATGGGGCCGAGTTTTGGGGTATGGACACAGGTCTGCGAGTGGGCGGGGCTAATGGTGGAGGGCCTTGAAAGCCTACCGGAGTTAAGACTCTGGCAGGCGTCATCCTGGGCTGTAGTGATTTCACACAAAGAGTGTGAAGCACAGAGTCCCAGGATGGGGTACAAATCCTGTTGTCGCCAGTGGTAGTCGATGACTTTGGACCACTCATTTAACTTCTCCTTTTCTGTGAAGTGGGGCTCACAGGTACTAATGGGATCCACGTACTGGGTTCTTGTCATGAATAATGAGCTGGTGCAGGTGAAGAAGTCTGGCCCTTAGGAACAGGTGTGACTTTTACCTGCTCTGTGTCCCTTTTTGAGGGGTCAGCGCTCAGTCAGAGGCCTTGCTGGGGCTTGTCGAGCTGCGTGGTTCTAGTACCAGTAGGATTGTTTTTTGTTTTCCAAACCTGGCTTCCCGAGCTTGGGGCTAGCCAGGTTAAGTCTGAGCCTTGGGTTGGCGCCATGGGCCCTGCCTCAGGGGGCATTCTGCCCCGTCGTGGCCACCAGCCCTGGGGGAGCCAATCCATGGCTGTTCGCCCTGAGGCCTCACACTGTTTTCTCCCTGTGTTCACAGCCCATCAACACTGAGAGTGCACCGAAGAATGTAGCCAACACGGTGAGTGACGGCAGGTGTGGTGGGTGGCAGGAACATCCCGGGCAAGCATGGGGAGCCCAGAAGGCAGAAGGGTGATTTGGGGGAAAGTGAACACATACGTTTGGGGACATCCTTCTGGAGTAGATTTGAGGAACTTGGGGGAAAGTGATAGGGATGTGGGTCATGTTGGGAGCTGGGCATGTGACCTCACTCGTGTGTTTGGAAATGGATTGCTAGGGAAGTAGGTAGGCAGGTTGGAGAGGCCAGTGGTTAAATGTGGGTTTCTTTATTAAATATGTAGAATGCGAGAAAGCTGGGCAGATGTTTCCAAACAGATCTTTCTGACTTCGCAGAAAGACAGACAGTTTCCCAATTTCCTCAAGGCTGCATGGAGGAGGAAGGGAAGAGAGTGGGCGGGTCCTGCAGTGGAGAAGCTGGGGTCAGCCGCCGAGGGGCATATCCTGGCCATGGCTCGTGCGCAGTAATGGGCTTACGGTCGGAGGGCTTGCGTTCAGATTCTACCTCCTCCAACCTTTTAATTGTGCGACCATAGGCAAGTCATGAGCCTGTGTGTGCCTCCGTGGTCTCACGTGCAAAATGGGCACAGGAAGATCTCCCAGCACAGTGGTCGTGAGACACAAGTGAGAGGGTTGGCTAGCTCTGAGGGGCTTTTAGTGGACAAAGGAAAGCTAAACAAGCAGCGACGTTCCCTCCCAGGCCCTCAACCCCTCACCCCTGCCAAAGCCAGGAGGTGAAAGACCAGGGTGCTTCTGATTCCCTTCCTTGACTCCCCGCTCTGACTGCCTTTTCTCCATCTCCAGGGAGAAGGAGCTTTCCGGGGTGGAAACACACGGAAAAGCCTTGAGGAAGACGTAAGTATGGGGATGGGGAAGCGGAGGCTGTGTCTGGGCTCATGTGCCCCCGGGGGGATTGCCGGTGTGGATCATGTCTCATACCTGTCTCGTTTGGTGGAGCATCCCTTGCCTCCTTTCCAGAAGGGCAGGCGGGGGTCACTCAGCTCTGTGGCTGAGCAGGGGAGGAGGGGTTGGGATGGTGAACAGGCCCCACGTACTTATGCACTGGGCCTCTGTCTTGGCTTTGGCCTCCAGCTCAGCTGGATCCAGAGTTCATTTGCCCACCACTTTGCCAGACCTCCTCAGTGCTCCAGGGTGGGGGGTGGGGAGGGAGGCCAGAGAGGGAGCACTCTTTGAGGCCTGGCATGGTGGTGAGCAGTCACCAAGGTAAGGCCAAGGGAAATGGGCAAAGGGACTAAGGGCAGAGGTGAAGAAGGACCCCTGGGCTCGCAGAGGGTCATCAGACCTTGGGGAATTGCAGGCTCTACGTCTTGGGAGAAAGGAGCCTTTGAAAATGTCAGAGTCTTCTGTGTGACTTAAGTGCCATTGATTCAGGAGAAGGCTGGAAGATGGGCTAAGCCAGTTGATCCCTCTGGGCTCCTCTCGCCATGCATTTTTGGTGGAGGTCAATGGGCAAATTCCTAAAGTGGAAGGACCCCAGGGAAGGGCAGAAGGGGCTCTCCCAGGACCCTGCTTTGAGCAATGCTCCTGTCTGGGCTTGTCCTCACATCCCTGGGGGAGACGCCCCACAGCGTTGGGCCTTTCTGTCTTCCCCACCCTCCTCTGACAGTTTGCCCCTCTGCTGGCCTCCCTATCCTTGCCCGCCCTGATCTGCAGAGGAACAGGGAGTGGTTTGGTGGTTGGCACGGGGGAGCTGTTGATGGCATGAGGCCCTATCATCTGACAGCTGCCTGACCCACGGTGGGGAGGGCCCTGGAGGGAGGTGCTGGGACGGCAGGAGGCATGTAGGCAGCCGCACTTCTGTGGGGAGCCCCCCGCCACCACCGCCTTGCCCCCCCCCCCCCCCGCCCCGGGCAGCCCTGCAAGGCCAGCCCTACAAGGCGGAGGCATTCCTGGGGCTGCACGGCCTGTCTGGATGGAGCGGGAACATGCCTCTTAAATTAGTGGGGAAGGCTCTGTTCAAGGTATGTGTGGGTCCCATGGGCACAGAGTGCACCTGTCGGGGAGGGACTCTTGTCCAAGTCTATGATATTTCTGGGGCTGGGATGTGGGTCAGAAATTAATTTTTGGGTGTACTTATTACAGAGGACGAACTAATTTAATGCACACAGAACATATAATATGTGCTCAATAAATATTAGCCATTCTTATTCCTGTTATTTTGACTAAGGGCCAGGAGGTGGGCTGGGATTTGTTTGTTTGTTTTCTTTTTTTTGATTCCTACCCCCCACCCATGACAGATGCTCTGGTCCCATTTTTTAGATGGGAAAACAGAGACTTGAAGGGGCTCAGTGACTTGATGAGTGCCTTCTCCATCCCTTCCTGGGTCTGCTGCTCGGATCTGGTGTTACCCGGCTCTCCCAACCCTTGGCCAGGGGATGGTGTGTGAGCCAAACCTTTTACAGTGGCCTGAGCACATTTATAAGCCAAGTCCTAATACCGCTGCTTCCCACAACCCCAGCCTGGGCCAGACATAGCTTGTCCGGGGAAGCTGCAGCAAGAGAGAGTGAAGTTAGACATCATCAAGAACTTTCTGATGCGACGGTGGGTATGACCTTGGTCCTCGGAAAGAAAGAAGTGGCCCTTTAGTTGGGACAAGAGGTTTTTTCAGAAGGAAATTTTGTTGATTTGGAATGAGTGTGTGTTTGTGTCTGTTTGCCAGGGTGGGTAAAGGTTGTGTCCTGTCTGGATAGGGGACGAGGGACAACATGAATTTTGCTTTAGCCAGTCTAGTGAAGGGAGCAGGTTCTAGGATGGCCTGTGTACTGCAAAGGAGGGAAGACCTAATCTTTACAGTTCCTGGACACCTGTCCCAGTTTGGGTGCTCTCAGGGTCATTCGTCCATGCCCCTGCCCAGCCAGGGGGGCCCCCCTGCAGTCTGCCCCGAGTGAGGAGACCTGTTTCAGAGGCTGCGCCGTTGCAACCCTGGGCCTCCGGGCGTGATAGTGTGCCTGTTCGTTGAGCTGTTTTCCTGTCTCTGGCCTCTGGCCCAGGACTCCCAGGGCAGGAATGGCTGTTTTCCTCCAGCAGGGTTGGTGTGTAGAGAGGTTTGTGGACGGTGTGCTGTGTCGCACTTTGTTTTGGAAAAATCCAGGCTGGTGGGCAGGAAGGAGAGAGGAAGGGGTGTGGCTGGAGGGGCTGGTGGGGGTGGGAGGGGGTGGCCACAGCCCCCGGAGGAGAGGTAGGAATGGGGACAGGCCCCTGACGTAGATTGGGCACCAATTTCTGGCTGCCTGACATGGCCCCTGGTGTTTCTTACAGACCCTCCTCCCAACTGGGCCCCCTGGGGCCTGGGGCTCAGGAAATGCCTTTTCTTTTGGTCCAGAGCTGTTGTGTTTGGTCTGTGGACCTCAAAGGCAGGCAGGACTCTTCCCACACAGTCGTTTTGCTCTAAACCAACCCCACCCAAGTCCTGGGGTTCCCACTCCTTGCTGCATGGTGGAGAAGGCAAGATTGGAGCCTAGGGCCACAGACCTTGAGGCACTCGGGAGTGTCTGGGTGGTGGTCCGCAGGGAGGACCAAGGCAAAAAGAGTTGGGTGGATCTGCAGGAGGAAGGGTGAAGGTTAGACACCAGGAGGAACTTCCGGATAGTGAGAGAAGCAAGACACTGTTTGGGCGGGGGTGGGGTAGAATTTCCTTTCATGCTGTTCTCTTCGTGAAACAGAGACCATGGTTTGGTGATGACTGTAGGGGAGAGTTCTTGGGGTCTAGGGAGTTGAATCAAAGCTGTATTACTGATCTCTGTCTTGGGAGGGGCCGGGAGGAAGTTGAGGCCTGGTGGGCAAAGGGCTTTGACAGCCCCAGAGAGGAGAAGAATGGGGTTACTGGCGGACAGAGAACTTATTTTTCTTTTTAAAATAAAATCTTTGTAGTACTCTTTGTAAAGCCCTCTGGTAGTTTTCCCTGGAGGCTTTAGGTTGGAACAGGTAAATCCCATGAAATCCCATGGGCGCTGTGCTATACCCATTTTACAGATTGGTCGGTTCTTGAAGAGTGTCTTCCTTCATGGAATAGAAGTTCTCCGAGGTCAGGGACTTGGCCTCCTCTTGTCCCCGGTGCCTACCACGTCGCCTGGCACACCGCTGGTGGTACTTGGTGAGGGCTTTCGGGATGAGGGATCGAGCACCGTGATGGGCAGCAGAGATGACCAATGTGTCCACTCACTCCCAGCCTCTTATCAAGGGCCTGTGTGGTGAGGCGCACAGCAGTGGGGGGCCCATCTCTGGCCTCCTGTGTGAGGTCACCTGTGTGTTTTGGAGTATTAGGTTGTGCTTGCTCACACCCCGCCCCCCCCACCCCTGTAACGGCGTGTGATTCTCCACGTCCACTAGACTCAGACTTGTCACCCGTCTATGTCTGCTTTCTGCCAGCGAGTGTCACATGTCCCCAGACTGCGGAAAACAGGAAGCCCCGTCAGTTAGAGGACAGCCCAGTGATTCAACAGGGGATGACCATCCAGCTGTTCCCTTCCCCGTCATCTGGTGGGGTCACGGCCCAGGGCAGCTTCCTCCCCTGCCTCCCCTGCCCTGGCCAGCCTGGTGGAGCAGAGCAGGCTTGGACTTTGTCTTATCACCTCTGGAGACGGCATGGCCAGACTCTGTTGGGGCCAAGTTTTTATTTATCTTTCCTGGCTTTTTTGGGGTGGGGAGGCTGAGGAATGTGGAGTGTTGTAACGTTGGGAAGGGGGGTTGGAGAAATGGGATCCAGCTCTCCTGCCCCGTTCTTCCTTTTCACCCCTGCTCCCCAGGAGGCTCCTGGCTCCCCTTGGCTCCCTGGTCCCCTCGCCAAGCCGGTCTCAATATCGCATCGTCTCCCTGTGGCTCTGTGGGCTGGGACCCGTGGCCTTGGCCACACCTCGAGCCTCGGCTACAGCTGTGGCTTCCAGTGTTTGAGGCAGCGTGGTGGCCTCCAAACATGGCTGTGGGTCGGCAGCAGATGAAACCCGAGGGGCTATTTATAGCAGGGTGGCCCTGGGGCCTGGAGCAGGGCCGAGGGCCTGGGGAGGTTCAGCGACTCCTCATCAGGGACCAGTGAAATCAAGACAGATGGAGTGTTGGGTCTCTGGTGTTCCTCTGGGTGGGTAGTCTTGGAACAGCCTGGTTTGGGGCTTGAAAACCAAACATGATCCCTCCTTACCACCCCCGCGCCCCCGCCTGACTCATGCAAACCCAAGTCGTCAGGGCCAGGGGGCTGTGGAGACAGAAACTTTCCACCCTGACAGTCCCATTTGGCTGTTCGTTCTCTCGCTGCTGCCACAGAGGCTGAGCAGGGGAGAGCTGGGCCGTGGCCCACAAAGAGGGGGCTCTGGGTGCAGCCTTCTCCTGGGGGGCTGGATGGAGAGCTCTCCTCTTAGCAGCGCTGCCCTGACTTCGGGCTCGGCCGGGAGCCAGGCCTCCAAGCCTACCACCCACCCCTGCCTGGTAGGCGCCGCAGGGCCCTGGGGGAGGCTGGAACGGGCTTTTCTGCTCCGGGCCCCCATGGTCAAACCCAGAGTCTGAGGGTGAATCCTGCCGGTTGTCGACTTCCATGGGACTTGGGGGTGAGTCACTGTGCCTCAGTTTCTCCTCTTCTTGGCAGACTATGGTCCTGTCTCCTCCAAGAGGTGGTTGCGACTAGGTGGTTGGGAAAGGCTGGGAGGCATGGGGAGTTTTGGAAGGCACCAGAGGGCTCAAAGGGCTCTGGCTGGGCCTGGGAACTGGAAGCTGGGTGTTTGTGCATCAGGTGAGGTGGCTGAGAGGGTGGGCAGCAGCTGTGATACCGGGCTTTGATTTTCTATAGAGGTGAATGTTGGTTGTATCTCTAACTGCCCTTTTAATCGTGTCAGATGTAGTAACAGTAACACTGTATGAGTGCCCCATATGCATACTTCTTTTTAATCTCCAAACCACTCGGTAAGGATTGCCCCACTGTCCGTGTGACGTCAGGGAGGCTCAGAGTGTTAAGGGCAAGGTTGCGGGGAGGGATGCTGGGGGACCCCAGCTCTGCGCTTTCATCCCTGCGCCATCGGGTTGTCCTGGGCTGTTTGGGACCCCAGCGTGGGTCCATTTGCCTAATTTTGTGCAAGCAGACCACCCAGGAGATGGGTGAGGGGGTGACAGACAAGGGGCGGCGGGTCCTTGGGAGCATGATTTGCTGCCTGGCACTGGTCCCGGCTGCTACACACCACGTGGTCCCTGACTGCTCTGGACCCACAACTCTTGATTGAATGGCTCAGTGGTGCTGCTTTGAAGGGGAGGAGTGTGGGGAGATGGTGGTCGGCCGACAAAGGTTCAGAGCCGGGCCGAGGGCTGCCACACCAGCCTTTCCTTCCTTGAGGCTTGCAGTCTGTATTCTCCCCTCAGGCTTACTGTTACGCTGTCCGGTGAATCAAGACGAAATGTGTTTCCATCCATTTAGTAACTGTTTTATTGCGTGTGTGGACTCTGTGGATGGCACCAGCCCAGACTGTTCTCAGCATTTGGGATTTCTTCCTTCCCCAGGGAAGGAAAAGCTAAGCCCTTTGGGGGCTTGCATGCACACTCCCAAAGGAATTGGCACTGATGGCCTTTGGCTTTAGGTTGCTGTGTTGCCTGGGTGTTAGGGGCCTGGGCTGGAATGTTGGCAGAGAAAGGAGGAGGGAATCTGTGTTTGCCCACAGCCCCGACTGCTCCCGTGGCCGACTCTCCGCTGGCCCCCTCCATAATGCCGCTTCTCCTTTCTCTGTCCCAGGGCTCCGCCAGAGTCACCCCGAGTGTCCAGCCCCATCCCCAGCCTATCAGGTATGCCTGGCCTGTGAGGGGCAAGGGGTGGGGGTGCCACGGTGAGGTCACTGTGGGTGTTTCCAGCAAGTCATACCTTTGGGTTTCTGAGCCCGAAGTCAGAAAGCCACAAGGTAGGGAGCATGGGGAGACATGCCAGCCACAGAGAGAGGGTGCAAGTGGATGCCCCTTGGAAATGCTCGTGTTTTGAGTTCTAGCTCGAAGCCAGGCCTTGAGCTGGATTCTTTATGTCCCTGCACGATCTCATCTAGTCCTTGCAACAACCGTGCAAGGTAAGTATTTTATTCCCATTCAGCAGATGAAGAAACTGAGTCTCAGGGAGGTAAGGTGACTTGTTAAAGGTCACAGAATCACCAGGAGGCAAGACTTGGGTGTGCCTTTGGACCGGCAGGTGTCAAGGCCTGTGCTAGATCCAGGTCTTCTTTGTGCGCAGGGGTTTTTGATGTTGGAGGGTCATTTCTTTTTTTTAATTTATTTTTTATTTTTTTAAAGATTTTATTTATTTATTTGAGAGAGAGAATGAGATAGAGAGAGCATGAGAGGGGGGAGGGTCAGAGGGAGAAGCAGATTGCCCGCTGAGCAGGGAGCCCGATGCGGGACTCGATCCCAGGACTCCAGGATCATGACCTGAGCCGAAGGCAGTTGCTTAACCAACAGCCACCCAGGTGCCCTGGAGGGTCATTTCTAAAAGGAAAGTTCTCTATCTAGCTGGCTGGCAGGGGCTGGGGGAGGGGATGCATGAAGACTCGGTGCCTTGCTGATCCAGAGTCTCTTTTCCCTGTGTCTGGGTTCTGTGGTTTTCTGGCTCAGGCTCTTCTCTCTCTGCCCCACCTCCACTCCTGAGGCTCCAGAGATGAGGCCCAGGGAAATGGAGCCCCGGCCAGAGAGGGCTGGTGTGTAGCTAAAGCCCCCAGTGGGTTGTGGCCCAGCGGCCCACAGACCGGGGTGGCCCTTTGGAGAATCCGCTTCTTCCCTTACAGCTGAGAACCATCTTGGGGTGGGTGGGTGCAGGGTGCAATGCTGAAGTTCTCCAGGCGGTGGCACTGTTCTGCCTTAGGATGCTGCCCGCCCCCCGCCCCCCCCCAGCCCACCCCCCCGCAAAGGCTGCAGTGAGAACCTTATCTTAGGGACAAGGAATGGTGGGGGCTCAGAGGTCAAATTCAAACTGGGCTCCCTACCACAGCCTACTGGCCCCTCTACCCTGGTGGACATCTGGATGTGCCGCCCCATCTCTTTGAAATACCCTGGTAGTATTTCTCCACTGCCCCCCAGTCTCTCCTTTACCCTGCTGTAGTCAAAGATTCTCAAAAGGAAATGTGAGTGTGGACCACCTTGGGTAGAGAGGGGAAGTGAGACAGTAGCGGGTTGGTGATGGAGTAAGAAAGTGTGGGGATAGGAAGGGTGTGAGGTGCCCCCAGAAGCTGCAGGTGCACCTCAGAATGGAATTTCAGTGTCCTGACACCCATTTCCCCTTCCTGGGCTGGGAGAGAAGCTGGGTGAGGTGTAAAGGTGTGAACCCCTACCTTCCCTCACCCAGAGCCCAGCCCAGGGGCTTCCCACCTCTTTTAGGAGCTCAGATGGCACTGGGATTTCTGGGGGCCACCTGCCATGGCAGCAGCAAAGGCTCAGCACCCTCTGTTTCCTGGGCCCTTAGAAATCACGGAGGCCACTGCCAAGAAATAGCCCTGGCAGGCAGTGGAAGCTGCTAGAGGTGGGGGAGAGCCAGGGAACAAAGGGCAGGAGCTGGCCTGCCTCCGGGGAGGGCTGGAATGTGCACTGTGGTCTGGCTTACCTGGAGCCCAGGTGAGCATGTCACCTGAGCTGCCTTTTCCCCTGAGAAGCCTCCCCACCTACTCTACAGCTTGGGAGCAAGGGGAGGGCAGCCCAGTGCTCAGCCCTGGGATGCTGGAGAGCACCCAGCTCAGGCTCTCCTTCCTCTTCAAAATCTATCCCGGGATCCTTTGAGAGACTACCACCAGACCAGGTGGCCGCGGTGTGTCGGGAGGCTGAGCTGGACTCCTGGACTCCTAGCTGGCTCCCGTCCTGGCCCTGACCTCTGGGATCGCAGGTTGAAGGCAGGGCCAACAGGATGGATGGGCACTTAGGATTGCTGTCATGACTGAAATGGCCCGAGATCCTGCCAGCCCCTGGCCAGGTATGCCCAGGCTCCCAGGCTTCTAGGCTGGCCTTGCTGGCTGCATGGGCCTTGCTAGGGGAGGCCTCTGGCCTTGGCTCTGGGTCAGGGAAGAGCCAAGCCTCCTGGGTTGGAATTGTGGGCCCCATGTGGTGTGTAGGAGGTACAGCTACCTGAACCTTGCCCTGAGGAGCTGGCTTCTGATCTGGACCCCCTTCTGCCTCCTGTCCCTCCAGAAACATGAGCGTGAGCCGGACCATGGAGGACAGCTGTGAGCTGGACCTGGTGTATGTCACGGAGAGGATCATCGCCGTCTCCTTCCCCAGCACAGCCAACGAGGAGAACTTCCGGAGCAACCTCCGAGAGGTGGCCCAGATGCTCAAGTCCAAACATGGCGGCAGCTACCTGGTGAGGGTGGGGCCCGGTGCCCCCTGTCCTTTCTCCTCGCCACCTTCTTGCTTCTGGTGCCCGCCAGGGCCAACTCCTGCTCTTCCTCTTCCCGTGATTTCCGTGTCTCACTCGTGGCCTGAGTCTGCACTCACTCTCCGGCCCCACTTTGCTGGGAGGAGTGTGTCTGCCGCTGGAATGCGGCATCTGGACCCAAGTCACGTGTGTACACGTGCCTGTGTGTGCGTGTATGTATATGTGTGCATTGAGGAATTCATGTTCTCGAGCGCTCCCTATGAGGCAGGCCCTGTTCTAACCGCTCTCCACAGGTTTAACTGCACACTAGCCCTAGAAATCAGGTTTCGCCGGAGTGCGGAGAGGTGGGGTGTCTGCCTCAGGTGACAGCATCGGAAGTGGCAGAGCTGAGGTCTGAGGGCATGTTGTGGCAACGTGCATCCTACGGGACCTTGTGTGGCTGGCACTGGGGCGGTGCCTGGCCCAGAAGCACCTTACAGACATGGATGAGGTGGTTGGCAGTTCTTCTCTACTCTCAGAGAGCTGGCATGGGGATTGGCCCAGAGGAGAGCTCAGTTCCATGTTACAAGGAAGCACCTGTGGGGTGGGGCTGGACCCACCAACCAGACGGTGCAGGCTCGAGGCGGGGTGTGGGAGGCCATCTTAGGTCCCTAGGCCTGCTCTAACACATGACCACAAACTGGGGGTCTGGAAACAACAGAATTAATTTTTTTCACAGCTCTGGAGGCTAGAAGTCCAAATCAAGGTGTTGGCAGGGCCATGCCCCTTCCTGGTGTCTGGTGCCTCCCAGCAATCCTTGGTGACCTTGGCTTGTTGCTACATCACTCCCGTCTCTGCCTCCGTCCTTGTGTCTCTCTGTGGCTCCTCTCCTCATCTTATAAGGACACCAGGCATCGGACCTAGGCCCCGCCCTAAATCCAGGATGATCTCATCTTGAGATCCTTAAGTACTTACATCAGCAAAGGCTGTGTTTCCAAATAAGGTCACATTGTGAAGTTCCAGGTGGATATGAATTTTTGTGGGATGCTATGAACCCACCGCGGAGGCCTGTCCATCAGCTGTGTTGGGCATTGTTGAGGGCTCTGGGTTCAGACATCGGAGAGTCCTGGGTTTGAATGCCGGCTCTGCTCTTACCATCTGACTTGGCCACTTCACCTCACTAAACCTTAGGTCCTGCATCTGTAAAATGGGTCTGATTACACCACCTACCGCTTGTGGTGGTTGAGAGAAGTAAGTTGACATGTGAAGTGGAAACTAGAGATGGCCAAATACTTATCAGTTAACAACACTGGGATTCCTGTTTAGGATGCAAAGATGCCCACCTTGTGGGTGGCACGTGGGACCTGAGACAGACTGCATCCCCTTCTCATTTTCAGTCCTGGGTGTCTGTCCGCTCACTGAGGGGAGTGGCCGTGTCTACCTACTTCCTTCTCCTCCTCTTTACCCTGAGAACCTATAGTTGAGTTCTTATTGGTCAGTGTGTGTGTGTGTCTGATGGGACACCATTGTAAGCTCTTGCATGGGTAGAATTTTCACCGAGGGGGGGATGGGGGTAGAGGAGACAGAGAGAGAGACAGAGAGACAGACAGAAGACAGCAAGCATTATCTTACAATCTCTTCCTTTCCCTCCTTCTAGCTTTTCAACCTCTCTGAGCGGAGGCCTGACATCACGAAGCTCCACGCCAAGGTGAGCTGATGCTGATCAGGGGTGGGGGCTTCCCGTTGCCTGAAAGAGAAGTAGAACAGCTGAGGTCCCTCTCCCTGTGGTCCCCACTTTAGAATCTGGGGGGAAGTGCTGAGACACTTCACAAAGCCTATTCCGTGTCTGTGTCATCTTCTATTTGGAACAAGGAAAAGCCCGTATTTATTGTTTTTGCAATACAAATTGCAGAGAGCCAAGCTTGATACAGCGATTTCCTACCCAGGTCTGCCCCCCCTGGGGTGCACGTAGTATCTCTGGGGTGAGGCTGGAGCTATGGGATTTCTAGCCTCGTTGAAAAGCACTTTGGATTTAAAGTGGCCCGGGATTGCCAATGACCCATTCCCACTTGCTGGCTCGGCGGGCTGAGCCCAGGCTTTGTGCGGATGTCTGCTCTGGCGCCTGGATTCTGGTACCTGTTGCTTTGTGACCCTAGGCAGGTGACAGTTCTCTGGGCCTCAGTTTGCACCTCTGAAACAGGACGGGCTAGATTAGATGTGCTCTCTCGGCTCTTCCGAGCATGAATTCTCTTTCCATTTAATGATCTGTGAGTTAAGAAAAGTTTCGAGGAGCCTGAAGCCTGCCATTCGGATCTGCCCTCTGTCCCCTTTAGGCTTCTCTCGGCCAGCCTGAAAAATCAATGGTTTGTGTGTCCGGGCCTGGAAAAGAGCTGTGAACACCTGGGGGCCCTTCACTTTCCCTCTTTGTCCCTGAGCTCGGGCTTGGGGTTGTCTATGGGAGGAGAGTTTGGGAGAAATGCTGGGGGGCACATTTTGAAGTCAGAGTCATGTGGAAGGGACCTTGGGGTCATCAGCTTTACACACATATGGGGAAACTGAGGCCAGGACAGGGGCCATGACTTGCCAGAGCCCCCAGAGCGAGGCAGTGTCAGAGCAGAGACTCAGAGACCCAGGGTCTCTGGTCCTGGGCCAGTGTCCTCTGCGTCCACACCGTTGCCTCCCCTCTGGGCTGATGGGCAGGGCAGGAAGCAAGGTGGGTGGGTGGCTGCTGCTGTAGCACCTGCGTGTGGGGTATGTCCTTGTGTCTCTCTGTGGCTCCTCTCCTCATCTTATAAGGACACCAGGCATCGGACCTAGGGCCCGCCCTAAATCCAGGTCTGGTCGACTCTCTGGGGCTTCTGCCCCTTCTCACTCATGGCTTGGACCACAGGTACTGGAATTCGGCTGGCCTGACCTTCACACCCCAGCCCTGGAGAAGATCTGCAGCGTCTGCAAGGCCATGGACACTTGGCTCAATGCAGACCCTCACAACGTCGTCGTTCTACACAATAAGGTCAGAGCGGGGGGCCGCCTGTGTGCGCGCACAGGCATAGATGTGTCCTTGGATGAGTGTGTGTGCCTGACTGTATCATTGGATTATGTGAGCGTGCAAGCCTGTGTGCATTCTCTTCTCTAGGAGATAGTAGATTCTGTCCCAGGGGCCCTGCCCAAGAAATGGGGAGTTACGAGCTCGTGGGGCTGTCAAGTGTAGTGGGTGATCAGCTGTGTTTCTTCTCTTTGAGTCTCAGCCCGACCTGCCTCCCTCCCTTGCATCCCCCTCCCCTGTCCTGTTCTCCTTGAGAACCACAGCCCTCTCTCCAGCCACTGCCCCCTTTTTCCTCCGGGCTTCTGCATGGGCTGACCTTAGAAGTAAAGTCTGTGTTTGGGGTTCTTATAGGGAAACCGAGGCAGGATCGGCGTTGTCATTGCAGCTTACATGCACTACAGCAACATTTCTGCCAGGTAAGAGCCTGAGTACTGACAGTGGGAACCCCCTCTGCCCATCCCCCAGTGACTGCTCCCTTCCTTGGGGTTGAGGGGTGCTGAGGATGGGCAGGAGGAGCCTACAGCTCCGAGGCAGGTGGCTGTGCATGGGGGGCGGGAGAAAGGAGAGTCCCCCCCTCTACTGGGAGCACTGGTGGGAGCAGCCTTGGGAGGCAAGCCCATCTAGGGACACCCCATCCAGCCACCTTCTCCAAGCCACTTTTCCTTGGCGAAAGGCCTTCTGTTTCTCTGAGTGAGCTGGAGAGGGAGTCAAAAAGAATGTTGGAGGGCAGATCTGGGTCTGGCAGAACCATCTAGAAGTTATCTCATCCTTGTGGGCTTTGATAAGGACTTTGGGGTTTGGGATGGGATGTCATTGGAGAGTTAAGAACAGAGGGGCTACATCATCTGTCTCTTCTTTTAAAAATGATCTCTTTGTGGATAGATAGAATGTTCTGTAGAGCCTTAGATGGTAGTTTTGTGAGTTTAAGAAACTCAATCTAGCCTAATCTTCCCTTCATGATGAATATTTCCTGTACACCTACTGTGTGCCCACAGCTTTTTATAGATGTTATTTCACTTAATTGCCATAACAACCTTCAAGGAAGGCCCTTGTCACTCACCTTTGACAGGGAGGGAAATCAGGTTCAGAAAGGTTAAATAACCTGATTCAGGACACAAGGCTAATAAGTAAGTGGCAGACTTGCTATGGGAACCCAGGCTGTCTGGCTCCAAAGTCCCCTCCCCGAGTCCAGCACACAAGATGTAGAGATGCTGGGGCACCCTTCTTCTGAAAGTTTCTTAGCATAGGGTGGCTGGAGGGCTCCACAGGTCTAGGGGAGCAGGGGTGGGGAGACAAGGGGCTCTCGGACATAGAAGTTGGCTCCTCTGACCACCCATCTCTCCCTGCAGCGCTGATCAGGCCCTGGACCGGTTTGCAATGAAGCGGTTCTATGAGGATAAGATTGTGCCAATTGGCCAGCCATCCCAGAGAAGGTGGGTCTCCAGGGCTCATAGCCAGTGCATGCACCTGTGTGTGTGTGCGTGCTTGCTATCTTGGGGACTGGCCTTACGCACCCACAGGGGATGGAACAGCCATGCCTAGGTGGGGGTGTACCGAACATGCATATTCCGGTGCCAACCTGGAGTGGTGTGAGCTCAGGGACATGGGTGAACCCATGGGCCGCTGTGTGCACTTACAGGTGGGCATGGCACTTGGCTCCTGAGACCAGTGCTGGAGAGCAGTGGGGATTGGTGGGGGACACATAGGTCTGGGTGCAAGAAGGCAGTTTGTATAAGAAGGCAGTGCTATTTCTTGGTCCTGGAAGCAGGACTGCTTCCGTGCATGGGTGAGCCTTTAGGAGGCTGACGTCATTGCTACCTGCTCTGGGGAGGTCACAGATTCTTACCATAAGGGTCATCTTCTCCTGGAAGAGCTTTGAAAATTTAACCAAGGGCTCTCAAGCACGTGGTCTCATTGGAGTCCACAGCAGCCCAGGCAGAGAGCAGGGCAGAGATGATTCATTCATTCACTGGACAAGTTTTAGGTGCTCTACTACATTCCAAGTGCTAGAGATATCTAGTTGAACAGGACAAAGTGCTTTGCCCTCAGTGAGCTGATATCCCATTGAGAAAGATGGACATCGCACAAGTAAGTAGACCAATAGGACCATTTCCGTAGTGGCTGGTGCTAGGAAAGAAAGAGAACAGAGTGGGATAGACCTGATGGAGGAGATTGGGGCTATTTAATGAAGGGGGTCAGGGAACGCCTGTGGGGAGGTGGTGGATTTGAGGCCGAACCTGAGTAATAATGACAACTACCGTATGACCATCCAGGGCATCCCCATTTTACGGATGAGAAGCCTGAGCCTAGGGGGAGGGGACTCAGCATGGCCAGGATCCACAGCGAGTAGCAGCAGAACTAGAAGGTACTTGGGGCCTGTAACTCAGGCCAGGCCAGGACCCCTGCCCCGGGGTTGTGCCACCCCCAGTCCTGAGGGCTGGATTCTGCTCTGTGGATAACGTGCTGTGTAATTATGTCTGGTCCACAGGTGAGCACAGGTAGAATTAGGGCTGGTGGGCTGTGGGGAGGCTGCAGGTGAGTGCAAGGCAGAAGCCCAGGCCCAGAGGGGAGACCTGTAGATGGGGAATGGGGCCCAGCCCCCCTGTGGCCAGAGCGGTGGGTCTGCCGCACGCCCATGATGTGCCACACGGCTCTGCGCGCTGTGGCCGCGGGACTGACTGTTTCAGCAGGACACGAGGCATCAACGTACTCTCAGGTCATGAGAAGTACTTCGAAGGGGGAAAAACCCAAACAGCGCGTGATGGCTTCGAGAGTGGTGGGCATGAGGGCTGAACTTTCGGAGAAGGTGACGTGTGGGGCGAGCTCTGAGGGGAGGAAGGAAGCATCTGAGTGCAGGTCTGCCGTGACCACGCAGAGGAACAGCAAGTAGGCTGGCCTAGGGGCCAAAGCATCCCCCTGACTTTTCTAGCCCCTCAGAATGCTGACCAGGCTAGCAGGAGCCCTTGGCCTCTCCACGCTGGGGTTCCCCATTTATCCCCCATCACCCCCACCTTGCTTAGAAGGCTGTTGGCTCCGCTGGTGAGTGTGTCTGCCATTGTATCCGGAAGCCCAAGCAGAAGTGAGTGCTCAGGCCACCCAGGGCCTTCCACCGGCACAGGACAGCCAGAAGCCGGTCTCAGGGTCAGCCATCAGAAACCGGATGTCCATGTGCAGAAAACTCTGGGTGGCTGCCCGACACAGCAGCTGGGGATCACTGAGAGCCTTCCCGGGGAGGAATGAGCAGTAGTTCAAGTACCTGCTGGTTGCATATGACTGGTGGCCTTGGTCACGAGTCTGACTGTGAAGGATGAGGAGAGTGATGTGGCTTGGAGAGTGGGCTGAGCAGCCACGTCCCGAAGCTGAAGGCCTGGGGAACGGGATCCGTGTCTTCTCTCAGCAGGTGGAGCGTTCCAGGACTCCACAATGTGCACTGCGCTCACACAGTACGCAGCTGGTGGGGGATGTTGATGTAATCTGTCTGCTTGGCAGCTTGTATCTGCAAGCGCATCTGCTTATGGGTGGGTCATTTTGTCCGGGCCCATGTGTGAAAGTACGGCTGCTGGCTTCATCACGTATTTGTTGCCACTTTCCCGCCTTCTGGGCAGTGTCATTTGTAGGCAATAGAGCAGCTGGGGGAGAGGTGGGCAGAGAGAGAGAGGGAGGGAGGGGCTTTGCCTGCGACTCCCCCATTCATTGTCACCCCACCCCTGGACTCATTGTCCCCAGCACACAGACACATCCTGTTGGCATGATCCAGAGATCTGATAGGAACCGCCATTCCAGGTTTCCGGTTTGAGTAATGGGGCTGGGGGCTGGGCAGGGGCTGAATAGGAACTGGTGCTGCCCATCAGATTATCTGGCTTAGGTAGTGTGAGGTGGCCCCACCCAGGCCCAGTGACAGAGGCCCGCAGGCCTGGAGGTGGGCCAAGGAGCCAAGAGACAGGAGGGGACCGTTGTCATGGTCATGTGGGTTCTGGTTCCACTAGCTTCAGAGAGCCCCCTTGCCCCTCACGGAGCCTCAGGATTCATTCTGATCCATCTGGCTGGCCTAGCTTGGCGTCCTCTGGCCATTCAGAAAAGGAGGACGCATCGACCGATCCCCAGCAAAAGAACCGACCTCTCTTTCTGGCAGGTGCACTGAAGTTCAGACTGCTTTCCTTCTCTCCCCGTCCACCCCCAGCTTTGTATGTTCTTGCTATGTGTCAGCAACTCTTTCTGGACCCAGTTTCCCTTCTCTTCTAGAAGGAGTGGAGATAGGTTAATTCTTGCATTTTTCCAATAAGATCCAAAAAGAATGGGGGAGTGTTGACCCTAGATATAGGAATGCTTAGTGGGAGTTGGATGTCTTTCAATACCACATACAGAGGGATTTCATACACTTCAGTGTGATGTAAAAAAGTGAAGGACTCTAATTATTAAGCTCTTACTGTTTGTTGGATGGTCATGTGGCTAGTGGGTGGGTCAGGGCAGAACTGGGGCCTTGGGCATAAGCGTAAGCTTGGTTTAAGCTCAGTGTGAGGGTGTTAGAGATGTTTGATGGTTGATCAGCCTGCCTTGTACAGTAGTGAGCTGCTTAATGATGTGAGGGATGTCAGGGATGTGTGGGAGGAATTTTGGTCCAGCAGGAGATTTTTAGGCTGGGAGTGAAGCTGGAAAGAGATGTTCATGCTGACCGTCAGGGGGCGCCAGAGAACCCCCAAACGGCCGTACTGGCTAGACGCAGCTCCTGGTTGGGTCCTACCTGCTCATTGTCCTTCCTACCTGGGGCTCCAGGCAGCGAGGAAGGACTGTACTGGGGTGGAGACCCCGGGTTCCAGGAGGCCTGGAGAGTGGTGGGGGGTGGGCTAGGCGGGGGCAGAAAAGAGACAGGGATGGCTCTGCTCTAGGATGGCTCTCCCGGCTGAAGCCGCCCCTCTCCCTGCCCCCAGGTACGTGCACTACTTCAGTGGCCTCCTCTCTGGCTCCATCAAAATGAACAACAAGCCCTTGTTTCTGCACCACGTGATCATGCACGGCATCCCCAACTTCGAGTCTAAAGGAGGTACCTGCCCGAGCCCTCTGGCTTCCCTCCCCTCCTGTCTCCCATCTTTTCTCCTCAAGAGGCAGCCTGAGGGGATAAAAACATAGGCTTGGATTGGAGTCTCGACTGCGCCACCTCCTGAGCTTTCTTTGAGCCCCGGTCTCTTCGTGGGATCGGTTCTGGCGGTGCCTGCTGGCCCGTGATGTTGGATGCGGCAATGGGTTTTGTAAACCTAAAAATGCCTCTCAGATGAAAAGCTAGTATTTCTTCCTCCTTTCTCTTTTCATTTCTCCTTCCTACCTCTCCTCTCCGCAGCCCTTCCTTCCTTTCCCCTCTCCCCCATACCATCCGCGCTAACACCACCCTCCCTTACAGGGTGTCGGCCCTTTCTCCGGATCTACCAGGCCATGCAGCCTGTCTACACGTCTGGCATCTAGTAGGTATTCCACGGGAATGAGAGGTCAGGGATGCCGGAGGCCCAAGGCCGAGGACCAGGGACATGGGTGTGGGGGGATGGGCCAGGACCTCTTCTAGGAGGATCTCATCTGACAGAGGGCTGAAGGACAGAGGCAGCAAGCCTTCCCAGGAGCCCTCTGGCAGGGGGAGCAGGGAGCAAGCGCACTGCCCGACCCCTCAGCAGCTCTCTTTTTCTCCGCTCACCTCTCCCTGTAGCAACGTCCAAGGAGACAGCCAGACCAGCATCTGCATCACCATCGAACCTGGACTGCTGTTGAAGGGAGACATCTTGGTGAGTGCTGCCCCTCTGTCTCAGGCCCCCTCCTCCCTTTATTTCTTCTGTCTTCCTGCTCTCCTGCCTCCCCAGACAAGATTGTCACTCCTATAGGCCACCAGCCTCCTGCAAGGCCTTCCTCTGCCTCAGAGCTGGACATCCCTTCTCCTGCGCTTGTCTCTTGTTCTAGAATATCTCCAGGGAAATATCTGCCATTGTGAGCTGTTACCTCCTTGCTTCCTATGGTGACAGGGCTCCCTCAGTTCTAATTTCAGTCTTTCCTCCTGCAACTTAAATTCACTCCTACTTTTTCCATTCTGTGTGCAGGAACTTCTTGGGAGGACAGTTTTGTTCCCACAGGGTGAGATTGGCCTCCAACATTCTGCTTTCTAGAAGTTTCCCCAGATAGCTCTGAGATCCTATTTGGTATTGGTGACCTCTCCCTCATTAGGTTTGGGTGAGCCCTGGGGTCTCAGTCATGGAGCTAATAAGGAGGCTCCTTGAGACCTGATTTCCCCTCCTGGGGCCCCTGATGGGCTCTGCTCTCCTTCCCACCCAGCTGAAGTGCTACCACAAGAAGTTCCGGAGCCCCGCCCGAGATGTCATCTTCCGAGTGCAGTTCCACACCTGTGCCATCCATGACCTGGGGGTTGTCTTTGGGAAGGAAGATCTTGATGATGCCTTCAAAGGTGGGCTCATTGAATAGAGACATAGACCTAGCAAGGAATAATACCACAAGGTAGAAGAGCAATAATGGAGGACCTATGGCAACAGTGAAGGGGGAACCATTTTTTGAGGGAAGGAAATGTGGTTAGGGTAGGTGTCTCCCTTTGCTTCTTTATCTATTTAAGGTTTTGTCTGTATCACATTCAGACCTGGGACAATATCCACATCCATTCACCCATTCACTCATCCATCCATCCATCCATCCATCCACCTACTCATCCAAATCCATCCATTCATCCAACCATCCATTTATCCACTCACCCATCTGTCCACCCACCCATCCAAATCCATCTATCCATCCATCCAACCATCCATATCCATCCATTCATCCAAATCCATCCATCTATCCACCTACCCATCTGAACCCATCCATTCATCCATCCACCCATCCATCCAAATCCATCCATCCATCCACCAAGAAATACTTGTGGGTCTTTGTGTGCCAGGCATGTGCTAGACCCTGGGGATACAAAGAGAAAGAAGTCAGGCCCTACCCTCAGGGAACTCACAGTTCCATGGGAGAAAGAGACACATAAGCGGGGTACAATGAAGTGGTGCTTGCAGTGATGGAGACATGCACAGGCATGATGGGTGGCTACCATCCCTACTGTAACCTCTCTTCTCACAAGCAGTGGATGGCAATCTGTCCAGACTGGGCTTAGGCCAAGAGCAGAGAGTAGAGCTGGGGCTCGGGGGGTGGGGAGGGGGTGGAGAGGAGCCTGATCCCCCCAAATGTAGTCTGGCTCATGCAGTAGAAAGATGTTTCTGTGATGAGTTTCTTCTGTACTGGAGCCAGGAGGGCAGAAGCAGAAGATTCCATGATAATTACATAACAGAATGTAAATGTTATCAGTCTTAACAGGGAAAAATAAAGGGGTAACCTACAACATAAAGGTAGAGTTGGTAGAGGCAGGGGAAAGTGGGGGCATAAACTTTGTCCTCTTTCACGGAGGGAGTCAGGAGACACCATTGAAAATGGACAGCTCAAGAAATAGAGGCTTAGCTATAGTATTTAAAGTTTCAAAGGCAATCAGAATAAATACTACTACTAGATTTAATAAGAAAGGAGGTGGGAGTGATATTAGTGGGCCAAACTCATTATCTTCATGGTGGTCAATCAATGGAGATTACTTGAAATTGGTATATCAGGAAATGGTGGCATAAAAATAGTGGCTATTATTTAGAGTCTTAGAAGTAACTGCTAGTGGAACAAGAAATAGGAATGGTTGGGAATGGTTATCTCAGGCAAATAGGACTGGGGCCAAAGGTGGGCAAGAGGCTTATTTCATTATATGTATATGATATTATCAACCATATATATGCATATTATTTTAACCTTCTCCAGAAAGATTAAAGTTGGAGTCCTTTTTGGGAATTAATTGCTCATTTTTGTCTTTCCTTCTCCCTTTTCAGATGATAGATTTCCAGAATATGGCAAAGTAGAATTTGTATTTTCTTATGGGCCAGAGAAAATTCAAGGTATAAGCTTGTTAGAGTTCATTTTTCCACCCCCTTGCCTCCATCCTAACCTGTCCTCTCCCCACCCCCAGCATTCTCCCACTGATGCGCTCTACAACTATCAAGTTACCTGTGAATGAGAGGCAGGCCAGCAGTAAGGGATCTGGGTATCGCAGTGGACCTCCAGCTAAATGTGAACCAATGACTTATTCTTTGGATAATAAAAATAAATGACCAAGAGGTGCTAGGCTGGATAAACTGGTCCCATTAGGTCACCATCCCATTATATTCAGAGACTGGGGGCTGTGGCAGATTGAGGGAGTGGCTGGAGGGACATTCAGAGGTACTAGATGGATGAGAAGTATTTATGAAAACTGAGGTGGTTCAACCTGAAGATGAGAAGGCCAATTTAATAATAGCTGTTAAGCCTTTAGACTGGTTATATGTGGAGACCAGTTGTTCTCCATCCTATTTGAGAGTAGAATGAGACGAGACGAAGTTAGGCTACAGATGGAGGGACTCTGGGAAGATTCAAGGAAGGACTGCCAAGTCAGGAAATGGACTTGCCCTAGGAGGCAGGACGTGCGGCTTGTGCGGTCTTCATTTTTCTGTGGATGTGTAGGAGAGACTGCTTCTCCCCTCAGATTTCTGCCTGGAGCCGGGAGCATCTTAAGTGGGAGGCAGGGGGATGGCTAGAATGACCTTGTGTCCTCTCAGTGTCCTGCCGTGATTTCCCTGTTGTCCTTGACCCCATGTTGCTCATCACAAACCTCTTCCACACTACTCCTGACTCCAGGGGCAGACTTTCTGGTCTCCTGGCACTGCCCCAGGGGCCTCTGGGACATGGAAAAAGAAGAGTCAGACATCTAGCCAGAGGGCCCCCCAGCTTTCTCCTTCTTTCCTCAGAGTCTTGTCTTGATTTACCCCTATAACCGGGGATGAGCCTTTTCAAGAATGCAAGAAACCAGGGGCGCCTGGGTGGCTCAGTCAGTTGAGCGTCTGACTCTTGATTTCAGCTCAGGTCATGATCTCAGGGTCGTGGGACTGAGCCCCGTGTCGGGCTCCGTGCTGGGTGTGGAGCCTGCCTAGGGGTCTCTCTCTCCTTCGCCCTCTGCTCTGCCTACCCCCCACCATAAAACAAGACAAAAGACTGCAAGAAACCAGACTCCTGGGTTCTCTGTCCACTCTAAGCCCCTGGCTGCACCCTACCATGGTCAGGAAAATGAGAAGCCCCTCAGGGAGCAGCCATGGGGGAGCTGTTGGCTTCTTCTGTTTTTCCAGCTGTTGATCCTTTTTTTCCCCCCCTTTCTCTTCACTGCCCTCCCGCCCCATTCCTTCAGGCATGGAACACCTGGAGAACGGGCCGAGCGTGTCGGTGGACTATAACACCTCCGACCCCCTCATCCGCTGGGATTCCTATGACAACTTCGATGGGCATCGAGAGGACGGCCTGGAGGGTAGGTGGCACCTGGGCTTCCAGCTCCCCTCCATGCAGCACTGCCCTGTTCCCGTGGCCTCGGCACTGCTGGTGGGCTGTGGCACCGTACGGGATTCAGAGAGGAGGCAGAGGACAGGTCCAGGGCACCTGGGAGAGCTCCCAGTTGGGTGGGGGACTATAAGACAAAACAGGAATGTATGAAATAATGAAGACAGAGCTAAAGAATGTAGCCAAACAGCCACAGTGACCTGACTGGCAGGGGAGGGGTTCTTGAGAGCTGGAGTGGCCTGGGAGGGCTCCTTGGAGGAGGGGGCCTTGAGTGGCATTTGACAAAACTCCCGTGCAGCAAACGCAGTGCTTTGTTAGATTTCTTTGAAACCTGCTCTTAGAGGTCTCCAGGCTCGTGGCCTGACTTCCCTGAGGTCAGAGCACTAGGACTTAGACACAGCATGCAGGGCCTACCAGCTTTCATCAATAGCCAACAAAAATGTTTGAGAGCTGGAAACCGATAGGCTCTAAAATTTGAAAAGTAAGTCGCAGCCGAAATTAATGCATGTTTAATTTAGCTACAAAACCTAGCATTATGTCAAGTGGGCAACTGCAACTCAGTTCAGTCCTTGAGAGTTAGTTGTGGGTTGTAGTTGTTTGTGTGGTTGATTTGAATGTGGGAGGCGGGGCGGGGCTTCCAAAAGTTAGCATGCCTGGAGCCCAGGAGCCCTTGAGATGCCTCTCTGGGGTTTGGCATAGACTCGCTTTTCTGATTTGGTCCTGGGACTGCAGCATGCGGGAGCTGGAAGGATCCTCAGGACTGTCAGCCCGTCCCCCAGTCTTCCGTTGGGGATAACTTAGACCCCTCCCCCCCCTGGAAGGAAGGGTCTTCTGATTTACCCCCACGGCCAGCCCAGGATATGTCCTTTCAAGGACACCAGCTCCCAGCCTCCAGGCTGCAGCTGGTCCTAGGGTGGGGCTGTGCCGTCCCAGGGACTCTGGGCCCTGTGGCAGATCCGGGTTAGGGAGAGCCAGTCCTGCTGGCCCCCACCTTCTCCCGATCCTCTGCACCCCCCTGCCTCCTTCCACCTTCTTCTCCAGGGTTTTGGATTTGTTGACTCCACCCTGCAAGCCTTCTAGGTCTTTTCTTGAAAAAAGATTCTCCCTCTGACTTTGAAATACCAGAATGAGTGACAGATTTCAGAGCGAGTGGGATGCGGGCGGTGGTTGGGCTAGAATTTAGGGCTTGATGAGAGCATGTTGTTTACAGGCAGCACTGCAAAGTGGATGGCTTGTCCTCAAGCCTACCTCAGTTCCCGTCTTCCCCATCCTCCCCCCAGAGGCCCAGACACCCCACCCTGCTGAGGTACCGCCCCAAGCACTCCTCCCCACTGCCCGGCCCCCTCTGCTGTGCTGAGTGGCTGGGAAAAGGGCAGAGGATGAAATGAATTAGTTCTGAGCTACCAGTGGCTGCCAGCCTAATTGTTCATCCTTCTGGGGATGTTTGCATTTTTAACAAGAGCACTTGGCAATTTGAAGGTATTTTCAATGTTTCCCCATCTCTCCCTGCTGTGGATTCTGTGCAATGGTAAATGTAAAAACCTTCCGTAAACTGTAAAGGGCCAGGCAAACAAAAGGTAAGCTAGTTAGGGGAAAGGAGAGGCTGGGGAAGGCCTGGTGGGGACACAGTGGCCATGAGGGAAGGCAAGGGGCAGACGGCGGAGCAGAGGGGGACCGCAGCGGTGAGAGGCAGGAATGGGGAGGAAGGAGAGGCTGAGTGAGCCCCCGACTCTTCTCTCTCGTCATCCCTTCCCCCAGGCAGGGGGACGGAACCAGTGGGACTTTGTGACCAGTGAAAGGTCAGCTCATCCTGCAGGGACAGAGGGGCTCCTGTCTAGAGCCTGAGAAGTCGGCCCTGTGCCTGAAGAGTGGGAAGGGAAGGCAGGGGAAGCAGAAGGAGGCTCTGCTGTCCTCTTCCCTGGCCCGGCCTGTCCTGACTACGGTTGGCTTGGACCGGGAGCTACGCGGTTGGGGTGGTCCCCAGGACAGACCCTGCCTGTCCGCCGCCGCTGGGCTGCATCCCCCACAGGGACAGGAAAGCCAGCCGTGGGGTGGGAGCAGTGATCACTATTCCAATCCTGCTTTTCTTCCTGGCTGGAGACACTTCTGGAAGGTTCTAGGTTCCGGGGCCCAGAGAGAAAAGCGTTTTCTTCTGGCTAATTTTCTTGGTCCAGAGAGGGAAGTAGGAGGCCTGGGCCTGTCTCCTTAGTTGTGGACAAGACTCTGTGCCTCAGTTTCCCCATGTACTAGTTGGGGTAAGGGTAGGGGCACCTTCTGGGGCGCCCAGGAGATGGCTCCAGCTGGAGCCTGGAAGGTGCCTGGGGGCTCCCTGGAGTGGCCCTAGGGCTGGGGGCTGGGCTCTGCGGGTATGTGGTACCCCAGGTGGCTCTGCCTGCTCCCCGAGGAAGTCACGGACTGGGAGAGGCAGGCTAAGCCCGAGGTGCTGTAGTAGAGTGGGTGAGCACGCGTGCTTGAGGCCTGACTGCCTGGGTCCGGTCCAGGTCCAGGTCTCAGAGGCCCCCCTCTGTAACTGAAAGCCTTACTTAGCCTTCCTATGGTCTCAGTTTCCCATTTTCATGGAAAGCAGTTTAGGTAGGGGTCCAGAATGTGGCCTCTGGAGCCAAATTATCCGGGTTCAGATGCTCTGACAAGATGCTGTCCTCTCAGGGCCTCGGTTTGCTCTGCTGTGAAAGGGGGATTGGGTCGACAGATCGTTTGGCGCACGTTCTGGGGAGTAGGAGCGGGGGTGGCGGCCTGTCGTGGCTCCTCAGGAGTCTCTGACACGTCCGTCGTGACTGTGGCCAGCATCTCAGGCGTCTGCAGACAAGGCTAAGGGGGGCGCCCATCGGCCTCGGGAGCCCGCTCTGGCTTTGCCACGCTCCAGCCATTGCGAGTCACCGTTTCGCCTAACGCTCACAGCTACTCTGTGCAGTGGGCACTGTCATCGTGCCTGGGTAGGGAAACTGGGGCACAGTGAGGTTCAGTAACCTGTGTAAGGTTGTCTCGCCAATAAAGAGCAGATCTGGGTGTGGAACCCAGCACTAACCACCGTGCTGTTTTGGTAACCACAGATGCCTGTATTCCGGGCGCCAGGTCCCGTGACACTCCCTGGGTGCCACTGAGCTTGGATGAATCTGCCCCCTCCGTCCCCACCTCTCACCTCTGGGCCGACCAGAGGACCCCTGTCCTGAGTCTCAGGGTGAGGGAGGGGTTGGATGCAGCGGTACCTGGAGCGTAGCAGCTGGGAGGGCACCGGGCTGGCCCCGCGGCAGGTGCTTAGCTGGGCTTCAGTGCAGGGAAGAGCTGAGGCGCATCCCTTGACGTCCCTACACTGCCCCCCTCCCCCACCCAGGAGGGTTTGGGGCTGCTCACAGTGCGATGCCCTGGTGAGGGGATGGCCTTGCAAAATAGGGAGGGGTGGTGTGTCTGAGGTGAGGTGAGGCCATTTCTGGAAGTGGCACCCCTCTCCTATTTCAGGCCCGGTGAGGGAGGGGGATAGGAGAGGCCAGGCCAGTCCCTCTGGAGGCCCCCGGGTGACTCAGAGGGGAAGGCAGGGGGCACTGAGCCAGGCACTGGGGAACAGAGAGAGATTATCTCTGGCCTGGGCTGCTCCTCGAGGGCCCCCTGCTTGCGGTGAGGGCCGTCAGCCCTCCACCCCCTGTTCCTCCTGCTCCTGCAGGAGACCCTGCCTTAACCCTTTGTGCCGGGAACTACTCTGTGTTTAACCCCTTCCTTGATGCCTGCACCCCCGTCTCCCTCCAGCCCCCCCATTCCCAGTTCAAGTTTCCACCCCCTCACGACATCGCTGAGCGATCTCGGCAGCAAAATTAGGGAAGAAAATCCATGGGGCTTCTGTTCTCTGGGGTGGTCCGGGCCAGTCATGGAGCCTGTCTGATGCCCCACTGCCACGGTGAGGACCCTGAGGCTCGAGAGGCCGGGGATCTGCCAGAGGGGGAGGAAACCCTCACGCGTGGAGCCCCACTTTGCGTGACCTCCACTCTTGTTGTACTGACCCCATTGTGCCGATGGGTGTCATGCTGGGGGGGAGGTCATGACATAGGACATGGGGTTGCTGTTGAATCCAGGGGTCTGACTCTGGTCCCTTCCCACCTCCCTTGGAGCTCAGCATATTCAGCGCTCCACACCCGTAATTCGGGTGGTCCTTGCAGATGCTTGTCCAACTTGTCACACCTTCAGAGGGCAGAGTGCTCACCACCACACGCGGCAGGCCGTTTCACTTTGTACAGGTCCAGTAATTGAACCAGAAACAGAGGGAAAAGGGAGAGTTGCCTGTGTGTGGTGGACCATGGATGCTCAGGGACCCGTATTGCTCCCTGCACTCAGGCCAGAAGGAAGGGGAAGTGATAAAAGGTAAAGAATCAGACAGAAGCTCACTATCAAGAACTTTCTGACTGGAGAAGAGTCCAGGCCTTGGGACATGTGTCTGGGGAGCAGGGAAAGCACCTGCCGTCTCCGGGACTCCTTACGTGGGGAGGAGCACCATCTGGTGAACCCCACAGGCTGGTGTCTGAGTCTGTGTGGGCGGTCACAACAAAATCCCACAGACTGTGCGGGTTCAATAGCAGACAGGCGTGTTTCCACAGTTCTGGAGGCCAGAAGTCTGGGAGCATAGTGTCAACAGCCCTTGTAGAGGGTGGGGCTTGTAGAGGGCGGGCTTCTCCCTTGCCTCCGTCCTCCCTCTGTGTGCGTCTGGGTCCTGATCCCTTCTTTATAAGGACACCAGTCAGGCGGGACTGAGGGCCCACTCATGCAACCACGTTTTAACTTAATTACCTCTTTAAAGGCCCTATTTCCAAATACAGTCCCATTTCTGAGGTACTGGGGGTTAGGACTGCGACATATGAACTTGGGGGGGGAAACACGTCAGCCCATGACACCGAGGAAGGAGTTTTCTGGGTTGCCTGTAGTTGGATGCCTGCAGCCTTGGTCCTGAGTTGGGGGAGGGGGGGAAGAGAAGGTCCAGGGCGGGGGGAGGGGAGAATGGTCTGGCCCCCCACCAGCCTCCTCCTTGCAGGCTGTCTCTGTCTTCCTCTGGTTTGGTCTGGAGCCTGCCAGCTCAGCGCTCTGGCTGACACCACATTTCACAGCCTCCAGAAGCCCCATTAGCTGTTTGGCCTGAGTTCTGAAGCCCCGTGCCCAGATCCCAGCTCCCTGTGGGTGGGAGTGGGGCTGTATTTTTTGCCTATGCTGCACAGAGCAGCCTCCAAATTCCTCCAGAGTGTTCCAGGGCAAGCCTTCTCGGAAGCGAGTTCCATACCGAGAGCTGTGGGCTGCCTTCCACCTCCAAGCAGCCCAGAGGCTGGCCAGGCCTGAGTTGCCTCACTGTCCCCATTCACTTCTCCTGTCCCCTAACCTCCTTGGACACTGAGTTGTTCAGGGTCTCTCGCACCTTAAGTGGGTATCGGGGAAGAGGGGTGCGTGCTGGGCACAGCAGCGGATTGCTCAGGGCCAAAAGAAAGAATGGAGACCATGACAAGCCCCCGGGCCTGGCTGCAGATGGCAAGGGCAGCTAGGAACCACCCCTCTTCTGGGTTTCTCCTGCGTGGTGCCCATCAGGCCTGCCTTTGTTTCTGTGGGAAGTCCCCCAAGAGCCAGGGGCTGGTGACAAGGGGGTGTGGTTTTGTGCCCAAGCTTCTCAGCCCTCAGGATCTGTGAGGAGAGACATTCCCTTCCTCAGGGGTGAGCTTCCAGTTCTGTAGGACACCCAGTGCCTCCTAAAGCACTGTTGTCTGAGCCGGGGAAGAGCCTCTGTGATGGCAGCCAGGAGTCCCTGGTCTGCGGTGACTTCTCCTGAGCTGGGCTTGTCCAAGAATTCTCTGATTTTTTTTTTTGAGAGAGGAAAGAGGGAGGGAGAGAGACACAGCAAATAGTCAGAGAGTGAGGAGGAGAGAGAAACAAGTAAGAGACCAGCAGAGAGAGACAGACAGACCCAGACAGACATTGGCCTGGAGATTTGGGTTTGGGTGTCCTTGGTAACTCCTTTTCTTTAGATCTCCCTTATTTCCTGTAAAACGAGGGGATCGGAGGACTGGTTCTTTCTGTTTATTTGAGCTTGATCGTTGTTTCTTTCTGTGAGTTGGGAGGCGCTAAGATGGACCTGCTGTATTTCCCTCTCAGACCTTTCCACCTCGTGAGCTTGGAGCAGGGAGAACAGTGTAGCTCAGTGGTGGTTGTAGAAGTCAGGAGAGGCTTGGTTATGCTGGGTAAAAAAACCCCAAATTCTTACTCCAAAAAACATATATATATACTTCTTGCCCATGCTGCAAGGGGCCTGTGTTCATGTGGGTTGGCAAGGGGCCTGTGTTCATCGTATTTACTCCAGGCTGGCGGTGGCTTCATCCCATAGCTGTTTCCATCATTGCTGCCACAGTGGGTGGAGGACACTCTGAGTGCCTCCTGCTTCTGCCCAGACGTGACACACATGCCTTCTGCTGACATTTCATTGGCCAGAGCAAGTCACACACCCAAGTCTAACGTCAAAGGGGGCAGAGAAATGGTGCACGGAAGACGGAAAGTGGAAATAATGTTGAACAGATTAAGATCTACTATTGGGATGAAGTCTGTGGGATCTAGAGTCTAGATCTGGTTCCAAGCCCTGTTTATAAGTGTGTTTCTTGGTCAAGACACTTTACCTCTCTGAGACCCAAATGTCATATCTATAAAATGGGTACAATAACGGTACTTTCCTCATGAGATTGTTGTTAAGATCCAATGAGGTAATGTATGTGAAAGGTGAAATCCAGAGTGCCTGGTATTTACTATGCTGGTGGTAATTTGTGTCTATTATTATTATTATTATTATTATTGAAGTACTGGAGGAGGGAAGGTAGAGAGGTGATTTAAATGTATACAAGCCCTCTCTTCTTGAGAAGAATTCCACATCCCTCTGGCCCCTCTACTCTCTGGGAACCATCTATAGCTGGCTCTGTTCTGGGAGCCCCGCTCTCTCGGGAGTTGCGAGACTTGCCTCTGACATCACCTTGCTGTGTGACCTTGGAAAAGTTACTTCTCTCTGGTTCTCAGTTCCCTTATCAGTGAATCGAGGAGGATGGATTCCAAAGGGGATTCAGCTCTAAAGCCCTAACGAAGATCATGACCAGTGCCAATGACTAGATGATAGCGAGCCTTGGTACCCAGCTGGAGCCAGGCACCACCAACTGCCCTTTCTCCTGGTTACTCCTCCCCAGTAGGACTACTAGGCACAACTTGTAGGGTGTGCTTACGCAGCCCCTTTCTTTGTCTACCACTGCCCTTAATCTGTTCTCTGCTGTCCCTGCGCCCGCATGGTAATGGGGCGAGTCCCGGGCCTGTTGTGGCCACTCTCAGGGAATGAAAGCCCTTCTGGTCCATCGACAATGTGCTCAGTGCCAGTGGACTTGGCACTTCAGTCAGTCCGCTCTCTTCCCCTTTGTTGGCTCCTGCCTGGCACCAGTGCTGTGTGTACGTGTGTGAGGAGGCTCACTGGGTTTTCCCAACTTATGGGAAGAGAAGGAAGGAGGGAGGGAATCAGGAGGGGGTTCCTGCCCACCGGGCACACACTGCTTCAGGCGGGGGACAACCCTTCTGGGCCCACGCGTCCCTCGCTCCCTGCAGCCTCTTCCTGCCGAAGTCTGTTCAGCCCAACAGGTGGCCCTCTCGGACAGCATCTGAGGGGGCCCCAGGCCGGCCTACATGCTCTTGGCCTCAGGCAAGCCTGGGATGGAGGTGGCCAAGGCAGCCCCTCTGTCTGTCCCCCCGCCTGCCTTCTCACCTTTCAGACTTTTGGGCCTGAGCCAGGCTCTGTCTCCCCTGTGCTCTGTGCTCTGGAAGACTCACTGGGATTGGGGGAAAAGCCCCTAGCAGCAAACCCACACTCTCCAAAATTTCTCTTGGACTCTCCCCCTTCCTGATCCTTTTCCTCCTGACATGGGTGTGTGTGAGGTAGTTTACAGCCACAGAACACTTTTCGGCTTCTCTCTCTCTTAAAAAAAAAAAAAAAAAAAAAAAAAAAAAAAATATATATATATA